>NW_025316740.1:0-298979 GCF_910594005.1 Cervus elaphus
TCCACTAAGACCTGGTTCTCCATGGAGTCCAGAGAGGGCCGGCAGGCACCAGATGAGGAGTAGCTGACCGGGAAAGCTTGGGCGGGTCGACGGAAGGTCATCTCAGCCGAGGCAATGGGCGGCTTGTGGGCATTCTTGCGGTAGCGGTGGATGCAGAAGGTGGACAGCAGCACAGACAGCAGCACAGATACGATGGAGAAGACCACAGCTGCCGTGATCACTGTGCAGCAGAGGTCATCACGCAGGGTGTCTGCGGGCGAGTAGGGGCTGTGAGAGTAGACACCCCACAAGGGGGACCCCCAATACCCAACAGAGCCACACCTGTGACAGCCAGAAGTGGCTGCTGTGACCGACTGTGAGCTGCCTGCCAACCCTCCTGACCCATGGCAGGTACTGTTCTGTATGTTTTTGCTACAAGAGACTATTATTGCCCTTTTCTGGAAGGAATGAGCATTTATAAACATCCTGCCTGAGGTCACACACCAGAGGTTGTGCACCCCTGCACCTCCCCCACCCTGGAACGTTGCACTGAAGCCAGAGGCCCAGGGGCCCGGGGGGTGGGAGAAGTTCTTCTCCTGCATTCCTAATATCTTCTGTATTTTCTTCATGTTCAATATATAGTGGAGAGGAAAGACAAGTGGCCCAGGATCTGGGCCATGCAATGACCACCCAAATGCCAGAAAAGCTCCCCATGTGTTCAGTGGGGCCCCCCTGTTCTAGAAGAAGCACCTGGAGGGTGCTGGGAGGGGGGACCCAGCTGGCCAATGCCACAGGCCCAGGAAAGGCTCTACACAGGCACAGTCTGAGGAGATGCTGAGCTATTTGGTGGAATAACTAGTTTTCCAGCCCAATCTTTATTATAGAACTTGAGGCCAGGGAATTCTTTGGTGGTCCAGCAGTTAGGACAAGGAGCTTTCACGGCTGTGGCCAAGATTCAATCCCTGGTTGGGCACCTAAGATCCCATAAGCCTTGCCAAAAAAAAATAAAAGGAACTTCGGGCCACAAGGCAGTCTTAGTAGCCTTGAGCCAGCTCCTTGTCTGCACACATGGGGGAACCAAGACCCCAGGGAAGGAGGAAGATCTCCTAGGTTTCTCTTCCTTCCTGCAATCTTCTCCCTTGCTCCCTGGAGGCTCAGGGAGGTGTGGGGATCCTGGCCAGCTGTGCCCCCACCCCCCCACCCCCAATGCACCTTGGCTATCCTCCGGCTCGCAGAAGCACTTCTTCTTCTCAGGGAAGCAGTTGCAGATACCGAAGCCAGCTTTAATCCCCCGGCGCTCCCCAGGTTCGTGCCCACCAATGATGCTGCCGCCCCCTGAGGACAGACACCACCCACTCAGCAGCCCACTCTCAGCCTCCAGGGGGACCTGGCCAGCCAGGACCACCAGACAGGATCATGAGAGGCCCCTCCCCACCTGATGTCAGCACTCTCACGCCCAGGGAGCACAGTGAGATCAGAAGTCTAGGTCACCCCAGGCAAGAGCCTCAGCATGCATGCATGTGTGCTAAGTCGTTTCAGTCAGGTCGACTCTTTGCAACACTGTGGACTGTAGCCCACCAAGCTCCTCTGTCCATGAGATTCTCCAGGCAAAAATACTGGAGTGGGTCACCAAGCCCTTCTTCAGGGGATCTTCCCAATCCAGAGATCAAACCCGCACATCTCCTACATTGGCAGGTGGGTTTCTTTACCACTAGCGCCATCTGGGAAGCCCCAGTTGCACCATGATGAGCCCCCAAACCAGCTCCCTGGCTGCAGCAGGTGAGAGGAGGAACCCACAGGCTGCCCTGGGCCCAGGTCAAGGTCCACACTTGGTTACTTTTCAGAAGCAGAAAAGGGGCAGAGGGGGCAGCTGGCAGTCAGCAAAACGGGGGACAGGGAGTCGTGCCCCATGAGTTGGCTAGAGCAACACTGGAAGGGTGTGGGTCAAGCCAGCAAGCTCTAATTTGGGGGGAGGAGCACCTTTATTAAAAAAAAATGTTAGGAAAGGGCTCAGCACTCAAAACCCAGAAGCTTGGCTGGTCTGGCTGAAATGCAGGTGAGAGTCCAAGCCCCTTTAGCTTGTTACTCCCCCAACCCATTCAGGCTCCTGCTCGCTCAGAGTCACGGTGCAGGCTCATCGGGCTACTTACGGAGGCAGTCCTGGGGGCAGATGTTGGGGTCTCTGCTCTCCACGGCGTCACAGTGGCCATCGGGGCAGGTCCTGATGCTGGGGGAGCAGGTGGAGAAGTTCCTGGTTATCCCTACAACACAGAGTGGGCAGTTATGACCACAAGGGAGCAGCTGCCCTGTTCAGACTGCAGAGCCAGGAGGGTCACACCCCAGGGCCTTCCAGGTCAACCCTGTACCCCACCCCATCCCCTGCAAGGAAGAGCAAACTGAGATCTGAGCAGAGAAGAACCACACACAGAGCCCCACCAGCAGGGCATCCCTGAGGTACAGGGCAGCCAGGATGGTGGGGGCCAGAGGAGCCAGGCAGTCCCAGAGCTGTGCCAGGCTCACATCAGAGAGGCCAGAAGAGACCAGATGAGGCTGGGACCCTCTCTAGGCTGCACTGTGGGTGGGACCCTCAGATTGGTGGGCCCAGCTGGCAGCCAGTTACTGTCCACACCCAAGGCTGCTCAGGTCCCTCCTATTTGGGTCCATGTCCCCTGGGCTGGGACCTCCTGGGTAGAGCCTCTCTGAAGACCACTTTGGATATTTTGAATTATTTTAAGGTTTGTGTTTTCATGAAGTAAAGCCAACCATAAATGACATGTCAACAGTGGAGTCTACCTTAATTCCTCCACTTCTTGGATGCACAGTAATATTACCAAGAGATCTTCGAAAAGTGTCTGTGAACTATGTGTTTAAAAACATTGGGTGAATAGGGGGAAGAGTGGGGAGAAGGGATAGTCAGGGAGTTTGGGATACACATGTATACACACTATATTTAAAATAACCAACAAGAACCTACTGTATAGCACATAACTCTGCTCAATATGCTATAAAAACCTCAACAGAAAAAGAATTCGAAAAAGAATATATACACGTATATGTATAACTGAATCACTATGCTGTACACTGGAAACTGACACAACATTGTTCATCAACTATGCTCCAATATAACATAAAAAGTTAAAAAAAAAAGAGAAGGCATTGGGTGAATATAGTGGCTCAGATAGTAAAGCGTCTGCCTGTAATGCTGGAGACCTGAGTTTGATCTCTGGCTTGGGACAGTCCCTGGAGAAGGAAATGGCTACCACTCCAGTATTCTTGTCAGAGAATTCCATGGACAGAGGAGCCTGGTGGGCTACAGTCCACAGAGTCCCAAAGAGTCAGACACGAGTGAGCGACTAACACTTTCAATTTCACATTCACAACTGCACATGTATTTATGTGTATATGGGTAGAGAAATGGATATATACATGTTAATTACCATCTGGTGTGGGCACCAATACAGAAATTCAGAATTTTAGAATAAAGTAAAAAGAAAACACACACATCTCAACTTTGGCCCCGACCTTCTCAAGTCCAGAGCGAGCTCAGTCTCAGGCACCTGTGATCCCATCGGTGATAAACAGTTGGAAGGTTCTCTGTTCCCTGCGCTCGTGACCACCCTCTCCTGGCATCAGGAGCCACGGCAGGGACCAAGCGCAGGGGAGGACTAGATGGGCAGGGGTGGGGGGTGTCACAGAGGCTGGCAGGGCCCGCATGCACAGACCCTACTCCCCCTCAGCCCCCATCACGCTCCCCGCCGCCTGGCTCTGCCCAGGGCTTACCTTTGCCATCTCCCTGTCTCCACTCGCACCTGCCCGTCAGAGAGCCCAGGCCACCGCATTCCTCACATTCAGGCTGCCTCTTGCTGACCGCGCAGGACAGGGGGCAGCCAGGCTCTTCAGGCATGTCTAGGGGTGGCAGAAAGCAGTCATGGGGGGCCAGCCTGCCATGGGCACCCATGGGTGCAGGCAGCACTGGCTGGAGTTGTCCCGAGTTGAGCCCAGAGGGGAGGCAGTCACTAAACTCTGGGGGTGCAGGGTAGTGAGGGGGCTGCTGGGGGAGGGGTGGCATCATAGTCACACAGCAGGGGCAGCTAGGGGGCTGAGTATGGAGTGGGGATGGGAGGTGGCCAGACTCATCCAGGGACACGCAGGACACCCAGTTAAACTTGAACTTCAGAGAACAGTGAATACCTGCTTTGTGTAAATATGGCCCTAATATCACAGGGACATAGGGGAGTTTGTCTTCTAATTCACTGCAAAGGCTGCACGAGATGTACTTACACCACAAAAATTGCTCGTTGTTTACCTGAAATTCACACTCAACCTGGGTCCTATATCGTACCTGGCAGCCCTAAAACAAGCGCACACGTAGGACCCGCTGACAGAGGCGATGGGCAGCAGCGGCCACCCACAATGCTATCACACTGGACTAAACTGTGTCATGCCTCCCCCATCACCCTTCCAGTGCAGCTGTGCGCTGTCTTCTCGTCTTACAGAGGAGGCTCAAGAAAGCCCACTGATCAGTGACGGGGTATAGGACAGCACCCCTCTGTAGGAATAGCCCGAGGCTCTGCCACGCCCCATCTACCCTGACCCTTCCCGCAGCCGGGCACTCACACTTCCCTTCCACGGTAACGAGCAGCAGGGCCTGCGCTTGCTGGCGGGTTGGCTTCTCGGCGGCCACCACTGTGTACTGGAGCTGGGAACACTCGGGCCGCTGCAAGGCCTCCGTGTCATTCACGAACAGGGTCCCCGAGGTGTCCTCCGCCGAGGTGACCATCCCCAGGGCGCTGCAGTTGGCGCTGGAGGGCTGCAGCCTGTACTGCACTTGGATGCCACCGAACTCCTGGCAGTTTTCCACGCAGACTTTCCCGATCTAGGCATGGGATCACGGAACCCTTAGCCAGGTGAGTGGACCACCTGGGACAGTGGCTGGAGGGGCTCCATGCCAGCTGAGTCCCAGGACAGTTTCCTACTCAGCCCAGAGATGGTGGCCCCCAATCTCCCCATGCTCCATGCCCCTGGAATCTGCAGACCCATCTGCCTGCCTGGCCTGGCCTGGCCCTGCGCAGACCGTGACACCACCCTTCATCCCTGCTCCTGGGAGCCGGAGGTGAAAAGAACACAGGTGCCGGGCTTTGGTTTAGGGACTGGCCCGCCCGGGAGGCACTTGCTGGCTTGCCCGGCTCACCCCTCACTTGCTCCCTCATTCGGGCACAGAGGCAACCTGGGTGCCTCCCACACACCTCCCTCCCCTCTGGGCACCACTAGGGTCCATCCTCAGTGTCCTGCCTGGGTCGCCTGCCTGGTCAGCCAGAGCTCAGCACCTGGGCCATAATTCACACAGCAGGGTTGCTGTCCCACCTCCAGGAACCCCTGGGAGAGAAGGGATACTTCTCCAGGGATGCCTCACGGCCGCAGTGGTCACTGGGGCCTGGACTCTCCTTTTCCCTACCTCACCACCCAAGGTGGAGTTAGGGCTGCTGGGGCCTGAGATCAGAAGCTCTGACCAGTCAAGGTCGAGGGCTGCGGGCCTGGCGGCAGTGGTGGCACAGGGCCCCCTGCCTGCAGCCACAGGCCAGGCCCTTGCTCAGCCTTGCTCAGGCCCAGGGCAGAGCCAGGCTCCACCAAGCCCACTCCTCACACCACAACAAAACTACCTCCTAGGCTCCGAGCACTTCCTTGTACAGAGCAGGTTCACTTCCACTTTCTCCTGTGATCCTCAAAATTGCCTGAGATCACCACCTTCAATTTATAATCATGAATGCTAAGGGGGGGCTGGTGAGAGACAGCAGTGTGTGTAAGGCTGGGCTGAGACTCGGGTCTCTGCACCCTCCTGAGTCCAGGCACAGTGAAAGACTTAGTGGTCAGGGGTGGGAGGTGTTTCAGAGGCTGGTGGGGCCCGCCCTCCCAGACCCCACTCCCACTCAGCCCTCATCACCCTCCCCACTGCCTGGCTCTGCTGACACACCCCTGGCAATGCCTATGCCCGCCTCAGCCCCCCTGGACACCCGTCAGGCCCCTCTGCTTTGTCACCTCTCACCAGCCTTGCCCTCTGCCTCCAGGAAAGGCCTGGCGGGGGTGGCAAGTGGGGAGCCTGGCTGTGTCCAAGGGTGGGGCTCTTCATGTGCTGGGTACTAAGTGGCTGTCAGGAGCGGAGGTGGCATGGGAACCAACCACAGAAACTGGCAAAGCCACTGTCCTAGTTAGGAGATGACCCTAAATGGGATATTCTAAAGGGCACATGGCCACAGCTATGCCATTAGGAGAATGCAGTATATTAAGTCATGCTTGCCATAATTGCAAGTAAACTTTAAGAAGTGCTTCAGAGAAACATTCTAGAAAGAATTGCACCAAAACGTTAAACACTGGCTGATATGAGGAAAAGAGATCGCTCTTATCTATCCCTTATATCCTTTTGACAAATTCTTACTACTTCCCTTTTTTTTCCTACTTCTAATCACTATTTTCT
This sequence comes from Cervus elaphus, assembly GCF_910594005.1. Classification (NCBI taxonomy): domain Eukaryota; kingdom Metazoa; phylum Chordata; class Mammalia; order Artiodactyla; family Cervidae; genus Cervus; species Cervus elaphus. Next base: position 6,452 of record NW_025316740.1, read on the forward strand.
GATGACAAATGCAAAATAAGCTCTAGCAAACAGACTTGCAGGAAAGTAGGAAATAGAAGCACTTCCTGTCTTTCCTTGCAGAGGTCTCCACTAATGCCTGTGTTTGCACACTTGGAAATTTCTAGCAATGAAGACTTGGTTTTGAACATATGGAGCCACCTAAGACCAATACTTCTGCAAACTACTTTTCCCACTTCCTTCACCGGGAATGTCTTTCCAAGTCAGCATAGATTTACCTGGCACTGCTCTTTCATTAGTAAAAAATGTAAAAATGCTGAGAAGGGAGAGGGCAAAGAGGGGCCCACAAAGCCCACCAGCCCCACTCCTTTCTCCCACGGCCTTAGCCTACTTGGCTTTGTGCCTGTTGCTCCCCAGGGCCACTCTGTGTGCTCAGGGAGGTGGTGTCCCCCATGTGACCCCACCCTGGGGGTCCCTGCTCCTCCATTCCCCTCCCCAGGCTGGCAAGAGGCCAGGAGCTCACCTGGGCAAAGCGGTGGGCCCGCCGGCTCACCGAGAAGGAGTAGGCACTGGGCAGGCGCAGGCTGACGGGCAGCACGGACACATTGAAGTGGAGGAGGACGACACCCTCCCCCGGGCCCTGGAAGTCTGAGTCGTTGACCAGCACGGCCAGCTGCACAGCCCAGCTCTCCGAGATGGGGAGGCTCCGGTTGAGAACCAGCCCTGTGGGTGGAGGCACATGATGATAGGTAGGGGCCCTGCCCAGGGTGGAGACCACTGCTCCACGCTGCTGCACATCTCCCCTGCAAAGCATTCCCTGGACACATGGGCGTACGTGTGACAACAGGTACTTCTACCCGCATGGTACACAGACAACAGACCTGGCTGGAGGCACTAAGGTTGAACTATTTTAAATGTGAGTCACTGTGCTGAGCTGAGCCCAGAAGACCCTCCTCAGCTGGGAGGTAACCTCAGTGAGGTGTGTGTGTGTGTGCATGTGTATGAGAAAGATGCATGTCGGGGCAAGCACACACAGGTAAAGACCCACCACCACCACCAGCAAGGTCCCAGAAAGACCGTCCTGGCCCCTGAGAACTCCTCGCAACAGTACCAGCCTCCTATGGACCCTCAGGTTCCACAGGCCTCAAGCACCCAGGGGCTTCCGCACTCCTGAGCTGTCACCGTGTGCCAAGGCTAAGATCCCCATTCAGTGGAGAACAGAGGAGGCGAGGATCTCTGGGTGCACGTGGCATACAGAGGGAGTGTGCAGGGGCAAGGATGACATTTTCCCTTGCACAGAACAGAGGTCATCAGAGCTTGGTGAGGAAGAAGACAGGAAATAGGACTGGGTCAGGCAGAAAGGGGTAAAGGCACCAGTGATCCTGGGTTCCCCAGAAGCAGGCCTCCAAACAAGGATCCAAGCACAAGTGGCATATTTGAAAGGTGATCCTACAAAACACAGGCAGGAGAGCAGGCGAGGGAGGTGGGGAGGTTTGGCAACTTGCGAGGACACCCCATCCTGCAGGTGAGCCCTGGGGGCACGTGGTGCTTAGCCCTGAGGGTGGGCACATTTCAGAAGTCAGACAGGACAGTCATCCCAGAATCCTCCAATCTGAGGGCACAGAGCTGCTACTGGACATCAACTCCTGTTAGTGGAGAGTTGCTGGGGAGGGTCAAGGATCCCTGGACACTTGGGCACCTAGGAGGTTGCAGTGAGCCCTGGCGTGGTCAGCACAGGGTAGTGTGGTGGGGGTCCTGCCAGGGTCAGCCTTGGCCTTGGGGCAGTTCAGAGAGAAAGGACAGCCTGTAAACACCCACCAAGGTGGCCAAGGTGAGCCCAGCAGAGACAAAGGCTGGGAAGAGGGTTGGAAGGGGTGGCCACCTGGGGCTGAGAGGGCCAGGACAGGTGTCTACTTGTGCAGGGTGCTGCCCTGCCCAAGAAAAGCAGGTCGCCAGTTCCCCAGGGGGCCCTGTCAGGCCACACTGGTCCCCTCTTACTGTAGTCATGCACGGTTGCCCGCACAAAGCTGCCGTTGGCCTGGGCCAAGGTCTCATTGGGCATGTGCTCCACTCGGAAGGTCCGGAGGGCCTTGGCATCCCCAGAGAGCAGCGTGTTCGTGTACCGTCTCAGGAGCTCCCCGGAGGCTGGCACCACGTCTGCATCGAAGACACATAACGTGGCTACCACTGTGCCCTGCAGAGAATACGGGGGCCAGTCAGGGCCCTGAAAGCCAGAGCCCATAGGAGGGCACGTGCCCCGCAGGTGGATCAGGTGTGTGCGGTCAGAGCTGGCTCCAGGGACAGACTGACCAGGGTTCAAGCTGCAAGGGGCCCCCAGCCAGCCTGCTTGTCACCCTTCCTGGGCCACTGCACCTCACCTCTGCAACAGGTGCAATGGCATCTCCAGACTTCCCATGATTATGGGTTAGAACAGATGCCCTGGTGCTCTGTGGAAGACCTCATTCAGGTCCCCACAGGGCAGAGTGGGCACCCCCACTCTCCTTCCAGGAAGCTGGGCCCCGCACAGTGGAGAAGTTAGCTCAACGTCATGCAGTGACAGATGACAGAGCTGGGACCTAAGCACAGTGTCCACCAGAATGCTCTCCTACAGCTTCTTCTGTACCCCAGGCTAGATGGGGTCATGAGGGGGGTTCTGAGTAAAGCCACATGTCATCTCTGCTCTCACTCCTGGCCAGGCTCCACAGTGTTACCATGGAGCTGCTCTGCCAGGCTCATGGGACATTTCCCTACTCCATGTGCTTTCCTCTTGCCCATCCATCCACCAAACCTGCTCCCTGGGTGTCCGGAGAAGCAGCCAACCACAGCATATCCGACCCCGACCCTCCCCTTGCTCCCGCCAGCCTGCCGGCTGCAGGACAGCCCAGGGCCCAGCAGGTGGCAGTCACTCTCCGCCTGCACGGGCAAGAGGAAGGCGGGGCCCCGATGGGAGGGGCGGCGCAGGGACACCCCTGCCGGATCCACTGGCCTGTCTTCCTCCACTCCGGGGTACCCTCCCTGAACTCACTGGCCCTCCCTTGAGGGGCTGACAGCCCGAAGAAGGGAACGCCCTCCTGGCAGATGTCCTCTCCGTCTCCTTGGGGCAGTGTGCCCCGCCTCTGCAGTACCACAGTTGTGCCCCTCTAATGCGAGCCCTGATGGTTGAGTCAGAGGCTGGGCACCCTTACCCTCAACCCCACCGGCACCCCAACCCCTCCCCTCACCCGCTTCCCAGGGCAGAGGTCAGCTCGGGGCCAGCGGGGCTGGTCCTCTCTCCTCCTCAGCTGTCCTGGAAACCAACAAAACCCCAACAGACAGACTGATGGACATATGAAAGACGAATAACCACAGTGATGGTCAGCCACATGTCTGGATGGCTAGATGGACAGCTGAATAGACCGAGGAACAAATGACGAATGGAGAGACCCAGATGCCCAACAAAGAGATGACAGACACTAGAGAAGCACCAGACAAACGCATAGGCACCTCCTTCCGCTTGAACTCCACCACCGCGCTGGCACTGTCGACGCCCCCGAAGAAGGTGGGCGCAGAGTCGTCCTCGTCGTACACGGTCACAGGGAAGGGCACCATCACCTCCTCCTCGCGCATGCCCATGCGAACCGTGCACGCGGCCACCAGCTCATACTTCTCCCGCTGCTCACGGTCCAGGGCCCAGCGCGTGCTCACCTCCAGGCTGTCCGGATCGCAGCGGAAAGGCAGACTCTCACCTGAGCACCAAACAGACCAGCAACCCCAGGATGACCCTGAGCTGAGGGGAGGGTGAGCTGCCTTCCTCAGGGCCCCACAGGGAGCAGTGTGCAAGAGGAGACAGAGCTGGGGTGCATGCTGGGCCTGGGCCGTGGCCCCTCTTCAGCTTCCACAGTGGAGCACAGCCTCCAAGCACAGTTTGCAGTGGAGATTATGCTCTGAGCATCACTGTGCCTGCAGCCTGCACTGGTGCTGATAGGGAAGAGCAGGGACCAGGAGGTCTGCCTCAGGTCCTCAACCCAATCACCTAGGAGGGCACACCCCTTCACACACCCTGCCTGCCTCCTCTGTGGCGAGGGCTGGCACCAGTCACGCTGCAGGCCCAGAGATCCAGCTCCTAGCATTTGCTGGTATTTGAAAAACTGTCAGGAATTTTCTTAACTGTGGAAGCAAGACATGCTCATTTTAGAGAATGTGAGAAAAAAGCCACAATTCCACCACTTGAAAACTAACATTGGGGACATCTGGTGTAATTTCATGTTAACACACAAATATTTCTGACTGCCTGGTTTGGATCCCTGCCCTATACACCTGCAGGCTGCGTGGCCTGAGGCTGATGGTTCTGTCTCTGTTCTTCAGCTTCCTCGCCAGAAGATGAAGTGAAGTGAGAGTTGCTCAGTCGTGTCTGACTCTTTGCGACCCCATGGACTATACAGTTCATGGAATTCCCTAGGCCAGAATATTGGAGTGGGTAGTCGTTCCCTTTTCCAAGGGGGTCTTCCCAACCCAGGGATTGAACCCAGGTCTCCCGCACTGCAGGTAGATTTTCTATCAGCTGAGCCACCAGGGAAGCCCCAGAAGATGAGATGCTGTGTGTATTCATCGCCAGACACTGCTGTAAGTTCAATGACTCACTGCAACCTGGTGAGGGGAGGACCAGTAATAACAACATACTCTTCAACCCAAGCCTGTCCTGGAATTCATCCTCCAGAAAGGACCCAGAAAGGGGGAAAAGCTGAACGCTTGAAGGTCAACAGTGACCACCCCATAGCCAACCTCAGGAGGGCTGTCAACTCCACTTAGTGGAAAATCACATCAGAGCCACATATTACATGTGAACTACACATTTCCCTGTATTGCTTACGGTTACAAAAATGGCTTTTCTTTTTAAGCGAAAAAGGCAGCACACTAAACCATATGCTTTGGGGACAACTTTGTACAAAGACATCCATCCCTGTGTCAGGATAAATGAAGGGATGTGGGAGTGTGAGTGACTACTTTCCTTACACTACTGAGCGCTCCTTTAACATTATGACCATGTGTGGGTGCCATCAACCTGGTGGGAATCCAGGCTTCACTTACCAGCCATCCAGCGTAATAAGTGTCCCCTTTAAGTCCCCTTTAAACTGTCCAATGACACCTCACACAGCAGCTCAGTTGCCTTCTCTCATCTCCACTCGGATCCAGTGCCCTTCCCCTACCCCAAATCCATGTGGCTTCCCCAGGGCCATCGTGTGGTAGGACTATCTTGTGACAAGGTCCACTGTCCTTACAGTGGCTCAGGCGGAATCCTGGAACCATGCTTGGTCCCCTCGTGAATCTCTCAACACCCCACATTCAACTCCCCAGAAAATCTTGCTGGATCTTCCTGCAAAAACATGCCCAGAATCTGCCTGCTTCTTGTGGCCTAAAGGCTTTCACCCTCAGCCCCAGTCCTCATCCTCTCACTCAAGGATGTCTCCTGCCTCTTCATAGTTTTCCTGCTTCCTCCAAACCACTCGCCCCAAATCATTTCGAACACATCAGCCCGACTAACCTTTTAAAGTAAGTTATATCCTGTCAATGACACCCTCCCCCCCACCCCTGAAAACACCTTCTATGGCTCCCTAGTCCCCTCATCAGGAAGTCCTGCCCCCTCCCTTGCATTTTTCTGCCCTCAGTAGCCTCTGCCCTCCCCTCCAGCTGCACTTCCCCCTCCGCACTTTTGAATGAGCTCGCCCTGCTTGCTGGGCACCCTCCTTTACCTTGCTCCAGCCACCTGACTTAGGACAGTGGTCTCCACCACTCTGTGCCTTCTCAGCGTTACCTCCCACCTGGCCCCTTCAGAGGCCACCCGACGTCCTTCGCGCCTGTGTGGTCTCCACCTGCCCCAGGCGTGGAAGGTCCAGACAGGCAGGATTTGGGCCTGAACTTGTTCACTGTTTCATCCCTGGTCCCTAGAACCATGCCTGGCCTGTGGCCAGCATACATGAGATACACATGGGCCTCTGAATGAATGGATGGTGGGGTGGTGTAGTCAACTTGGACGGCTCATGTAGAGGAACCGCAGGGCCATGCCTGGCACTCGGCAGGCATCGAGGAAGGCTCCATGCGCCTGGCACTCACCTCCCAGGAGCCTGTAGGCCACGCTGACGTTGGGGCAGAGGAACTGCACGGGCAGCAGGCGGAACTGGTGGAAGGTGCCAGGGGGCCTGTTCTCCCGGATGCGGAAGGACAGGCCTGACTCAGGGAAGCAGAGCTCCCGGGGCTTGAGGGCGCCGCAAGCCGGGAAGGAGGCGTTGATGATGGAGAAGTACACTCGGGCACAGCCTGGCCACTGGCACTCGCCCTCACGAAGGGATGTGGGTGACAGGAAGACCCGCAGGTAGATGGTAAGCAGCGGGAAGCCGCCGTCTGCAGAGACAAGTCAGGCCCCGCCAGGGTGTCAGCCACACCCGCCCAGCTGGGACCTGAATGGGGAGAGGGCAGGAGCTCGGGGCTGGCGCAAAGCCTAGTCCTCACCAAGGCTAGCAGGGCTCTGCTGGGAACCCCGCCCTGCCCCCTACCTCCTGCTTGCCCCCTACGGCCCTGGACTTGGGATCTGGCAGCCTCAGGGCCCTATGGCTCTGCTCCCTCGTCCTGGGGGGTGCCTCACAGGTCCATCTCTCTGATTATTCCAAGTCTCAGTTCAAATACCCTTCCTCAGAGAGGTGCGCTGAACCCTGGGTCTAAGATGGAGTGCTTCCCCAAGGCAGGCTCTTGGCACCTCAGGTGACCTCCCTTCCCTCCCTCACCCACTACCCCAACCACTTTCTTTCTTTTCTCACTTTTAAAAACACTACAGGGGTGGAATTGGGTGGGAGGGGGGAGAGAGGTTCAAGAGGGAGGGGACATATGTATACCTATGGCTGATTCATTGTGATGTATGGCAGAAGCCAACACAATACTGTAATTATCCCTCAATTAAAAATAAATAAAACACTTATTCTATTCTATTTTTGCCAGTGTTGCTGCTTGTGGGATCTTAGTTCCCTGACCAGGGACTGAACCCAAGACCTCAACAATGAAACCTCAGAGTCCTAACCACGGGACCCCCAGGGAATTCCATGCCACCCCTGCAGAGACACAGACTTCCCCAGCACCTAGAGAGGGGATTTCTGGCAAATTCCATCATGGAGGCACCATAGCAACCCCCGTCCAACCCATCTGGATCTCAGCTGGGGCGGGGGCTCTTCCTGGGCCTTCTATCTTAGCTCTAGGTAAGTGTCCCCCCGCTACATCTACTCCTCCCATATTCATCAGTTCTCTGCTTCTTATTAGCCTGTCCTCTGTTGCTCCAGTCCCCTGCTGTGGTTAATAATTCTCCATATAAACTTTCTCTGTTCTAATTACTGTGATTTCTCTCCTGACTAGAGCTGGCAGGTGCATGAGGCTGCTCTCCAATCACAAACAGAACAGGCCTCCTATGAAACTCAGACCCTTGGCAAATTTCACTCTGGCAGTACTGTTCACAGCAGAGTGTCTGCCTCTCAGCACTCACAGGAGCTCAGAGCTGGCGTGAGGGTCCAGGGAGGCCATGTCTATAGAGCAAGAGGTGGGGTTGTGATCACCATTTGGTGCCACAAGGCAGAACTCTGCTCCACAAACAACCTCCTCCCAGTACCAGGGTCACACGTGGCCTTCACTCCAGCTTGGACCCCTGCTCTGAGAAGCCGTCCAGGCCTTCCTCCTGCTCCACTTTCCTCCCCGGCACCAGGCCCCAGTCCTCACCAGGTGCCAAGAGCAGCCTGCTGCTGATGGTAAGGTGGGTTTTCCATGCAAACAGCTGCTTCTCCACCAAGTTCCAGATCATCCACTAAATCAAGATCTTGGGATGTCTCTAGCCTTTCTTAACTCTTCTCTCACAACCCCACATCTCTGTTAATCCAACTGGAAGACATTTGGAGCCAGCATGGAGAGAGCCCCTCAAGTCCTCCACATAAGTTCTCCAAAATCCCAACAGCCTCAGGAGGCCTGAGGGTCATCAGTGGTCCTCAAGCTCATCCTGGCTCCCTCACGGGCTGGACAAAGAGGACAGGCCAGCCCCATCTCACTTGCTCCACTCTTACACAGCAGGAGTCGTAGGAGCTGTGTGATGGGCTCTAAGGAAGGACCAGGTGAGGGCGGGGCGGGGTGGGTAATGAGGCATGTGGGGGTGGGGTCAGGGCCGCCCCCTTACTGAGGATGTTGAGCTTCTCCCAGGAGCTGTGGTCCAGGCTCTGGTTAAGGTAGAGAAGCCCCGTGTCCTCCTGGATGCGGACCCAGTTGTTCTCGTGCAGCCGCGTGTGGTAGGCGCTGTAGAGGTGCTGGCCCAGGCGGAAGCTGGGCATCTCCTCTGGCACGTCCTGCAGGGCATGGACATAGAGCAGGGGCGTGCCGGCTGGCTGGTCCACGTATAGCTTCTCCCAGTAAGCGTCCCTGGAGAAGTAGAGTCCCAGCGGGGCTGTGGGAGGCAGGGAAACACGTGAGGGAAGGAGGGACTGAGGGACGACCACGGTGCAGAGCCCAGCAGCCCTCCCAGGCAGATCACCTTTCCCAGCGGCCTAACTTCACATTTTAGTAATAGCTTCCTTGTGGGCCAAAAAAGAAAACTTCACTAATTTAAAATTCTGATCTAAGTAGGTCTTTCTCATCTGTATTCCTAAGAACATCAACACACAGTTATCTGTATAGCTAAACACTAGCTGCAAATACACTGCTTTAAAACAGAAAGAGGAGGAAGTGAGGAAGCATAAACAGTTGCAATATCATCCTCGATTACCTGAGATAGATAAGCATGTAAACCACTCGGCTTTCACCCAAGCTTCTGAGCAAATCACCTGGAGCCAGAGTTTTGAAGTGTACAAGACGCTGCCAGAAAAGCAGAGCAGGCAGGGAAGATGAACTAGAGCACTTTATAAGTAACAACATTCGTGCATGCTAAGTCGCTTCAGTCGTGTCCAACTCTTTGTAACCCTATGCACTATAGCCCTCCACTCTCCTCTGTCCTTGGAATTCTCCAGACAAGAATACTGGAGTGGGTTGCCATGCCCTCCTCTAAGAGATCTTACTGACTCAAGGATTGAACCTGCATCACTTACACCTCCTGCATTGGCAGGTGGGTTCTTTACCACTAGTTCCACCTGGGAAGCCCCTGTAAGTAACAAAATCTTCATCTAAAGTCAAACATGCTCCTACCATAGTACCGAAAAATTCCACTCCATTTATCTGAGAAAAATGAAAACATATGTCCGTCAAGTGACTTGTTCACAAATGCTGGGGTTATTCACAGAGCCAAGAACTGGGAAGAACCCAGATGTGTTCCAGCAGGTTATCAGATAACAAACCCCAGTCCATCACACCATGGAACCCTATGCAGTTAGGATGGGGCACAAACTATTGATACACACGACAGCCTGGACACATCTAATAGACATCCTGCCAAGTGGAAGCAGAAGCACAAAAGAATCACATGGCACCGTTCCAGACTGATTTTAGGTGACAGAAATCAAACTGGGTACCAGCTGGGGGTAGGGGAGGTAATAGACTGGAAAAGCAGGGGGCATATTCTGGGAAACATACATGTTTCATATTCTGATGGGGTGTGGGTCACACAGGGACATCCATTTGTCAACAACATACAGCCAAGATTTGTGCATTTCAACGTATGTAATTGTGGCCTAAATTTATCACTGAGAGGCTATGGGTAGAGCTGTAAATGCCATGAGGAAGAGGGATGCTGACCATGGCCACGCTGGGTGAACCAATGGGGCACTCATCCTACTACTCTCTTGACTTGGTGTATGTTCAACATTTTGCATCATAAACAGTTATTTTTAAATAGTAAGAAGTTTTAAAAAGATGGATAAATGGGCAGGTGATGCTTTAAAAAAAAACTGAAAACCTGCCAATATTCTCTACAAAGCATAAAAAAATACTAACACACAAAGCAAACATGAGAAACATTGTACTTGTGTGTAAGCGATTTCTCTTTTCAATCAATTTGTTTCCACCTACATTCTGCTTCTCTTGCAGCCACCAAGGTGAGTGGTTGGTCCGCTCCACACCAGTGGAAAACACCCTGGGGCTGCCTGGGTCCTTGAAGACACACTTGTGTGTGGGAAACAATCAAGAGCCAACTGGAGTCAGGTGAGGAGAACTGGTGAAGACCTTTTGGATCCCAAAGTGGTGAAACAGAAGAAAACTGGAAGGTTGCCAGCACTGTGCCAGGCTTCCCAAGGATGACTTCAAAGGCAACCCGGCTGGGAATGCCAACTTGAAGTGTGCATTGATTGGGTCCCACCCACCCAGTGTGGGTGCTGCCCTGCCAAACAGGCTGGACCACGGAGCCAGCAGGAGAGGGAGGGAACAGGAAGAGAAACAGAGGGAGAGAGAGGGAAGGAGGGAAAAGACAAATGGGGCTAAGGACAAAGGTAAGTAAGGCGGAGAGGATGGAGGGGAGAGATGCTCTGGCCAGTAGTCAAAGGCTACTGCACACCCGGCACTAAAGACAGAGATGGAAGGAGGGGGCTGCAGGTACGGAGCTGACTTATTAGACCTTCGGAAAACTGCTCCCTAGGAGTGCTGTCCCTGGAGTGGGACCCAGAATCACTGGGTCTCTGCAGGTGAGGTACTGGGAAGGGCAGCTGAACTCCAAGGAGCTGGCCCTGTGCCCAAGTCAGGCTCTGCGTGTGACCTTCCTGCCCTGCCACCTCTTGGGGGAAGGGATCCACCCAGAGCATCATGCTGCCTGCCATCCAAGGGGGTGGCAGCTCCAGGAGCCCTAGGAAGAAGTCACTCTGGGGAACTCTGGGGAGGGAGCACTGAGACCTGACTTCCCTTGCCGGGGGTCTCACTGGTAGAGACCACGACAGGAGCCACCCACACATGGCTGGATGCCACCCTCCTGTCCCACAGCCTCCCAACTGGCCACGAGGACATGGGCTGCCTCTCAGATACACTCAGAGTGTTCATTTCTTTGGGATTTAGTAGCCAACCCTAGCAGGGATGGCTGGCAGCTTAGAGAACTGTGTCAGCCCCAAATGGCCTCAAGACTGGCCTTGATGCTTCTGTGAAAAGGCAGCCAATGGCACTAGCTCGGAGCAGGCCTTTTGCAAGCTGGGCAGAGTGACAGGCCACAGCTGACAGATCCTCCTGCACAGCTAGGATGCACTCCACTGGCTCACGCTTCCTGAGAAGTACACAGTTCGGGGTCCCAAAGAGGACCCTACAGCACTGCTCATCACTGCTCTTGTGACAAAGGCAGGAGGGTCTCTGTGGTGTTTCCTCAGCCAACGAGAGGGAAGGGGCAGCTGCTCCCCACCTGTAGTGCACTGAAGCCCCACTGCACTGCCTGGCAGAGTAATAAACCTGGGTCTGCACTCCTCACAGAAATCAGAAGGGCTCCGAGCCCACGGTGGCCCCCTGTCCTGCCCCAGTAAGGCCGGGTCTGGGAAGGCAGATTCAAAGTGGGGGTCAACACCAGACACAGCCCTGCTGCCCCAAAACAAGTGCCTGATTCATAAGCAGCAGCCCAGCTTCCTTTCCCTCCAACACTCCATGAAGGTTGCAAGTCAAAGAGTCTAGGGGGAGCTCTGGGGTGGGCTGTGGGGGGCTGGGGAAGGAGCGCAGAAGCTGATGCTCACAGCCCTGCGGACAGCAAGAGGAGTGGCTTGCTTTTCCCTCCACTGCCACCTTCTCCAGAGGACCTGGCCCACCGCATTCACCCACCCCGCCTCTCAAAGGTGCAGAGTGGGGTGAGCACGGCCAGGTGGACTCACACAGCATGAGGCCAGGCCCCGTGGCACATGGTGACCCTGCATTTTCTTCGCAGCCCCAGATGGAGCTGCTGATGGGATCACTGCTTTGCAAACAAGACACCTGGGCAGGACAGAAAGAAAGTTGTTTGTATGCTCGAGGGCACATGTGCAGCCAGCCAGGGGATTGGGATTTGGAGGGCTGTCTTTCCAGCAGCATAGCCCTCACCGGCCTGCTCAACCCCATGTCACATGGTCCAGAACCCACGGTTACTGTGCCCACCCTCCACCCCCACCCCAAGTCCTGAGCGGTGACCGCAAGTCAGGGACGCTGGCCTGCAGTAGAAAGCAGCCCCGGAGGGTGCACCATCTTTTGGGAAGGTTGACTTTCTGGCCACAAAGAGAATGAGAGATTTCCCAGTGGCTTGACAGGGTGGTGACCTGGTGGCAGTCCAGGCTTGTGACACCATGCTGGATGGGAAGGGGGCTCTGTGCTGCCAGCCTCCTTCTCATCCTGGCAGAAAGGTGAGCGCCAACCACTAGCGATCTGAGATGCTGCCTTCAGGGCCCCAACCCCAGAGCTGCAGGAGACTCAGTTGGTGGGGAGGGGGGAAGCCCAGGGTGGGTGTGGGTGGGTCCCCCAGATGGCACACAGCCAAGGGCAGCCTGTGTCTGCCAGCCTGCCTGGCCACCAGCTCTCCTTGGTGTGCCAGAGCTCTCTGTGGAGAAGTGAGGTCTGCATTCTGGTCTCCGGAGTACTGTCTAGGATGGTGTGGGACGCCTGCACCCACATCAGCAGAATATCGCGACTTTTGCCTTCTTATTCTCTCAGGATATAATCGCTGTGGCCTTGGTCAGCTGTGCAAGAACTGGCAGCCCTAGGAGCCACCCATGGGGGGTAGGGCTTGCAGATCGGTCTTCTAAGTGGGGGCGAGATGCTCACTCCACCTACCAGGTAGTGAGGAGCAGATCCAGAATAGGGCTCCTCCCCTGGGGCCCCCTTGAGCACATGTACATTCAATGGTCCAGGGGCTGGGAGGTGCCTTGAGCTCCAGGGAGCCCCCACCTCCGAGCTGGTCCAGTCACCACCACACAGACTTCACGTGCAGGATGAGAGCACTACCTGCTCTCATCTCTGAGCCAGGTCCTACAGGATCCATGTGGGGCCTGGTCTGTTGCTGCCAAAAGTGATTTGTGGGTTGGGCGATGATTGTGAACAGAAACAGTCTTAAATGCACTTAAAACGCTTCCCAGGTGGTCCCTACTCAGGGCATGGCCGCCTTAATGCTCCTCCTTGTCACAGACACGTTTAGATGGAAAAACACGTGGTCCAAGGTAGGGAACGAGGGTGTGGGTGCAGGGCTGGCCTCAGGGGGGTGTAGCCTGGGGAGACCACAGTTCCCCATACTTGGTTTAATGCTCTCCTGTCATTGTCCTAAAATAATTCATAATTCTAGAACAATCTGCATTCTATGGTGGGCCCTACAGATGATGGGGCCAACCCCAGAGGGTGAAGGAGAAGAGCCCAGAAAGGGCCATCAGAGGTGTCCAGTTTCCTGGGGCTGTGCAGCCTTTGTAAAGTTCTAGCCTCCTCTGGGCCTCATTTTCTCTGACTGTGAACAAGAGAAGGGCAGGCTGGGGAGAGGAGGAGCTGGTATAGGCCTCACCTTTGCACAGGTACACGCGGTATGAAGTTCACACTTCTGATTTATAATCACTGGGCAAACCTCTTCACTGCCCCATTAAATAGGTAAGAACATGGAGGCTGGGAGGTGAGAAGACTTCCCATGGTCAAACAGCTGGAGGGTGGGCATCTTGGGGTTTGGACGATGACTAACAAAGCGGCGATGGGACTCAGGAGCAAGGCAGATGCTGGCCCCACCAGGAAGCCCCAGGCCCTGCCAGCTGACCACCCCTCCCTGCTGGCACCGTTTTGCCAGGAAGGGCTTTTTGACCAACCTCTGATGAGAGTCTCCCCTGGAACTTGGGGCAGGTCGACACAGCAGGACTTGTAAAACCTGCCCCACCCACACCTTCCACCCCGAATGCTGCTGGGTGACAGGGTCCTCCCCCAACACCTAGTCCCACGTTTCTGCCTCGACAGGTGTTGCCAGCACCATGTGGGGTTCTGGCCCCTCAAGTTGCCCTGGCATCACACCAGAGGGTGAGGAGCTGGGCTTTGCTCTCACAGGAGTGGGGATGGGTCCCACACTGCTCATGACATACCTGCCAAAGGCCCTGGTTGCTGCTCGCATTTGCAGAGACCCCAGGCCCCCTTCATGGCCTGTGTGTGTATATGCATGAATGTGTATGCACAGGTATGCAGCAGATGGAAACAGAGACAGGCACGTGGGCCCAAGGCCCCATATCCTCCCACCCTGCCCCACCCCTGCAGGAGAAGATGTGCAACTAACACTCAGTGGGGACAGCAGGCAGTCCTGTTCCAAGGAGGGCCTCCTCCAGCATCTTTACAAGCAGAGCCACCAGGCATGGATAGTCTCATTTGGCACACGCAGTCACCAGCATTTTTGTATCCTGGAAAGGCAGTCTTCAATGCTCCACACCTGGCTGGATGTGTCATTTACTCACATTTGTATGCAGAGAGAAGCAGGCCCAAGTTTCTACTTCACTTTCACTCATTCAACTGTCCACAAGCTCAGCCCTGTGTGAACACTCACACATGAACACTGGTCATACTCGTACACATTCTCAGACCCACACAGAAGCTGTGAGTGCCCTCCTGTGCGGTGGAGGACCACGCAGGTGGACGAGGGTTTCTGGTTGTCATCCCTCACTTCTGCAGCACATTGTGGGGACATCCTGCATGCTCTGCCTCAGTCCATGCCAAATGCACGCAGCCCCTTGGCTCCAACGTAGCCCACGCCCTTGCCCCGCGATCACCTCCCATAGCCCCCAGATGCACCCATCACCAGCCTTTGTGCACCAGCCTCAGCTCCCCCGTGTACTGGAGGGTCACCTCCCGCTGGCCCCCGAGGCTGCAGACCAGTCCTGGCCCCTGCAACCCAGCCAACTTCTCAATATGCAGTGAGCTGTGACCCCACTCTGGGGAGGGAGCCCCTTCCCCAAGCTCCTGCCCTCTGCCTCAGGGTGGCCCACAGCTCTCTTACACTCATCACTGCCGATCAACTCTTATGTTAACCTCCTCTGGTCCAGTCGCTGTGTGGGTGTCTCTGGATTGGACCCAGACTGATACACACATCTCTCTTACACTTAGCATGTCACATGCACATTCTCTCACACTGTTGCAGACCCACCCCCACCTCCCCCATCTTCTTGCTCATTTAGTGAGACATACTGAGCCTACCCAGCCCTAACTGCAGGCTCACCTCACCAGTGCCCCCTGGTCAGCCCTGGCCATGAGAGGCCATGCACAACTCCCCTGAGGTTCCTTTGACCTCCTTGCTACCCTCGACCGAGGATGTGCTGCCAGTCTGACCATACCAACCCAGATCCAGGCAGGTGCTTCCTAACTGGGCACCCTTGACTAGAGTGAGTGGCAGTCACCGTGGTCATCCCACACGAGGCCCCAGACAACCAATGTCCTAGGACTGCAATGTAAAAGCCAGAATTTGGGGCTCTCAAGAAAAAAACACATGGCAAGATGGTCTGATCTAAGAACTGAGTGGGGTGATAATAGTGCCCACATGTGTGTGCAAGGCAGTACCTTCCCGCAGAATCCACTCACCAGGCAGCCCTGCTCCTGCCTGTGACGAGCACCAGATCCTGCAGATGACAGCTTTATTATGGCCCAGCACAATCTCCTTAACAGACGGTGGTTTCCTAATGCCATCACTTCTGCAGGAACAGGAAGCAGACCTCATGGACTCCTCCCCAGGGGCTGCCCCTCTCCCTGAGGGCCAGCTGTCCCTGTGGAGGGTCCCCCTAGCCCCACCGCCCAGACAGCAACTTTTGGCACCATTATCCTCTCCTCGTCCACCCCATGCCCCTCCTCTCATATCCTGTTCACATTTTCTCTTTATTCTAGTTGAATATTTGACATGTACAAGCAGTATATTTTGCAGAACATTTATGTCAAAATAGTGTTCTGCAACAGACACTCATGAACCTGTGGCCAACTTAACTGGACGTTTAGCAACAGTGCTGCCCCTCCCACACGCCCCTTCCACCTCATACACTCACAGAAACATGAATCTGGGTCTTTGTTTCCCTTGCCCCTCTTTTTAAAACACTTTTACCTTATTCTTGAAAGGCACTTCTGCTGGGCAGAGAATTCTGTGTGTGTGAGTGCTCAGTCATGTCCAACTCTTTTGTGACCCCATGGACTGTAGCCTGCCAGGCTCCTCTGTCCATGGAATTTTCCAGGCAAGAATATCTGGAGGGAGTTGCCATTTTCTCCTCCAGGGGATTTTCCTGACCCAGGGATTGAATCTGCATCTCCTGCATTGGCAAGCAGACCCTTTATCAACTGCGCCAACTGGGAAGCCCACTTGGGAAGCCCTGAGACTTCTACAGGACAGTTATTCTGTCCTTCAAAAGCGTGATTCTGCTGTCCTGCTTCTGAGAGCTCTGTACTCGTTCTAATGATTCCCTTCTTGGTTCTCTCTTCTCTCTGGTTGCTTCAGGACCTCCTGTGTTTGGTGCTTTCCTATTTCATTCTGATGAGCCAGCCTGCTCACCCCCATGTGGGTTTCCTCCGTCTCAGCTTATCTTCTAGGTGTTCTCTCCAGAGCGTCCTTAAGCAAATGGCAGCCAGTCCCACAGCTCGAATGGCTGCCTCTGGGCCAAGGAATGCCACGTTCACCAGCCCTGACCTCCACCCAAGTACCAGAGACATCCGTACCAACTCGCTCCATCCTCTCCCTCATCTCAGTTCAGCTTAGAGGACCACCTAGCCTCCCTGAGCCCACTCTTTTTTTTTTTTGGCTGTACTGGATCTTAGTTGTGGCATGCAAGATTTAAGTTCCTGGACCAGGACTGAAGCCAGGCCCCCTGCTTTGGGAGCACAGAGTCTTAGTCACTGGACCACCAGGGAAGTCCCTCCTTGAGACCACTCTTGACCCCATAGGCCACTTGCCCCAGAGCAGCCAGGGTCAGTCAGATCATGTGACAATCTATCTGAAACAACAAACTAGTGAGTGAAACAACAAATGAATCCAGGAAGGAACAAACTAATACATAAATGGTTTTAAGCACAGAGTGGCAGGGGGAAGGTGGGCGGGAGGTTAACAGCTGGGCACATTTGGAAAACAGTGAGACTTTGGGATAGGAGAGGGGGCAGGGTATCAGAGAGATGGGTGATATCACCTTGGTCAAGACCCCCTGGCTTGGTCTGACAGGCACAGGGAGCCACAGGTGGGTGGCCAGTGGCAGGATGAGTGCAATGGAGCCTCACGGATGCCCCTCCCCACCCCATGAGGCTCACGTGGGGCACACAGCACTCTCTAGTGCACGACCTGCCTGGGTGAGGCCAGAGTTGGCATTGAGCAAAGAAACCCTGAGGACACCTAAGAACAAAATCACTGACCACGGCTCAGGAAATGATGGCCTGGTAACTGAGGAACACTGCCAACTGGGAGACATTAGGCAGAATGACATACACATGCACACACACACATGTGCACTCTCAGGCAGGGTCACCCTGTAGGATGCTCCACACACCCCACGATCTCCATTTTTTGTCCCAGATGGAGGCTGGTTTTGCAAGGGATTGTAATGTAATTTTGGCTTTTTAGGAAAAAAGCACAGGTCAGGAGAACCAGTGCCTATGAGCGCAGAGAGGGCCCTGCAGGCCAGCCCCACTTTGGCCATAAATGGGGCTGATGGTATGCTCAGTACCTCCTGTGTGTGGCCATAAAACCATCACCACCATCACCACCATTACCCAACCACAATCACCACCCCCAGCTACACCATTACCACTACCATGATCACCACTCTCCCCACAAGCACCATCACCTTCACCCCCCTCACCTACACAGCATCACCACCACCATCACTAACTTCACCTGAACTCCAGCCCCCCACTATATTATCATCCCCACACCCTAACCACTACTGACACCATCACCACCCTCCCCACAACCATCACCTCACACCTTCACCCACCAGCTTCACCACTACTGCTGACCATGCCTACACCATCACCACCCACCATCACTCCACCCTCCAACCATCGCCACCATCATCACTCTGCTAGGCATCCAGAGGCTTCCAAATGAAGCAGCTTTGCCAGGTTTGACCCACATAAGATGTGGGAAGAAAGCTGGACTGGAAAGACCCACAAAGCCAGCCCGGGCCTGTCCTGTTCACTGCTGCATTCCCAGAACCTTGCCTGATGCCTGGCACAGAGCAGGCGAGAAGGGAAGGCCTGGGTGGCCCTTTGAGAGCCAGCCACCTCTGTTCACGGGTCCTGGGCTCAGCTTAGATGTCACAAGCCAGTGCCTCCTTGCAGGGAATATGACAGCTTGCCCCAGTCCTCATGCTGGGAACTGAAGCCTCTCTACAAAATCATCAAGAAAACTCTGGCCTGTGCAGGTGTACCCAAAGCTGGACAGCTAAGTGCATACATGGGTGGTGAATACAAGCCAGGGCTAGCTACTTTACTTGGTGCCCAGTGAGGACACTAGTCACCATGAGAGCAGCCTCAATTCCAGTCTTAAATTCCCTCTTCCCAAATGCAGCCAGGAGCCCTCAGTGGACAGCCTGTGTGCCACTGTGGCCACAAGGCTGAGTGGCCTTCCTGGCCCGGACTGGGCACACAACAAAGGCCAGCTGGCACAAAGGCCTGGCACACAAGGAGGAGTGAGCAGCCACCCTGGCACACCCTGGATGCCCGGGGCTCTCCATGCTCCTGAGGATTCTGTCTAGCGCCGAGCCCAGGCACCTGCCTGCCTGTCTGGTCAGGGGCTTCACACATAGCCCAGCTCTGCAGACCTTCCCTCCATCATCCCTTCAGACTGAGCCTCATCGTGTGGTCCACAGTGGGCAGGGCAGGCGATCACATGCAGGGGTACTGTGTCTCCCCACACACCTGTCTGTGTGGGCCCTGCCTGGACAGGGTGGCTGGTGGCCTGGAGAGAGGAGGAGAGACCTGAGGACCAGGCCTTGCCTCAGAGGCACCACAGACCTGTACGTACAGGTACCTTCCTCCACACGTGAAAAGCTCTG
Organism: Cervus elaphus; assembly: GCF_910594005.1. Taxonomy (NCBI): domain Eukaryota; kingdom Metazoa; phylum Chordata; class Mammalia; order Artiodactyla; family Cervidae; genus Cervus; species Cervus elaphus. The sequence goes on from NW_025316740.1 coordinate 25,297, forward strand.
ACTTGCCCACCTTACCCGAGCTCTTACTGTAGACCTCAGTCTCCCCGCCTGTTTCCCAATTCTGAGAAGGAGAATTCACTTCTTGCTCTCAGAATGGAACTGTAACCAGGCCTAGGTCTCCTGACAACCCCCTCCTCTGCCGTGCCATCTACGTAGTCCTCTGCTGATGGGCAGGAAGGGGTCAGGGTGTGGCTGAAGTTTGGGGTAGTGAGGTGTGCAGACGAGATCTGCAGCCCAGCTGCATGGAGCCAGCAGCCCAAATTCCTCCCTTGTGCCCAGGCCCCAACCTTCTGCTCCCAGAGGCCTGAGGGCCAGGCTGCACCCAGCAGGCACCCGTGGCCACCACCCACGTCCCCACCCGCCCAGACCAGCTGCAACAGCCTCGCTCAGATGATGGACACTCATGCCCAAATGTGATTTCCCAGCTGCTGCTGAGTTAATCACCAGCCTCACTAGCAGTTCCTTCTGGCTTCTATGCAAAGGAAACTGCCAATTAGGTTACAATTAATTTCTTTACCCAGGGCAAAGCCTGACTGGAAAAAGACTGGCCACCCAAGTGGCCTGATGATGACTGTTCTGCAGGTCACCAGGCTCCCTTGGCTCTGGGGTTCCTGCGCTCTGTGGCCCCAGCCAACGGCAGGTGTGTCAGCCCCGGCCTGGTCAGGTCAGCCCTGGCGACCGGTCAGGACATCCCAGGCTTTGACTCTGGTGCTGCTGCCCAGCAACTGTCCCCCTCACACCCAGCAGGGCACTATGACTCAGATCTCAACAAATCTGTCACCTCGTTGGACCTCCTTGAACAGCCATGGTCCTGCCCCTTTCTGCCCCTCCCCCCAGCACCGGTTTCGCCCAGCCCAGGTTTACCATTAACCAGCAAGGGCTTCCCCAAAGGTTCATCAGGTAAAGAATCTGCCTGCGATGCAGGAGACACAGGTTCGATCCTTGGCTCGGGAAGATCCCCTGGAGGAGGAAATGGCAACCCACTCCAGTATTCTTGCCTGGAGAATCCCATGGACAGAGGAGCCTGATGGGCTACAGTCTATGGCGTTGCAAAGAGTTGGATTTGACTAAGCACGAGTGAGACTTCTTTATTGGGTTGGCCAAAAAGGTCGTTTGAGTTTTTAAAGCACGATATTACAAAAAAACCCAAACTAACTTTTTGGCAAGTAAATGCATTCTTCCTGAGAAGCTTTGTTCCAAATGCTTCACGTGCATCACCCTACTAATGGACAGGACAACTGCCAGAGGTAAGGACAACTTCTGGTTCCTGTCTTAGAGCAAGGAAACCAAGGCAGAGAGAGGCTACCTTGCCCAAGGCTGTACAGAGTGAGTGAGCCAGGACTTAAGGGTTCTACTCTTAGGTATGCGTGGCCACCAGGCTCCTCTGCTCGGTGACGGCTGTGCACACACATGTGGAAAAGCCAGGGCACCATGACCTGGGACTCCAGGCCACCCATCCACCTGCTTGCTGACCAGGTGGAAAATGCAACCTAAATAATCCTCCATAGTCTTCTTCAGCCTCCTCAAAAATGCAGGTGCCCTTAAAAGTCTCCTCGTGGAAATTTGCTCTTTCATATCTCACTGAAACAGAGCAAAAGCCCAGGAAGACGTGACCAGGGGGGAGTTTGCTCAGCCAGCGCTGTCCAACAGGGATGGACATGGTCAAGGCTGCTGAGTGTGCAGGTACCTGGGGATGCTAGGGGCCTGATGTGCCCATGCCCCCTGGACACAGGACTGAGCCTTGAGGGGTCCTTTTCTTTGCCGCTGTTAGATCCTACTATTCGATACCTGGGTCGGGAAGATCCCCTGGAGGAGGAAGTGGCAACCCACGCCAGTACTCTTGCCTGGAGAATCCCATGGACAGAGGAGCCTGGAGGGCTAGAGTCCCTGTGGTTGCAAAGAGTAGGATACAACTGAGCATGTGTGCGTGCACACGTGCACATGCATGCACGTACACACACACATTTCACCTTCAGAAGTGAGTCTAGATACAAAGGAGAGATTTAAGCATGACTCGTGAAAGCAGAGAGACAAGTGCAGAGCCAGGCCCCGGCCACGCTCCTTCTCTGTCTTGCTGCATGGCCCGCTCAGTGCTCAGCCTCCCTGCGTCTGTTCCCAGCTGTGAACAGGGACAGGGACCCTCCCTGGAAGGACTGCTGGGACCAAGCGCCTACTGGTGGGAGCCAGAGCCACTTCTCCTCTTTTCTCCCTCTCTTTTTTTTTTTTTTTTGCAAAGAACATGTGGTTTATTAAAGAGAGCTTGTCGTCAGCAGCATTTATTCAACGAACAAAACAAATGAAAAAATAAAAGCAGACTAACATTCTGACCATTGGAGTGAGACTGACTGAATTCATTCAGCCCAGTGTCCAGAGTCCCAGGGGCAGCTTCCCAAGGAGGAAGCCTTGGAGTCTCGGGGTCTCTTGGCACCTCCCTTGAGAGTCTTGCGGGGGGTGGGGGAGTGGAAATTGCCAAGGGCAAGCCTTCCCATTGGAGGAGCTCAGTCTAACCTGGGTATGGTCCCTGTGCTCTTTTGACCTTCATCACAAAGTCAAGGAGAGGACACTGGACCCAGGTCTGCCACTGAGGCAAATCAGATGCAGTGATGCAGGATGGTCCCAGGAAAGAGGAGGGCAGAGGGACAGGCGAGAGGGAATGCACTGGGGTCCTGGTCAGTGTCTGCTGGGTCACAGCTGCGGCCCCAGCCTCGGGCTGTGAAGGGATCACGCAGGGGCTGACCACCAGCAGACGAGTTCTGGTACAAGGGTGACCCAGGCTGCTGGGAGGATGTGTGTTTTTGCCTCATACTGGTGTGGTGTCTTTACACACTAGTTCTCCCTTACACCCAGTTCTACTACAGAGCTCAGAGCTCCCCCAGCCAGGACCTCCTGGAAAACCAGGAAGGTCCCAGAGGCAGGGAGAGAGGATGCTGACTGACTCTGGAAGGTCAGGAAGACCATGTCTCCAACCTGCTTCCTCCTTTCCAGCCTTACCCTTCATTTCCAAACCAAGCACTTGTCAACCTGCAATAAATAACCAGGAGTCTGAATAAAGAGCAAAAATCTCCAAGATACTGTGTGGGAAGAGGAAGAAAAAGGGAAGCATACAAAGTCCCAGAAGCATCCACAGGACAGCCTGGCAAGGAGCCGCCTTCTCCCTGACTCCTGAATGAGACCTCCCTGGGCCCACAAAGGCTTCCTGATAACCCCCCAGTCAAGATCTTCCCACCCTGAGCAGGGTCCCAGCACTCATGCAGCTTCTGGGTGCGAGGGGTGGGGCACACTGCTTTGGTACATTCTGCTGTCCCAGGAAAACAGCTTCAAGGAACTGGCAGTACGACATCACACAGCTGCAATTACGGTAATCAACTTACGCCAGATCTGCCTGGTTATTTTTAGAGTCTGGATTGAGGCGAAGAGTTGACTCGTTGGAAAAGACCCTGATGCTGGGAGAGATTGGGGTCAGGAGGAGAAGGGGATGACAGAGGATGAGATGTCTGGATGGCATCACTGACAAGATGGGCATGAGTTTGAGTAAACTCCGGGAGTTGGTGATGGACAGGGAGGCCTGGTGTGCTGCGATTCATGGGGTCACAAAGAGTCGGACATGACTGAGCGACTGAACTGAACTGAACCAAAGACAGGGCAGCCCTGGGTTCTTCTATTGCTCAGTCCTGCCTTGTCAAGCGGGCTGAGTAGGTCACTGGTCCCCAGAACTTTGCATCTTCCTCCCCAGCCCCAGATCTTCTACAGAATGGTCCTTGGGCACTGGCATCTCACTTACAAGAAGGGACACCATTGCTTCTGGGACATTTGAGCTCAATGTGGCTTTAGGGTGTCTTCTGAGACTATCCTTAGGGTCCCAGTGGGGTCACAATGACTCAACCCCACAGAAGGACACTGGATGAAGCCATGTCCTCTTCAAAAGGGACCTGGGGTTCGGACACTGAAATGTTTCTGGCCAAAAACTGCTTCTTGGCAACACCTGGTGGAAATTTGATAAAGCAAAGTAAACTCAACAACAAAAGAAGGTCCACCCAATTAAAACAGGGGCAAAATAGTTGCTTCTCCAAAAAAGATACAAATGGCCCAGAAGCACTAGAAAAGATTCTCAGCATCACTGATAATTAAGAAAAAGCAAATCAAAACCATAGATGAGGACACTGTTTGTATCCAAGAAGATGGATACAATTTAAAAATATAAATAGAAAGTAACCTGTCGGTGAGGATGTGGTAAAACTAGAACTCTCACACACAGCTGGTAAAATTGTACAATGTTTCAGTTGTTATCAGAAAATAGCTTGGCAGTTCCTCAAAACAGAGAAGTTGAAATTAACATACGACCCAGCAATTCTACTCCAAAGTAAATACCTAAGAGAACTGAAAACAGGGATTCAAACAGATACTCACACAAAAATATCCACAGCAGCATTATTCACAAAAGTCAAAAGATGTAAACAACCCAAATGTCCCCCCGACATGAATGAATAAATAAATGTGATACATGTTGCATTGGCCCGAAAGTTCATAAACCCAAACAAACTTCCTGGCCAACCCAATACATGCAATGTAATATTACTCACCCTTAAAAAGGAATGAAATACCAATACATGCTACAACACGGATATACCTCCAACCAAGTAAAAGGAGCTGGATACAAATGAAAGGTCAATTTACTCTAAATATCCAAAATAGACAAGTCCATAGAGACAGGTGCAGAGTGGCAGTTACCAGGGGCTAGTGTGGGGGGACTAGGCGCACTGCCTAATGGGTATGGGGTTTCCTTTGGGGGATTAACAATAATGTTCTGGAATTACACAGGGGTGATGAATATGCAATGCTGTGAATGTGCTAAATCCCACTCAACTGTTCACTCTAATTTTGTGTTGTTAATTTCATACCTCAAAAGAAGTGAATTTTAATTGTTTACCACCCTGTTCTTCCCCCCATCTCCGCAGGAGAGACCACCCTGGAAGATGCAAGGGCACAAGTCCAGAGCGGACCCCAGGAGCCTGCACAGGTGCCCCAGTGTGCATCCCACCAAACCACCATGCTCTCCTCTGCACACCGGCTTCTCTCACAGAGAAAAGGACCCTGTGATGGGGTTCCAGCCTGTGGAAATGGGCAAAGAGCCCAGGGCCCTACAAACCCGGCTCCTCAGAGCTCTGGGCCCCTCTTGTGCACACAGTCAGGTGTGGAGTGGCTGCCAAGGGCAGGGAGCGGGGATCAGGAGACAAATGAACAGTGTTGAGACGTTGAGACTGGGGGTTCCTGTCACCCCCAAGTTCACAGTCTTTCCTGCTCACATAGGTACAGGGGATAGGAGGCTGCAGAAGAAGATTCAAGAGGGTCCCAGGGGAGACTTCTCAAGGCTCTGTGGAGGCACATGTGTGATCTCCTGTAAAGATCCCCTGCAGGTGCCAATCTGATGAGGAGGCTCAACCCAGTGACAAAGCATGTGCTCACAGCACAGAGTACACGGTCACCTTGCACCCATGTCATGGCCAAGAGGTGGCGGAATGGAGCCCTGATTCCATCCTTTCTCCTTCCCAGAAAGAAAAAAAAAAGAGCAGCAGATGCGCCACGGGCAATGCTGGAAGGGCAGGATAGGGGAGGAGGGAAGGAGAAAGCACACTCTGAACCAGCCCCCCAGCTTCTGGGTCTTTCGCTGTTTCACCGTATCTGTGTCTTTGACTGTTTCAGGGGCAGAAAAACTTAAGAAACTCCATAAACTCCTTCCCTCCACTCGGACTCTCACCACCACGCTGTGCACCCCAGATCGCCCCCCACCCCCACACCTGTCTCACTCTCAGGTTCTGGCACACAGAACATATATCTTCCCAAGCATTTTCCAGGCTGTTAGTTAAAGCTTAGGAACTTATAGTTTTTCTTTTCCTTTTTTTGTTAATTAAAGCTTAGGACTTATATGTTTTCTTTCCCCCTTTTGCTAAGACCAAGAACCACTGGAGTTTTCTGGCAATCCCATAGGCAGCAATGGGGGACTAGAACCAGTTCTGATGTCCATTGTCTCACCAGGGAGGTTCTGATTGTTTCAGAAGCAGAATCGTTTCTTCAATCACAGGGCAGTCAGAGCTGGTACTCAGGACACAGCTTGGAGCTCTGCCTCTCTCTCCCAGCCACCCTGCCCCTTAGATACTTCTCTGGAGCCCAGGGCCCTGTGGAACCCAGACAGTAGCTCCCAGGTCAGAAAAGTGAAGGCTTAAGATGGGGATAAAGTAAAGTCCCAGTACCTGAATCTGGGGGCGGTGGGCTGGGGCCCCCAGGACCTGGGTCGGGTCCCAGAACTGAGCCCTGCCCGCCACAGAGGCCCCCAGTCCCACTAGGTATCCTTGATGTCACGGAGAGCCTGCATCGGCCGGACCAACAGGTGGGCACACACCTGTCCAGGTGCACAGGTGACCTTTCTACAGTGGTGCCTTAGCTGCTTTACTCTGTGGAGCCGCTCACCAGGCAAAAGCAAACAGAGGTGTTTGCTCAGGGCTGGCCACCTGCTCTCCTTGAGGGCCCTGGTGGTGCCTGAACTGCCTTCCCCAAGCTCCTGCTGGCGTCATCACCCCCACAACCACGCTTTCTAGGGGGCGTCAGTTCTACCTCCCTGCTCTCTCTCGCCCCACCCTACCTTGCCCAGGGTCTTGCAGTGGACAGCTGATAGGGCCACTGGCTTTCAGGCTCCAGCCTCAGGGACAGGTGCCAGGGGCTCCCACAATTACCCAGCTGTGAGGCCAGAGCTTGATGGAAGCCCAGGTCTCGTCTGGTCCAGAGCTTGGGAAGGCGGATGGTGGGAGGATTGGGAGGTGAAGCCAGGCAGGAAGTGGGCCCCGTCCACAGGGGCTCCCAGGGCTTCAGCCCAAAGAGGACAATACCCTCAGGTCCTCTCAGGTATGGCGGAGCTCTGTCTTGGGAGCCACAGCCTCCCTTGAGCATGGGAACACAGGGGTCGGGGAGGGTGACCTGGGCTGCCAGTCCGCTGCTCTGGGGTAGGGAGGGAAAGCCGTGTGGGCTCTGGAGGCCTGAGTCTTCATACCCCTTCAGGCCCCTCTGAGACCACCCAGGTCATGGCCCTGGGTGATCTCTCTGAGTCACACCAACCCCCCAGCCTTCCAGGAGCTGAAGCACGCCCACCCATAAGCATAGCACTCTGCCCTTGAAGACCCAGGGGAAGCAAGTGAGAAGGAAGGAGGGAGGGAGGGAGGGAGGGGGATGTCCTCCACCGCCTTCACACCCTGTGGCCCAAGCCCAGAAGGGCCCCTTTCCTGCCTGGCAGCCCACCATCCCCGCTTCCACCCTGCCCCATAGCCTGCCTTCTGCCACGCACTTCCATTTGATATCACACACACACATTTGAGATAAATGACAGCTTGGCGCTTCCTTTACTGCCCATTTCTCCTATATGGAGACAGCTCTGAGGTCAAAGTCACCTTCTGCATTCTCCCCGGGTGCACCCCTAGTCCTGGAGAAGCTGCCTGGGTGGCAGGTGGTCCCTCGGAGCGTGTATGTGGGCTGCTCACCAGTAGTGTTATTGTTACTATTAAGTCACTCTCTCAGAAAAACAATTGCAGAAATCAGGAGGAAGAAGAGAAAGAAATGAAGAGGAGAAGATGAGGGACTGGAGCCTGAACACAACCCCCACAGGAGGAAGTGTCCTCCCCCACATCCACAGGAAGGGGGTGGGTCTCCAGAGTGGAGACTAGCCACTTCTTCAGGATAGAAGGAAGCAATACCGTTGTTGGGGGGCACTTCTCCAGCTCTGCCTCTTTCCTGGGGAGCCCAGCGGGCACTTTCTTCTCCCAGAATGTCCTGGAATCCAGGTAAGGAGACACAGTCACACCCATGTGCCCTGAAGCCCAGCCCCTGCCCCCCCCCACTCCTCAGCACAGTGGCTTCTGTCAGGTTCTAGGTCCCCAGGCAGAGGCGGGTGCAAGGGTCACACTCTCAGCCTACACCACTAGCACGCCCCCTCCCCTGGGGCCAGTTATGACAGGATCCCACCTGGAGGCAGTTCCTGGACCTGTAGGACTCCCAGACATCAGCTGAGAATCAGCCCGAGTCCTGGGGGCTCCTGACTCAGGTGTTGGGGAGCATGGCAGCACACTTCCGTCCCAGACCCAGGCCAGGCTGTCCCTCGGGCCCCTGGAGCACCCCACCAGAGGGTGACCAGTGGGTGAGCAGACTCAGGGCGACCTTCCCCACGCCCACCCCCGGACTCCTCCTGAGCCCTGTTGCAGGCCCCCACCACCGCTGGCCCAGAGGAGGGGCTTGCTGAAAACCAGAGGACCAGGGCCACAGAGTCATGAAGTCCTCTTCACGGGCTCAGGTACACGGGCTGTGGGAGCCTCAGTTTTCTTACCTGTGAAATGGGAATACAAAGCCACATCCCTCAGGGTTTCGGGAGGATAAAGTGAGTAGCAGACAGGCGGTGCTGAGCACAGGATCAGCATGCCGTGGGCCCCCTGGGGTGGCCGTTGCTGGCATCACCTTATCCAGTTAAGACCAATGGGCAGAGGACACCTCTTTTGGGTCACAGGGGGAGAAGCCCTCAGGCAAGGCAGCAGTTTCCTGCCCCCCCACCCCGCTTCCGCTTGGCACCCCATACTCCAGGTCCCATAATTTTTAATTTGTTTTCTCCTCCCCTGGCTAAAAGGCCATTAGCACCCCATTAGGTAAAAGAATCCCATTTTCTTCACACCACCAAGGAAACAGTGATTTACTTAGCCATCCTTAATGCAATTCTGCAGAATAAAGGCAATTTTGCAATGGTCTCAATAAACTTCCCCATTTGCTCTCTGCTCACAGACCCCACTCTTAGGAGCCTACCAGCTGACCCAGCCCCTTGCTCCCTCAGAAGGCTGGACTCTGCTAGGGCCCAGGACAGTCAGTGTGGGGCGCAGGCAGCTCCCAGAGGCCAGAAGGGCTTTAGGGGGACCCAGGTGAGCCTGGTGAAGCACACCACCACTCGTCCCTGGCCAGAGAGGGAAGGAGCAGAAAGAGAAACAAAGAGGTCAGCAGAGCAGTCTTCCTGGCTGAGGGGCTGCACTGGCACCCGCTGGTCCAGCAGAAGTGGTCCAACTGCAGATGGGCAGGGCCCGCAGCCTGGAGAGAGGCTGTAAGTCATGGCCCATACTGGGAGTGAGAGGCCCCAGGGGCGTGCAGGCACAGGGGGCAGGTCTCTCCTTGTGGGCAGAGGTGCTGAGCAAAACGGGACCCCAGAAGCCAGGCCAGGAAGATGGCAGGTGCGAGGCCTCGTGAGGAAGAGCAGGGGGTCAGGGAGAAGGTGCTGGGTGAGCAGTCAGCCTGAGACATTCAGGGAGAGCCCTGGAAGCTGGGAATCAGTCTCTTCATCCATGCCACGGGGACATCTGTACCTGCACTGGAGCAGTAAAACGCCACACACTCTTCTGAGAACAACTTCTAGATGGGTCCAGGATGCCCCAGGTGGGCAGGCTGTGCCCCCTGAGTGTGAATAGGGAGGAGCAGGTGTCCCTGTGTATACACGCAGGGGTCGCAATGTGTGGGAGTAGCAGGGAGGGGGGCTGGGTTTCCCAGACAAGGGTGTAGTGTGAGGGGCCGAGCATGGGTGTGAGTGTGTCCACAGGCCTCATGATCACATATCCTTGAGAAAGGGCAGTGGTGTCTCGGTGATCACCAAGAGTGAGCATGAGAGTGAGTGTGTGTGTGTGTGTGTGTGTGTGTGAGCATGTGAGTGTGTGCCCATGTGTGCCCTCACACAGATACCAGAGTGTGGGTGAGGAGTACTGCCCTACTCTGGGAGTCTGTGTCTGGGATGGCGCCTTTTTCTGAAGGCGTGTGCATTCTTACACAATGACAGTATGTACACATGGAGAGGGGCACACACTAGGGGTCTGGTGATGTCCTATGACCTTGGTCTGAGCACCCCTGAGCCCTCTAGCCCATCCCTGCCAGCCCTGAGGCAGTGCTTTCCTTCCCTAACACTGGGGTCCAGGCCACTGCCGCTCCATCTGGTTGTCTCCCTACCCAGCCTCTCATCAGTCATCCAGCACAGAAGAGAGCTTCCGGTCTGGGGGAGGTAGGTCTAGGCCAGCAGGGAGGGCTTTCATCCCCTAGAGACCCAGCCCATACCCCAGGTAACAGGCACGGCCACTGAAGGGCTGCATCCACAAGGGGGCGCCCCGAGGCCGGGCTACTCCCAGCCTGGGCGAGTCCCAGAGCAGTGGCCCCCGCTCACTTGCGGCAGTCTGGAGCACCACACCGAGAGGGCTCCAGAACTGCCACTCTGAGTAGTGTGCCCGCAGGCCTCTCCAAACGCCCAGCTGTCTCCTCCTGAGTACCGCGGGGCCACCTCTCCACTCTCAGTGTCGTCAATCAGTTTCTTACTCATCCTGTTGGAAGAGTGGGTGGGGCAGGAGACCTGCTTTCCCTGGATTGGAGGGCCTTTCTCCCACCACCCAACTCCTTGAGTCCAGGCTGTGAAAAAGCCACTTGCATTCCTACCAAGTGTCACAGGTCCATGCTGGTGGCCCCGCTCCCAGTCCAGTCCTCCTAGCCTCAGCTGGACACCTTGGCTAAGCACAGGAGAGGCATGGGAAGTCCTCTGCTAGGTTCTGAGGCTGCCCAGTCCACCCTGGCTTCGGCCTCTCACCTGATCACCCGCCCATTACTACAAAGTTGCAACACAGAGTTACAAGAGATCTTCTGAACGCCTTGTCTGTGTTTACTTCTGCCCTGTTTTCAACCTTCTGTTTCCGCCTCACAGCACCCTGACCCCAGACTCCCAATGCTTCCCCCATTCTTCCCGGGGGCATGGGAAGGATTTCTCCCCTGCCTTTCCTGTGATGGGCTGGGGGCCCATCCTAGTTTAAGTATCTGACTCTTGAGCTTGGGATCCAGTCATACAAATGAAACCTTGGGCAGGCCTGTGAACCCACCGTCAGTGCAGGACCCAGGGCCAGAAGCAGGGAACCACTCACTGCCTCTTGTATTCCTAAAGGCTGAAGGGAAAGGTGGGGAAGGGTGGCGGGGGCTACTCTCAGAGGGAAATTTAGTACATACATATAAGTATTTAAGAAAAAGAAATCGGGGACAATTTTAGAGAAACTAAAATTCGTGGCCACGGGGGGGGGGGGGGGGGCGGGGCGGTAAGGAGCAGATTCCACAGCCTTGGGATTCATTCATCTGTCGAGAGTTTTGGAGGTGGGGGCAGTGACCAGCCTTTGCAAAGCCACTTCGAATCCTCCCAGCACCGATGCTGACGACACACAGCCCTACTCCACTCCAGGATGGTAAAAGCACTTGGTGCATGTTGGCCCCGAACCATCAAATGGTGCCAAAGGCCGCGCCTTCAGGTACCCCTGCGGGGCAGCAACAGGAGACTCTAAAGACGCAGGTGGGACTGGAGCCAGGGCTGGCGGCGCTGGGCCAACCCGAGCGGGCCCTCGAGGGCAGCCTCCCTAGAAACCACAGGCTTGGGGGATTTTTAAGAAGTAGGGTGGCAAAAACTCACAAGGAAAAGCAACCGTTTTAAAAAGAGCAGATCTCCTCCGGTCTCACCCCAGAGAGGATATCAGAGCCGGAGGAGAAACGCATCGACGTGGAGTGTGACAAGGAAACCAAGATGGAGCAATCGTTTACAGAAACACAACTCCTCCTGCCCCAGTGGCAGGCTTTTCAGGGCTACCTTACCCGTCGTCCCCCACCTGCACCGAAACACCAACAAGATCCGCTCGGTTCGCCCCAGACGCCGCTGTGGCGCGAGGCGCGACCAGGCAGGCAAGCGCGGCTGCGACTCGGGCCCTGGGCACAGGCGCCCGGCCCGTGTCCCGCTCCGGCCCGAGACCCGCCCAGCCTGGGGCCCGAGGCGCGCTGCCCGCCACACCACCCGACTCCCAATGGAGCCCAAGCGGCCAGTAACTGCGTGGCCCGCTGCCCGCCGCGAACAGAAAGGAGTTTTAGAACGCGTCCACTCCACCGCGCGGCTCCAACTTCGCCCCGACCGCCGCGGGCACCAGTCCCCGACAGAACTCACCTTCGCCGAGCAGGGGCAGCAGCAGAAGCAGGAACCGCAGCCCCACGGCGCTGGCCGTCGCCTTCGCCATCGCCGATGCACGCTGCGGCTGCGGCGAGAGGGACGCTTCCTTGGGCTGGGGGGCTCAGCAGCGGGGTGCGGCGCTCAGCACCGCCCGTCCTGGAGCGGAGGACGCAGTGAACACTGCGGGCACCGAGCGTTGGGGCGCGGGCTCCAGGGCACTCTCCGCAGCTGTGCTCGGGGCTCGGAGCACATGACTGAGGAGGGGAGGGCGCGGGCTGCGCACGAGGCGAGAGCAGGGGCGGGGCAGGGCAGTGAGGGCGGCGTGGGGGGGGGGCGGGGTGGCGGGGGGGCGGGGCCAGGGTGCGGAAGTAAAGGCGGGGCGCCGGGTACCTCCCCAGGCGATCCCTGGTGCGGTTACCCCGGAGCGAGGGTATGGAGACCAGAGCCGGACGCGGGGTGCAGGCCGGGCGGGGCACGAGTAGGGGCGAGGTGCGGGACCCGGCTACCGGCCTGGCAGCCGCGGCCCCAAGCCGCGCACCTCCGCACGCACAGTCACTCTTCCTCAGCCTGTGCGCCCTCTCGCTGTCTCTGCGCTTCGACCTTCCCTGCCGCCCAGAGAGGGCAGGGAAACCAGGCGGGGATGCGGGGTCTGGGCGGACTGGCTGGGGGTGAGCCGGAACGGACCTGCAGACCAGGCAGGCGCCCCGCCTCCAGGCTCCGGGCGCGGCGCGCATCCTCCGCCATTTCGCGGAGGGGGGAGGTGCGGTGGGAGCGCGGCCTCTCTGGCGGCCGGAGGCGGGAGGAGGGGAAGAGCCCCCGCGAGGGACCCGGAGCCGGCGCGCCTTCTGCGCACTCCAGGGGTGCGCCTGGCGAGTGGCTTCCGTAGTCCCTCTGGGGGTGTCCTAGCGGTAGTTTGTGAACCCCTCTTTAGGACTGGTCCAGCCAATGAAAACAGGAATCTGACCGGGCACACCTTTCAAAGAGACGGGGAGCCGGCGTTAACGGGATGCTTGGAGGGTAATACCTTTTCCCCCCCACCACACATTAGAATTCTTAGGATGTGGGGCTGACAGGGTAGCAGAGCAAGTAGCAAGAAGGAACTGGAGCCCAAAAGAATTTAATTTTTGCTCCAAGAAATGATGCCTATAAACACATCTGATACTAAAAAGAGGGAAGACTCTGGGTCCCTAACATGGGAGGTCCTGGGGTGAGGCGGGAGGTGGGTACTAGGCTCCTGTGGGAAAAGTCCACTGTTCTCCTCCCGCCTCCCAGCTGCCTTTTGAGGTCTGGCCCCCACCGGGGCACAGAGGAATGGGATGCACATAGGAGCTTGGGGTGGGAGGATCCCAGGTCCCTAGACCTGAGGTGCCCCTATTTCAGGGTCTTTTCTTCCTGCTGTGCACAGAGCTGCACCCTCCTGCCTGGCTGAGCTCAGAGCTGAGTAAGAGCTGCGCACATCACTGCAGATAAGAAGTCAAAGTGAAGTCACTCGCCATGAGGAGGAGGAGCTGCCAAGACAGGCTGGCTGGGGGCTCTGCCCCCTGAGATGTCCAAGCCAGCCTGTTGGCAGAAGGCCAGGGCACAGTGCTATCAGCTCAGGAGAGCCACCCTGCGGCCACCAGACCTTATGTTGCCTGCCTCACCCTCCCAGGGCTTCAGGCTCTTGGACATCTGGGGCTGGAGTTGGCTGTGGGGGATTCCCCTGGGTGTGGGCGAGCTACCTCTGGTGCTAATAGTAACCACCAAGGCTGAGCTGCTCAGGCCTGTGCACAGCAAAGGGACCTGAATTAGGAAGGGAGATCCCAAGAGAGACTTCTTTGTTACACACAGACTTCTGTGACAGGAGGATGCAGAATGAAGAGGGGTGGCCTGGTGCATTCTTTCCAACTGGCCCCACCCTTGTGGAACTGCCCCAGCCAAGCCTTGGCTAACACTGGTCAGGCCGGATGTCCAGTCGTGCTCTGGGTGACCACCTCAAGGGCCCATTGGACACTGTGCTCCTGCCTGATCCCCTCAGGCCCTTCCACTCCTTCTCCACCACCACCCTTGGGGGTCTTGAGAGGACATCTAAGACTATGGTGGGGGTATTGCCTTCTTCTTAGAAAAAAGTCCAGGGAGCCTCCTATGTGTAGTTTTATCCCCGTCTGTGTATGTACACATGTATGCATGAGCATATACCTGTGTCATGTGCAGGACACGGATGTACACTCGCCCCCATGTGTATGCCCAGAGACCTGACCAGATAATCATCCAGGAGAGGGCAGAGGTGAAGCGTTGGGCTTTCTGGCCTTGGGTCCTGCATATCTATGAGACCCCCATGAGTCCCAGACAAGGCCCATCTCCACCAGGAGGCCTGACATCAACTCTTTGCCCCAGTCACCCTTCCATGGGCCACCCCAATGGAGTTGTTTTTCTCCTCTGAATTTCTGGCCCCACCTTGCTCTTTTCCCTTCCTTCCTCTGTTCTTCCTTTTCCTCCCTTGCCTGCTTCCCTCCCTCTTCTCTGGAAGAATCTCTTCTCCATTCCTCCCCACAGCACAAGAACCAGGCTAGCTGCATCACTGGGGCCTTGGGGTCTTCATCATGTACTAGAACATGGAAGTAATAATACAGTAACTACCTGGAAGTGCTGTGAGGCTGAACCCAAATGAAGCTTTGACAGAATCAGCACTGTTTCTGGTTGTCTAGAAAATGAGCTTTTTTTTTTTTTTTTGGCTCTTCTTCCAGGGGTCCTCTAAAGTCCAAGGTGCTGTCTGGATGTTAGGCTGGGGGCAGTGACCAGGTGTGAAGGTTGCAGGTAGGCTCTGAGTTGTATTGAAGCCATCTCTCTCTGGTCTGTGTGACCTCAGCATGTTTGCAACATCTCTGGGCCTCAGGAAAGCAGAGCTCTCTCCCTTTAGGTGCCTGAGGACAGGTGAATCCGAGGCAATGGGCAGGAGCTGTCCTTGTTATCACTGGTTCCCGTCAGCTGTGGAAGCTGAGCTGAGGCAAGAGTGGTCAGTGGACCTAGCTCAGGTAGCACAGAACACAGGTGACCCCTAAAACGGGCTGTCTGCTTCCCCAGCTCTGGCTTCCCACCTGCACAGGTAACAAGTCACACCTGCATGGGGCTGGCAGCCAATGATACCAGCCTGCAGGAGCCAATGCCTGTCTCCAGCCCTCCCCACAGGACCTACAGCTCTCTCAGTGGAAGGAGAGAGAGCCCTAGAACCCCAGAGTCCTCTTTGCCACAGCAGCACTTATCTGAGCATGTAATTACACATTCGGGAGTGGTGGGTTGATTTATGCTCATACCTCACCCAGGCTTTGGGGGCTTTGCTCACATCAAGTCCCCAGCCCAAGGGTACCACTGGCTGGAGACCACTGGAACCTAATGGGGCCTCAGGCCTGGCAGTGCCTGCCTCTTGCCTCAAGGACACCAAAGAGAAGGACTGACCTAGCTTACAAGCAAGCCATAGCAGTAACAGGGAGCTCGAATTGGCCAGTCCAACAGGTATGACCTGAATGCTCTTTAGAAAAAACATCTCCCAGGGCAGTTTGCAGGCCTTGTAATGCAGATTTAGACAAGTTTTTACAAATGCACTTTTTAAAATAGGTCTTAATGGATCCTTTGCAGTAGTTACAGCCCATTGTGTAAATGCAAACAGAAGGTTTTTTTAAAACATGTATTATTGATCAGAAAGGCAGCAGCAATTAGAAGCCAGTATGTCATATCATTCAATACACACTTCCTATACAGTCCTGCTTGTGCTCATTCATAACTTTCTGACAAATTATCCTGTCACTGGGAAGCCTTTTCTTTTCCCTTTTGCTTCTAGAAGCAAAGGTGAACCTCTCCATCAGTTATTAGCTAGAGGTGAATGAAAACTTAAGCTTACCTTTACCATCACAAAACCTATTTATGAATTCTCCAGTTTCCAGACTGAAATGACAAAACCTTCAGGTAAGATGGATGATGCCTCTCGATTTGTTCTGTGGCCCACAGTGGAAAAACAAAACAAAACTGGTGACAGGTAGCATATGCTACCTGTCATATTCAGGTGGGCAGAATCACAAAGCCAGGGAGGTCTGCCTTGTGGCAGGGTTGCTTAGCCAGGGTCTACAAGGAGGGGCCTTGGATGTCCCTCCCTGGTCATGTAACCTAAAATGATCAACAAGCATGAAGTTGAGCCTTGTTTTTGCTCAAAAATTCACATCCGAGTCTTTATTTCACCTGATCTGCACATTTACCATTTATTCTTTTTCTTGAAAAGTTCATCTATTTAATAAATACTTGCTGGGCACTATTTTCCCAGCACCCTTTTCAAACTACAGTGAGCTAAGCCAAGACCCTTCCTTTGGGGTGCTTCTCAAGGACAATCACCAACACATAAGGTACAGACACACAGAGCATTCACAAGTGACCCCAGATGGGGAGGGGCATGGGGCAGGGTGTCTGTCAGGGCGGATGTCCCAGGGAGTTGACTTTGGGCAAAGAAGACAGAGCTCTGGGGATGGTGCTGCCCACAGGGAGTGGGGGAAGTGACAGGGTGGGCCTTGGGGTTTCCTCTGTTGCCCCAGCAGGGATAAGGGGTCTTTGTCTCCCCATGAAGCACCTCCTTGGCAGCCTCACCTCACCCCTCTAGAAGGTGCAGTTCTGGTCTCTGAGAGGGTTACAGCCTGCAGGATTGGCAGAGTGAATGCTCTGACCCAGGCAATCTTTAGGAGTGGAAAAAGTCTGCTGTGTTCTTGGTGTGCTGACAAATAGGAAGCCCATTGACTTAATGTCCTGTAATGGCTTCTGAGGCCTCCTTGCCCAGGATGGGGTGGGTGCAGCTCCAGGCACGGTGTGCTGCTTCTACATCCATCTCAGGCCTGCGGGTGCTGAGGCAGTGTGTGTGTGGGGGTGCCGCCGTCCCTGAAAAGGAGGGGGAGGGGGGCCGGCCACCTGCCTGTGGGAGGGCATAACCTGTGTGGCTCCCCCAGCCCCCTGTGCTTACAGACAAGCCCACGAGCAGCAGGGCACTGACTGACCCCCGTTCTCCCCACCCCAATCCAGGAAGTGCTCCTAAAGACCTTGTTCAGTGATGGCAGCAGCCCCGGGTGGCCAGGGGAGGTGGGGAGTGCTGTCTCGGGTAGATCTAGGGTGCCACCATTGCTTCCTCTCTAACACCTCCCTAAAGGTGGCTATCTGAACCTAGGTGCATGGTTGGGAGGTAGCTCCCAGCTCTGCTGTAGACATCTCACCCAGCCCAGGTGGGCACCCCTGAGCACCCCTGTTTGCTGAGAAGCTGGCCAGCCTGGCCTTCATCCCCAGTGCTGTCCACAGAATGTTCTGTGATGGTGGTAACTTCCTCCTCTGTTCCATCCAATGTGAGGGCCACTAGCCAAGTGTGGCTGTGGAGCACTTGAGATATGGATGGTGCGACTCAGGAACTGAATTTACAATAATGTAAAATTAAGTAGTCATACATGGCTATGTACTTATTGGGCATTGATGCTCTAAGAAACACCTTCCCGGCTTTTCCCTGGGGCTCCTGGGCTGGGCAGGCTCCTAGCCCAAACCTCCCCCGCTGTGGGGAGAGCAGAGAAACCAGAGCCTGCTGAGTCCCAGTGGGCTCTCTGATCCAGCAGCTTCCACTCTGTTTCCTGGTGGATTGAAAGTGCCAGAGCCCCCACCCCCACCCTCAACAGCAGCAGTCTTGCTGGGGTTCCCCCTGGGCACACTCTCTCTCGTCCTGGGGAATCTTCTGTTCCCCTGCAGACCCAGCACCAAGCCTGACCACGTCTACTGAAACCCCTGCCTCCTGTAGGCAGAGTGGGCGTTGGAGGGCCCTGTTCTCAGGGGCCTGTTTGGAAAGGGGCTGATGAGCTCATGCATGTTAATATGTTGTGATGAAGGGCTGTCAGGGGACTCTGTGCAGCAGCCTGAGACCCAAGGGCTTGCTTGCTGGGGCTGGGAGCTCAGCATCTAGCCCCTCTCCAGGGCCTACCTCCCTCTGCTCCCGAGCCACCCTGCCTCCAATGGTCTCAGACTCCCTACGTGTTCTGTGGCCACTGACCTCCACTGGCTGTTCCTTCTGTCTTCCTGCCTGCCTCTGGCCCCCTCTGTTGTTCAACTCTTAATTGTCACTCAGAAGTCTGGGCTCCAAGATACCAGTCTCCCTAGCCGATACTCAGATGCTCCATCTAAACAATTTGAAGGGAACCCAGTATGCTTCCTGGGTTTCCCTGGTGGCTCAGTGGTAAAGAATCTGCCTGCGTTGCAGCAGTCACAGGAGACGTGGGTTTGATCCCTGGGTTGGGAAGATCTTTGGAGGAGGATATGGCAACCCACCCCAGCAACCTTGCCTGGAGAATCTCACAGACAGAGCAGACTGGCAGGCTACAGTCCATGGGGTCGCAAAGAGTTGTACCCGACTGAAGCAACTGAGCACACACACACACACACACGCAGTGTGCTTCCTGTTTTGTTTTTGTTGTTGTTGTTGTTTTGGCCATGCCCTGCAGCATGTGCGAGCTTAGTTCCCCAACTAGGGATCAAACCCATGTCCCCTACATTGGGAGCATGGAGTCTTAACCACTGCACAGCCAGGGAAGTCCTGCTTCCTGGTTTAACTGTGCTGGATTTATCTCCCGGCCCTCTCCGTGGGGACATGATGAGGACTCAGGGTGCTAGTTGGATGACCTGCTGTGAGGAATGGCCCTGGAAGCTAAGAAGACAGCCTGGGCAGAGGCACAAGGTGCATTCAGGAGGCAGGAGGTAGGGCAGGGCCATCTGCTGTGACAGCATCAGTCCTTACCGGTGCACACTCACACCCCTCTGCCCCCAACTCCCTCTGGGCTGCCTCCTTGGTGTGAACAGAAGCCTGTTGAGTCTGTAAACATCAGTGGAAAGGGTGACAGGAGCAGGGCTGGAGCCGGAAGACAATCCACAGGGAGGGAACAGGAGGCCCCAAATAAATCATTCAGGGCCTGACATTTGGAGCGTTTGAGTTTGAGACCAAACACAGATGCCCTTTAGATAAATACATTCTTGAGACGTGTTCCACAGGAGAAGTTTATGACTTGAATAGTTTTTTAGTGTCAGATGAGCATCAGGAAGTGTTTTGTTGAGAGACCTTCTCTTAAAAGCTCAGAATCCTTCTCCTCCCTCTGGCCCTTTAAACAGAAGGATACAGGGATCCTCAACAAGGGGAGCTTCTCTTTCTCCAGGTTCCCTGGGGATTGGCCCTGGGCTGGGATTGCTCAACTGAGGAATGTTCTGGAAGGTTCTGAAGACCTCAGTGCTCCAGGCCAGCAGGGTTGGGGGTGAGGGTCTCTCAGGAAGCTGATTTAGAAGCGTAGAAGTACCCTCCTCACTCAGAGCAGCTCTCCCACTCCCCACCCCCAATTCCTCTCTCCACAGAGGTCCACAGGAATGAGAAGGGCTGTGTGGAGATCGTGGGTCCCCCTCAAGCCTACAGAGGTTGGCAATTTTCTGTGGGTTGGAAACTTTACAAAGTTCCCCTACGCTGAAGCCCAGGAATACAAAGGAGCTGGGCTCACTGCAGGCCCTACGCCAGAGAAAGGAGACATGAGGAGAAGGTCAGATGCAATCATGTCTGGAAGCTTCTCCCTTCTGGCTTAGAGACAGGCCCCTACCTGCCCATCCCGGGCTCTGTCCCAGGACCTCCAGGGAGCCCTGCGGCTGCTCTCTGCCCAGCTCCAGCCCGGACACCAAGTAGCCACTGGTGGGGCTGCTTCTACTACCCTGTGTGTGCTGCTCAGCCCTTGCCCTGCCCCCCAAGACAGGGGCTGCATTGTGAGGGGTGGATGCAGTTGCAACCTCTGCGAATTGTAACCTGTCCTTGAATGAGGCTACCATGGAAGAACTCACCACAGATTGTCTGTGCTGTGACTCAGCCACACAGGGAGGCCCCCTGGCTGAGCCAGGCAGAACTTGGGCTTGTCTTTCCACCACACGTGGGTGTGGGTGGGCTGGGGGCACACAGGAAGGCCTAGGACCTGGCTCACGGAAACCACATGGATGGAACTGAAAGGAAGCCCATGTGAACTTTGTGGGCACAGCAGTCCACCTCCTAGTACAGCTGTGAGATGAGCACTCAGGTGGTGGGGGATGGGAGAGAAGGGACCACTGTGTCTGTGCTGTTCTCCACACAGGACATCTCCCGGGGGCAGGAGAAAGGTTCTAATCAATCAATACACCAAGACTCCACACTGATTTCAGGGAGGGCCCCTCGTTTCCCTTAGGTGACTTCTGAGGACACCCGGAACCACATTTTCAACCACTCCTATAACTGAGAAACTGCTGTAACTGAGAAACTGAACCTCGGCTTTTCCACGTCTGTGGATAATTCTGCCCTCCCACTCCGCCCCTCCATCTCCCACCCCCTAGCAATGGCCCTCAGAGGCCTGTCTCAGACCCTCTCTTTGCCCCAGATCCCTGGGGTCTCATGGAAAGCTGATTCAGAAGCTTAGAAGCATCCTCCTCACTCACAGCAACTCTCCTTCCCCTCCCCAACCCCCACCCCCTCCTACCCACAGGAACCTGATGGCTGGTCTACAAGATGTATTTATCTAAATGACCAGATCACTCCCTGTCCTAGTCATTTCATCCATGGCTGTGTCAGGCAATGAATGAACAGGGAGACTGATGCAGAGAGGCCGGGACTGAGCAGGCACCTGGGTGCCTGCTCTCCTCCCTACCCCCGCCCCGGGGCCCCGAGCTTACCTCCTTCACTCCTGGGACTTGCCCAGACCCTCATCAGGAGTCCACCTCAGGGATGGAAGAGAAGAGGTTGGATGAAGCACCTATGATCTTCTAAAGCTTCGCTCCTGCCTCATAATTGTTTCCTTACAGGATCCAGACCCTTCGATACAGCTGATTCTCTAACACCATTCACAACCTTTTTTTGTTTTCTTCACGGTTGTCTTGGAAGCAGCTGCCCACAAATGCAAGCAGCCTTCGTCTTTGGGGGCTCCTGCGACCTTGCCTATGGTGGGGGGCAGGAGGGAGTGACCTCTGTTTTATTTCCCAGGTGGATACCCAGGCTGCAGAGGGGCTTTGCCTGGTTACCCATTTGTATCTGTAATTTATCAGCAATCTCAAAATCCTAAAGGTTGAATTATGCATGTCTGACCCCTGGAAGAAAAGCTGAGTGAGGTTTCCCTGGGAGGCAAAGCTCTGAGGCCTGAATCATCTCTCCTAGAAGAGGAGGCCGGCCTTGAGTGAGCACAGTGGGAATGGCTCATGGCTGTGGAGAACCTACATGGGGGCAGCCCTGGACTGGAGCTTCTAACTCATTCAGGGTCACAACACCCGCCTGGGTGGGAGTAGTGCCCCATTTTCCAGGCAGATTGCTGAGGTGCAAACCCAGCTGTTCCTTCTCTGGGCTTCTTGCCCTCACTTCACTGTGTTCCTGGTTTCCAAATTCTAGTGCAAGGCTGGTCAAACACACTGTGAGCCTGCCCCCCAGGTTCTAACTCTGGGTGTGGGGGTAGGGTGACACATTGTCCTCGGGACTAGATCCCTGGGGCTGCTGATGCCGCTGGTACCCGGCCCACTGGGTGGGGATCAGCTGCCCAGAGCATGGTGCAATGGGAGAGACACAGGTGAGGATCTCAAAATGGAAGGTGCCTGCTTCACTCTGCTGCTTGCACGCCCTGTTCCCAGTGAGCCTCCCCTCCTCTGTGTCTCCTCCCTTTCTGCAGCCTCCATCTGCCCCTGGCTGATGCCCATGGCCCTGGCTTTGCTGGGAGCCCACCCAGAACTCACCTTCTCTGCTCCTCTTCAGGGACCCACCTGTGTTTGCAGACAGCTGTCTCCTCCTAACACCCGTTTTTTTCAGCTGGGTCCCTCATGGGAGACTCAGACCCGACTGAGTCCACTGGGTGATCCAGCACACTCACTGTGCAGGTAAAGGGTGGTCATCTCTTTGTTTTGGCTGGATTCTACTGCCATCCAACTCTTGCATGGGGTGGAGCTTCAGAGAGTCTCCAGCAAACATGATTCTCTCATCTGCAAAGCAAGTGGGCTGTCACCATCACCCAGAACATGCCTGCTCCATTCCTCTGCAGGGACACACCTGTATTTGCAGACAGCTTTCTTCCCCTAACACCCATGTCTTCAACTGGGTCCTCAGAGCAAGACGGTTATTGCCATCATCCTGATGACCACGTGTTTGGCTCTCGGGGACCTGGTCTCTGCCAAGCCATGGTCCCTTGACAGAGGCTAATTCAGGTCCTGTGCATGGCCAAGGGGGACTGGGGAAAAAGAGGAAAGAGAGGATGCCAGGGGACTCTGCCCCTTAGTCAGAGGCTCACAGGCCCCTCCAGACAGCGCATATACATGGCGGTGGTGGTGCTGGCAGCAGTGACTCTGGCTGGCCTGTGCATTGTTATTTCCAAAGACCGAGTCTTTGAAGCAAAGGAATTTTCATTCCTTTTACATTAATGAAAAAACTTGCAACCAGAGGAAGCACCCCACTAAATGACTGATGCTCCACAAGATACGCACTGTTCAGAAATGTCTCCTAGTCAATGAAGAAGTCAGTGGAATAAATAGTCAGTGGAATAAAAAGTAATCTGGCTACTCTAGGAATTAATATAAAAACATCAGATGCAGGATTTATAAGGGATGCCACCTCCAGCTAACCCTCCCTGGGTTAAATACCCCAAGGATGATGATTTACATCCTGTGCTGCAGGGCTCTGCCAGCATAATCGATAGGGGTGAGAAATGGGGCCACCCGGCCATGCTTGCCTGCAGGGCTGGGGAGGGGAACTGAGGGGGCACAGGGCAGCCCTGCAGGCTGCTAGGAGCAACAACCCATTTGAGCTGTCTGTCCTTTCTTCCCCTTCCTCTGCCTCACTGGTGAGCTCCAGACCCGTGGCCCACATGTTTCTGGAAGCCTGGGCCATGGTCTCACTGGTCCTCACCCCTATGCCCAGCTCCTCCAGGCCTACAGGAGGCGGCCTAGGGAGAGGAGGGCAGGGCAGGCTGAGCCAGGTGCTGCCAAGACCAGAGCAGTGGGACCCGCACCCCAACCCTGGAAGCCTGGGCAAACCTCCTGACAGTAAGCAATCACACAGCCATCTTTGCTCTGCAAGAATTACTGTCCCCAAGTCTTGGTTTAGGGTGAAACTTGCCTAAGCAACTATTTATTCCCACTGTCCCAGACTTAGGATCTGCTGTTGGATTTAAGCCCTTGTTGGGCATTCCTGGGGTGCTTCCCTGAGGGAGCTCCAGGCTGGGGCTCGTGCCCGGAAACAGATGGGCCTCACTGCAGCTACAGGGCTGGCTTCCCTGCTGTGCTAGGTGAGATGTGCATCATCCCCACTCCTCCATGGTGAGGGCTATGCCTGCTCAGTTTTGCCCCAGTGTGCACCAGCCACACTTGGCGGGGGCTGGGCAGTGGGTTGGACCAGCCGGTGTCAGGGCCAGCCAGGCTGCCCCTGGGGGGTGGAGCGGGGGGCAGAGGAATATCCTGTCATCTGGCCCTTGATGTTGAGGCCCCGGAAGAGGCGAAAGCAAGGAAGACAAAGTGTTTACTTACTCCTCAGCCCCTCCCTGCCAAGCCTCCCATGGTCCCTCAGCCACACTCTCTACTCTGGAGTTGCAGCAGCTGTTGGGGGAAGGGGCACCAGCCTCTCATCATGCACTGCCCAGCCCTCTGCTCTAGTATTAAGCCTAGTCATTGCCCTTCAGGAGTGTCATCTTCTTCTCTGACCATCCAGCCCTCAAGGGAAATTCCTGTAGGGCTGGCAGTGAGGAAAGTCTGCGGGAAAGAGAAACTAGGGTTCCTTGTTCTTGATCCCACAAGAACCTGGCCCTTCCCCGGGAGGCCTACTGGTGTCTCCTTAGCACATCCACCCTGAGCAGCCTGGCTGAGTGCCCCGGTGTCCGCCACACTTCTGTTCACACCCACACTGAGTGGGCCCAGCACAGGCCTCCATGCCTCATGTGAACTAAAGCCAGGGACATGTGACCCTGAGCAATCTCAGG
This sequence comes from Cervus elaphus, assembly GCF_910594005.1. Taxonomy (NCBI): domain Eukaryota; kingdom Metazoa; phylum Chordata; class Mammalia; order Artiodactyla; family Cervidae; genus Cervus; species Cervus elaphus. The sequence continues at coordinate 49,303 of NW_025316740.1, forward strand.
GACAGAAAGGCCCAAAGGGACCACTCGGCTAAGCCTTATCACAGAAAGACTGAGGTTCCACTGAGACTGGCCAAGGCCACAGGGTAAAGCCGGCCTCCTGGCCTGAGGGCAGTGCCCTCTGCCCTCTGCCTGCCAAATCACCCTGATGCTGGTCTAGGCTACTGTGCAGTCATCCTCAGTCCTACTAAAGGGAGAAACATAAACTCAAATACGATTTTCATTGTATCAGGAGTTGAATGGTGTCCCCCCAGATCCATATATTAGAGTCCTGACTCTGTTAGCTTAGAATGTGATCTGATTCAGAAACAGGGTCTTTACAGATGTAATCAGGTTAAAATGAGGTCACTGGGGTGGGCCCCAATCCAATATCACTGGTGTCCTTATAAAAAGAAGGAATTTGGACAGAGTCAGGCCCAGAGGGAAGGTGAGGTGAAGAGACATAAGCTGAGGAGAGAGCCCGTCGAAAGATCCTCCCATCACAGCCCTCAAAGGAACCAGCCCTGATTTCAGACTTCCAGACTCCAGAACCGTGAGATAATAACAAGCCATGCAGTCACCGGAAACTGATGCAGACTGGAAAGAAGGTCCTGGTAATGAACATAGAGCACTATTAATTTTACTTTTTTTTGGGGGGGGGGTGCTTTTGGTGTTTCAGATTTTGCTGTTGTTTAGTCACTAGTCGTGTCTGACCCTTTGTGACCCCATGGACAGTAGCTTGCAGGCTGTTCTGTCCATGGGATTTTCCAGGCAATCATACCGGAGTGGGTTGCCATTTCCTTCTCCAGTTCCAATTATTTGTATGCTTTTAGTTTTCATTATGAATTCACAAACTGGGGTGTATTTATCAACGGTCAGAGACTCAGGAGAGGATGCTGATGGGGAAGTCTGCTCAGTGCATTCTAGGAGCTGAGGCCCTCCTGGGATGTGGGTTCCCAGGTTGCTGGGATAGAGGGCAGAGAATTGCTGGATATGTGTGTGGGCCACTGAAGTGTGAAATGGATGAGGACACTATAGCCCACATTTCCCGCTGTCTTAGTGATGTTTTCAGTCCACACTGATGGCAGTGACCTTGATCAGGAACCCCATGGTGACCCATACAGGGCACCTCCATCCAGCCAAAGAGATGGAAGCAATGGGCTACTGAGTGCTTGCTTGTCCCTTCACATAATAACAGGTCAGTGTTGTTCTAGTGAAAAGGACTTTGTGGGCATTACTGCTGTAGGCGTAATCACACAATATGAATTCTAAACAAAATCACAGACCCCCATTTGGTGAAACTTATTCCAGGGAATTTCAGTGTATTGTTTGACACCCTGTTGACTCACACTGCTTAGTGCATTTTTGCTCTCACAGCAGCTCTGTCACTACTGGGTTTCAGTGGAGGCTTAAAAAAAGCAATTTCTCTGCAGGCCACAGCTCTAAGATCACAGGAGGGATTCACAGACCTCACAACCTTTGGGAAAATGACCAAATATCAAAACTAGTACCAAACATTTTGCTACCAAGAAGACATTTCCCATTAAACAGAAACCCCCAGGGACTTCCCTGGTTGTCCAGTGGTTACAAATTCACCTTCCAATGTAAGGAGTGTGGGTTTGCTCCCTGGTCGGGGAGTTAAGATTCCCACATGCCTTGAAGCAAAATAAGTAAATAAAACAGAAGCAATGTTGTAAATATGAACTTTCCTGGTGGCTCCAGACAGTAAAGGACTTGCCTGCAGTGCAGGAGACCTGGGTTTGATCCCTGGGTTGGGAAGATCCCCTGTAGAAGGAAACGGCAACCCACCCCAGTATTCTTGCCTGGAGAATTCCATGGACAGAGGAGCCTGGCAGGCTACACCATGGGGTCGCAAAGAGTCAGACACCCCTGAGTGATTAACACTTCCACTTTCAATGCTGTAACAAATTCAGTAAAGACTTTTTAAATGGTCCACATCAAAAAATCTTAAAAAAATATAAATAGAAACCACTTCCAGGAATGAGACACTTCCTCTCCCACATATGGCAGACCCTCTGGAGTAGCTCTCACTGACCCAAATGTACTAGAGCTCCCCCAGGACAAGGAACTCTGTGTCCACCCATATTCTCAGTCGGTCATCCACAGAGCAGGTGCTGCGTCCCTGGGTCAGAGAAATTCAGGGAAGTCCAAGAGATCATCAAGGGCAGCATTCTCACTGTCTATTACTCAATAACAAGCCATCCCCAAACTGTCTTAAAACAACACCGTTATTTCTTTTGCTCACGAGTCTATAACATGGGCAGTCCTCAGCAGGCATACCTTGTCTCTGCTGCACTCCGCTTAGCTTAGGGTGGCTCACAGCAGGACTGGAATCACATGACTTGTGTCATGTAGAATCACATGGACTTCCTCACATGACTGTGTGTGGTGCTGGTTGCTAGCCCAGACCCTCTGCCTTCACTGGAACTGTCCACCAGGGCACAGACATACAGCCCTGTAGGAGCTGGGCTTCCTTACAATACGGCGGTCAAAGTCGTATCACCTTCTGTATCCTCGTCTCCAAAGTCCCCCTGCATCCCTCCGTCACATTCTATTTATCATAGCAGTCACATAGTCCAGCCCAATTTCTAGGAGAGGGGAAACAGAATCAATCTCTGGATGGGGGTGGTGGTGGCAGGATTCTGAAAGAGCCGGCAGGACAGAAATATTGCTGTGGTCATTTGCAGCCTGCGACATCCTGGTCCAGAGGTCACACTGGGGAGTCTGGGTCAAGGGGGCAGGTTCCCAATGTGGTCCACCATCAGGAGTTAGGGACAGAGTCCAAAAATGCCTCCCTACTGCTCCTGAAGTGAGTCTGAGCTAACACTGAACAGGCCACACCTGTGTCCCCTTTGGCTCCGTAGGCCCATCGGCACAAAGACCAGCAATAATCCTCTCTCAAGACTCCTCAGCTTCAGCTGTCTGTAATGCCAGGACTCTCTGATCTATGGAATGAGTCATCAGTGGCATCTCCTTCAGCAAATGACCCATTCAAAGGGAAGATTTGTCATGCCTGGGGCATTTTATGAATGTTGTTGCTTTGTCTGGCAAGCTGTGATTCCATTAGGAAAAACAGCCGGCATGAGATGATGCTGCCAGGGCAGATGCTTGGATCGAGGGCACATGGGGGGGACCGGTGACCCGTACCGTGGCTGCTTCCTCCCACCTACCTGAGGGGGACCCTGGGTGCTCAGCTCCTCCCAGCCAAATCATAGAGTGGAGGTTGCAGGCTCAAGCTTGCACTCTACATTTGTGACACCTGTGTGAGACAAAACAACCCTGAGCTGGGCTCCCCTGGACCCCAACACAAGGGAGGAGCTGGCCAGGCTGCAAAGACAGCTGTCTGCACCCAGGACCCAGGCCCATGCCCTGGTCTTCCACTGCCTGGTATGGGTGAGTGTGCACCACCACCTGAGGCCTGTGCACCTGTTCACAGGTGACACTCACCTGGCAGCGACAGGCAGCAAAGGGCTCAGCTTCAGGAGTGCTGGATGCCAGGGGCACACCCTCTCCTCCTTCCCTTGCTTTCCCCATGAGGCCTAGCACAGTGCTGGGCACACACAGGGTCCCGTGGCCTCCTGCTCATTCTCAGAACAGGTCAAGGAAGACATGGACCTCAGGGTCTCTGAGATGGGGCAGAGTGGGCTGTGGCTGTGATGCTAGGCAGGGCTGCTATGAGGAAACCAGAGGGCTGGGGTGGGTGTGTTCCTACCCCTGGTTGGAGTTCCCTCCAAATTCTGGATCAAACTATTGGATCTGAGACTCAGAAGGGACTGCAGCCATCTCCAAGGTCAATGGAAGAAAAGGGAGCACTTGAGTCCTCAGAAAGTGAGGGTCCTGGGCTCCTTGGAGCCTCTTCCACTCCTGGTCTGACCCCCGCATTTCTCTCCTTGTCACTAATCCCCATGGCCCCTCCCAGAGATTCTGTCCAATTACTGAGCCCTTCCTCAGCTGCAAACCCCCTGTCATCAGTGCAGAAAGGGTTCAAAGTGGTGCCTGCCCCAGGGTGGGGGTGAAACAGAGCAGGGCATGGGCGAGGGCTCTGGGAACTGAGTGTGATAAGGACAATCCACGGACATCTCTCTTCCTCTTCCCAACACTGCCCCCCAAATGTTCCTATTCACCCGGCAAAGCTCGACCTTGGGTGGCCCAGTTTTCTGCCTCCCCCGAGTCCTCGCCTGGCTGGAGGAGGTGAGGGAGGCTGTCTGTGTTCAGGACCCTCTCTCCACAACAGTGGTCTCAGCCACCCTGGTTGCTCGCTCCCTGTCTTCTGTGCCTCCGCAGCCCTCACAGCCACCTCCCTGGGCCTCCAGATCTCTTAGAAGGACCTACTCAGCCTTTTCCAGTCCGTCTGCACCACCCACTCAGTCACAGCTCCTGAGCCTTGTGCATCGTCTTGCTGCAGCTTGAACCCACTTCTCAGGCTTCCTGGATCACCCCCTGTCAGAACATGCTGGAATGCTCCTCATCTTCAAACCCAAACTCCAAGACCTTGTGCCTATCCCTTATTCCTTGGCTCTTTTTCTGGGGGGAAGAGGGGCCTCATTGCTCGCAGGATCTTTGTTCTCCAACCAGAGATCGAACCTGTATCTCCTGCAGTAGAAGCATGGAGTTTGAACCACTGGACTGCCAGGGAATTCCCTCGGCTCTCTTGACAGGTGTTATCTTTGTAACCACCTCCTTTTCTGGCCCCTGTGGTCCCTGCAGCCCCCTGCAACCCCTGTGGGCCCCGCCCTGCCCTGACTCTGGCTTTGTCTAAGCCTGAAAGCTGAAGGACCTCCACCCAATGGGCCAGAAGTGACCCTCTGCTGTCCACGTACACTCAGCTCCTGGCAGCACTGGACTGCTCCTCCACCTGCCTGCACACCCGCACCCCCTCCTCCACCCCCATCCCCAGGCCTCTCCTCACTTGGCTTCCTGGATACACCTCCTCCTCTTCTTCATCTGTGTGCCTTCCTTGTCTCCATTACTAAACATGGATGTGTTCACAAAAGATCCCCAACCTGGGCCGTCAGTTTAGCCCACACTGACTCCTCAGTGACCGCATCCAGACCCAGCTTGAAACCCAGTCCACCCCACCCCCAACACTCTCCTCCATCCCCCATCTATTCCCAGCCTCTCCTCCCCACTAAAGTCCACTCACTAAGCTGCCTGCCCTCCATGGACTCTCTGCATGGCCCCCAGAGGGCATCTCAGGTTTAATGCATCAAAAGTAAACTTTTTTTTTTTTTTTGTGGCTGTGTCATGTGGTTTGCAGGATCTTAGTTCCCCAAACTGGGATTGAACCAGTGACCTCAGCATTGAAAGTATGGTGTCTTAACCACTAGACTACCAGGGAATTCCCAAAAACAAACTCTTAATTTCCACTTTTCCCATCCCCAAATCTTGCTTGTCCTTCACTTATTCCCATCTTAGTAACAGGGTTCATATTCACTCAGTTTCTCAGGACAAAGACCAAAGAGTTACAAGTGATTCCCTTCTCTCTTTCATACCTTGAATCTGACCCAACGGCATGTTCTGCTGGGTCTCCAGAACATACTCAGAATCTCATCCGTCTGCATTGGTCCAAGCTGCTGTCCTCTCCAGGCTGTCACAGTGGCCTCCTTCTCAGGCTCCCACCATTGTTTCATCCCCTTCCCACAGTCCCAGAGGGGTGCTGGGGAAAAACTCAGCCCGTTGCATGGAGCAGGCAGCTGAGGTCCCAGCCCCACCAGGGTGGAATCTCAGCAGCTGCACCAGCTCACCTGCCCCTGAGCCTGCATCCTGAAGGGTAAGTAGTTCACAGCCAGCTCAGATGGGTGGCTGTCACCCATCTGATGCTCACCCACCAACCTCTGCTCACCCCACCTCCCTGACCTCAGCCTCCCCCTGCCTCCTCCTCCCCTCCCTCTTCTCCTCCTTCTCACTCCACTTGGGCTTCTCCAGCCTGTTGTAGGTGTGTGCTCAATTGCTCAGTCGTGTCCAACTCTTTGCGACCCCATGGACTGCAGCCCACCAGGCTCCTTTGTTCATGGGGATTCTTCAGGCCAGAATTCTTGAGTTGGTTGCCATTTCCTCCTCCAGGGGCTCGTCGCCTCTTAGGGATAGAGCCCTTGTCTCCCTTGTTTCCTGCATTGGCAGACGGAGTCTTTACCACTGAGCCACTTGGGAAGTGCCCCGCCCACCCCAGGACTGCTCTTCTTTAAATATAGCAAGCCTGTTGGTACTGGGGACTCTGCACTGGCTGTCCCTTCTATCTGGGAGATGCTTGCCCTTGACCTCTCCTTCACTTTGCCCAGATGTTGGCTCAGATGTTCCTCAGTGGCCATGCTCTAAGAAGCAGTCTCCCATGCTCTCCCTGCTCCACTGGGCTTTCTTTAGAATCCTGTTATGTTTGCATGGTTATATTTGTTGGTGTGCTTTGCACGTGCATGTATGGGTTTACATGAATGTAAGCTTCCAAGAACAGGGAGTATGCTCTTTTGTGTCCCTAGTGCCTAGAATAATACTTGGAACATAGTAGATGCTCAAATAGCTGTTGATTAACTCAGTAAATGAGATGATGTTGCATCCACATCAGGACATGTGGGTTCCTGGGCCTTCCCAATAGCTGTGTGCTATTCCACAGGTGGACATGCTCAGGTTTAATTATCTGGCCCCTCACTTGAGGACATTTATCATTCTTATTCTTTTGCTACAATAAACAAAGTTGCATTGCACATCTTTGTACACCCATCTTTGCATTTATGTGTGAATATAGTGAAAAATCAACAATTACAGGCTCTGCACTTGCTGGATCAAGGAGTGTGTGCATTTAAAGCTTTGGTAGATAATCCTAAATTGTCACCCAAAAATATTTTTTACCAAATTATGATTTTTGAATTTTTAAAATATTTGAAAATCCATATGTCAAAGAATGAATTAGCCTCACTCCTTTAAAGAGCTCTTGAAACTGAGATCAGGCTCTGCGACTGAGTGTCATTTCACAAGGGTGAGACTGAGTCTCAGGGAGGGCATAGGGACTGTCATTCCTTGGCCATGGCCATGGTAGTCAACACACTCCAGCCCTGGGGTCCCACACCCTAGCCTCTTTCACCCTTACAGAAATCAGCCTTCAGTGCCTGTCACTGGCTGACTTTGGGAAAAATTAAGGAAGGTCACTGAGAGTGGAGGGCTGTTATTATTCTGTATTGTCAGGAACTTCCTGAAGCACCAACCCAATAAGGATCTATTCAATGCTGGCTATGTGCTGCAACAGTGTGGACACAGCCTTCAACAACCCAGAAAAGCTTGGCCTTCAAAGAGCTTGCAGGGCATTCAAGGAGACAGATAATGAACAGGAGAGTACGTCAGATGGGAAGGAAGGATATGAGAAAGCCAAACCAGCAGAAACCGTATGACTGCCAGTTTCAGACGGGGCTTCAGGTCTTCACACCTCTGAGTTCTCACACTCTTGTGCAGCTCCCTCCCTCCAAGTTTGAACTGGACCTGGGACTTTCTTTTAATGACTAGGAAAGGCAGAGTGATGGGCTGGCACTACCAAGACTAGGTTACAAATGCCTGTGAGGGGACTTCCCTGGCAGTCCAGTGGCCAAGACTCTGCACTCCCAATGCAAGGGGCTCAGGTTCAATCCCTGATTTTGGAACTAGATCCCACATGCTGCAACTAAAGATTTGGCACAGCCAAATTACTTAATTAAAAAACAAAACAAACGTCTGTGAGTCTGTCTCACTGGCACGCCCTCCCTTTCCCCTTGCTCACATTGATGTTTTGAGCAGCACAGGAGGGCCCATGTGCCAGGGACTGAGGGCAGCCTGGGAAGAGACAATTACTGCCCACAGCCTCATAAGACAGCCTTATGCAGACCCAGCCCTGAAAGGACCCCAACCTAGCTTGCCTGAAGTTATGAGAGACCCAGAGGAATAACAAGACCACACCCATATTCCTGACCCATAGAAACTGTAAGATAAACATGCAAATACTGTCTTTAAGCTTCTACGTTTTGGGCTAACTTGTTACTCAGCAATAGCTAACTCACACAAAGGGGAATAGAGAGTGCCAGGGAGGTGATGCAGTTTAAAATAGGATAGGAGGGAAGGAATTATTTGAGAAGACTTGAAGAAGGGGGAGACTGAGCCTTGGGATTCCAGGGGCAGAGTTGGATTTTGGATGGCAGTTACAAGGGTGGCTGGAATAGAGTGAGAGGGGCAAGAGGCAGGGGCAGGAAAAAGATGGATGGAAGGATGTCACGCTAGCATTTTTTTTTTTTTGACCCTGAACTTGGGCAAAGGGGGATTTTAAGACTTTGAGCAAATGCACATTTCAACAGGGTCCAGGTGGGTGATAGGTTTAAGGGAAGGTGGAGGGTAGCAGGGAGATGGCCAGAGGTGTCAGGTCCCCAGTTTACATGAAAGGTGACCATAATAATAGACGTAGGGTGTGAGGGAAGAGTTCCTACATCTAAGGGGTGGGGTGTAGGGGGCAGGTTTGGGGAAACCTGGCGGTTGGGGTTCACAGGCCCAAGATGCCTGTCCGACCTTGAGGCGGAGGGCTGAGCAGGCAGTTGGGTCAGGCAGTGTGTACAGTATTTAAGGCCACAGGACAGGAGTGAGCGTGGGGGTAGGTGAGGAGAGGACCAAGGGGTGGGAGTGAGGCAGGGAGTTTGTAGTCCAGCCAAGGACAGCATGGGACCAAAGTGCTGGGTTACCGAGAGTTGAGGCTGAGCACTGGGACTTAGCAACTGGGACGGTCAGTGTAGAGTGAGTCCAACAGAGGCCTGTCTGAAGGACGAGGAAGTAAGCATATTTGGATCTGGTGGGAACAGACACAGTGTGTCTGCAGAGGGACACACTCAGGACACAACATCAAGGGAGGGAGTGGGAACCAGGCCCAAGACAGGGAGAGGGCAACAGCCCTGGGAGCTGGTGGGGAGTCAGGGCATCTGGTCCTCGGGAAATTCCAAGGACCCAGGTGCCCCTGCAGTTCATGCCTGCCCCCGGCCCCCCACCTCACTAGCAGACTAGTTACCCTGGGGGTATCAGCAGGGCTGGAGATAAACTGGGCAACTGCCTTCGGAATTTCCTGACCTGGATGAGGTTCAGCCTTTAATCTCATGTTGTATCTATAGCCTTGTCTCATGTGGTTTGTGAGAAGCTGGGGAAAAAAAAGAAAAGGGCTGATAAGCTTCACAGAGGGGAGGAGAGACCAACCCAAGATGTTTTGAGTGAGCTCCAAGGTGCCAGTGAGGGGAAGGACAGAGACTCAGGGGGCATGGGTCTGAGCTGAGGGTGCAGCCAGGGGATGCCGAGTGTGCCAGGCTGCAAGACCAGCCCCGGTCAGACACCCGCTGTGGGGCTGGACTTCCCAAGCCTGTTTCTCCATCAGACAAATGGCGTGCCTGGGAACACCACCTCACAGGCTGTAGAGCAGGAGCAGGAGGTGGGCAGGGAGGGACCTTGTGTCCTTCTGGGAGAGGGACTCAGGTGGCACCAGTGGTGGGGGGTGGGGAGAGTGCCCTGGAAAGTCGAAGTGTTGCTCTGTGTGATGGGTGGGAGGGTGGTGCAAAATCGTATCTGTGAAAGTATAAACCTACCACTGAACTGAGGAAAAATGCCGTCTGAAACAGCATCTGCTTCCCTTCCTCTTTGTCTGGGCCCAGGAGGATTTGCTGCCTCTCAGGGGCCAAGAAAGCAGGTAGGAAGAGCAGGACGCGAGGGCTGGATGTCTTGACAAATTGAATTTTCCTTCTTTTCTGGCCTCCTGGGGGAGATATTGTGTCCTGCATTGATGCAAATGTGTTCAAAGTGCACTTTCCACAGACTCAGAAATAACGAGCTGCCTTTCCGCTGAGGCCTGGGACCATGGCAAGGACCCTTTTGCTGAAGGTGGCCCTTGGCTGGTCACAGAATCTGTGGCTGGCACAGCGGCAGAGTCCAGGTGCCATGATGGGTGAGCCAGGGGAGCCTGCAGAAGGCATGCAGAGAGCAGCAACCCCAGGAAGCATCTAATATACTCCTTTTGCTGTGGGGAACCAGGGCCCAGAGAAGGCACTGAGCTGCCTGGGGCAGGCAGGGAGTCCTGGGCACCTGGCCTGCTTCTCCCTGCCCCACCCTCCAGGCCGTCTCAGACCAGGTTTGCTTCTGGGAAGGAGCAAGGAGCTGTCAGCCAGCAGTTGGTCTTCAGCCAGGAGTTTGGGCTTTGGCCAGGAGTTGGTATTTGTTAAAAGAGATGGAAAAGGTGAAACTGTTATCAAGAGGCGGTATCTGAGGGCTGAGTTCACTGCAGGGTCTCAGGAACTAGATAGCATCAGCCTGGCCTGCTCAGAGGACATGAAGGAAAACTAGGGCAGTCACACATGGGAGTCGCCTACTCTCCAGCTGGCCTGCCCAGTGCTCCTGAGAGCCCGGAAGATGGAAAACAGGTTAACAAGTCCGGGAGGAAATGAGCAGAGATGCCTTTGCTGCCAAGGGCTTGGTTCAGCAACCTGATTGCTTCTGGCTTCCTCACCGGCCTGAGGCTGGTAGTGATGGCCATTTCTGGCAGAAGGATGTCTGGGTTTGAAAGTTGGAAAGGAGTTCTTTGGAAGCCTCGGATCCTGGTCTGCATGGTTCTCAGCTTTGCTGTCTCAAGAAAATGTGGGCTCCCAGGTGGTCCCCATGGCTCAATATTCGCCTCTTGTTTCACAACAGGTGGGCCTCTATTTAGATGGAACCCAAGAGCGGAAGAGGGTTCTGCTGCTGAGAAAACGTTTGGTGAACTTCACTACCCACTCCTGATTCACTGAACATGGTCACGGATATTCCTTTCATGGGATAAAGAAAATAGTGGCAGACTCGGCAAGGTCATTCTTACCTTCCTTTCCCTTATGATCTGCACTAATTGCGGCTGGAAAGCTAATTAAATTCCCAGCCTGTCTTGAACTAAGTGTGGTCAAATAATACAGTTCTAGTAAATGAGATATAATTGGCAGTCAGCTGGGGGGTTCTGGGAGGACTTGTTTTCTTGATTAAAGAGCCATAGGTGGCTGGTATTTCTAATTTTCTCTCCATTTCCCTTTTTCCTGCCTTGCAGGTGGATATGACACCAGGAGTTGTGGCAGTCATGTTGTAACACTGAGGCAGAACACATGAAAAAGAGGCAAAGTCCTTGTGGAGACAGGGCTTGACATGGCTGAGCTGTTGAACCTACGCCAGCAGCTGTCAACTCACAGGCCTCTTGTAATCTGAGGTAAAACCAAGCTTTATTTGTCTAAGCTGTTGTGTTTGGAATTTCTGCAGCTGAAAGCACTGCTGGCTAATGCACACCACTATGACAAAGTATCAGCCAGCATCACAGGTGACAGTGAAACCCTACCTGCATTCCCACTACATTTTGAGATAGGGGTGTGTTCGCTGTAACCACCAAGAATGATAACAATACAAATAACATTTCTGAGTATTCATTACATGCCAACAACTATCCTAAGCAGTTAGCATATTGGCTCATCTGATCTTCCAACAATCCCATGAGGAACATTTTACAGGTGTCAAAACTAAGGCACAGAGAGGTTGAGGGAACTTGCTCAAGTTAGTAAGCAGTGAGCCAAGATGTGAATTCAGAAAGTCTGGCTCGAGGATCCATCCTCACAGTCACATGTGATACTCACCCTCTCTCTCTCTACAATTAAGAGTCAGGGGAAGCTGGAGCCCATTATACAGAGTGAAGTAAGCCAGAAAGATAAAGAACATTACAGCATACTAACACATATATATGGAATTTAGAAAGGTGATAACGATAACCCTATATGCAAAACAGAAAAAGAGACACAGAAATACAGAACAGACTTTTGAACTTTGTGGGAGAATGTGAGGGTGGGATATTTCAAAAGAACAGCATGTATACTATCTATGGTGAAACAGATCACCAGCCCAGGTGGGATGCATGAGACAAGTGCTCCGGCCTGGTGCACTGGGAAGACCCAGAGGAATCGGGTGGAGAGGGAGGTGGGAGGGGGGATTGGGATTGGGAATACATGTAAATCCATGGCTGATTCATATCAATGTATGACAAAACCCACTGGAAACAAAAAATAAAAAAAAAAATTAAAAAAAAAAAAAAAGAGTCAGGGGAGACCAGCATAGCCCTGATCGAGGCTTCTTGTCCTGAGCTTCATGGCTGCCTCATTCCTTCCTTTCATGCACTTCTCCGGGGAAGCCAGCTACCTGCTAAAGGAGGGTGGAGAGCCAGGATCAGAGCTGGAGGAACTGCGATCTGAAATGTTTGACAGCCTCGGGCTGGGGCAGCCTTTGGGGCTACTTCACAGACAGCCAAGACCCCTCCTCTGCTCCAGGGCATGTATGAGTGAACACTGTCAATATTTTTTCTCTTCCTTCTCCCATTTCCCAAGTTGATTAACCCCACTTCTGATGAACATCTTTTTCATTTATTTTTAAAGCTACTGTAGTATTCAGTAATGGTGAAGGCAATGGCACCCCAGTCCAGTACTCTTGCCTGGAAAATCCCATGGACAGAGGAGCCTGGTGGGCTGCAGTCCATGGGGTCGCTAAGAGTCGGACAGGACTGAGTGACTTCACTTTCACTTTTCACTTTCAAGCATTGGAGAAGGAAATGGCAACCCATTCCAGTGTTCTTGCCTGGAGAATACCAGGGACAGAGAAGCCTGGTGGGATGATGTCTATGGGGTCACACAGAGTCGGACATGACTGAAGCGACTTAGCAGCAGCAGCAGCAGCAGTATTCAGTAATACTGGTGAGTCTTATAGGATGGGGAGCTGGCTGTCTCTTCTTCACCTATTATCACTTAGAGCATTTTTCTCTTTATTCATTTACTTATTTTAATGTGCTTTGTTGCTGTGTGGGCTTTCTCTAGTCTCAGTAAACCAAGGCTACTCTTTGTTGAGGTGTGAAGGCTTCTCAGTTCGGTGGCTTCTCTTGTTGCTGAGCACAGGCTGTAGGCACACTGGTTCAACAGTTGTGGTGCATGGACTTAGTTGCTCCTAGGCATACAGAATCTTCCTGGGCTAGGGATTGAACTCCTGTATTGGCAGGTATCTACCTGCCTTATCCACTGTACCACCAGGGAAGGGAAGTCCTTACAGCTTTTTTTTCAATTGTGAAGGAAATACATGGCTGCTATAAACCCTTAACATAGTTCAGAAGTGTGTGAAATGCAAAGTATGATTTTCTGCTCCTATGTTTTCAACCTCCAGGGTCTTTCCCCATAACTCAGAAGGATAATGTTGCCTATGAGATTGGAGTGTGTCCTTTTAGTTTTCTCTACAGAAACACAGTCACCTTTGTAAGATGCACATCTCTTATCTTAAATTAAAAAAAAATCAGACTATACATGGCATTTTGTAAATTTCTGCTTCTCCAAAAATAATTCATGGACTTAAATTTGGTTCATTTTAGGAAGGAAGTACTACAATTTCCTTAGTTAACTTTGTGTCCATGGACACTGATTGTTTCCAATGTGTTGCTTTTGTGTACTTGTGTGCTAGTTTGGGTTAAAGGGGTTCCTATAAATGGCACAGTTGTGTGCATGTGCACACCTATCACCATCAAACAGGTATGACAGGCATGGCCAAGTGCCCTTTCTCACCCCTGTCCCAGGCCCTCTTCCACTGACTGAGGACAAGAGTGCTCCTCATCCATGCCTTGCTAATCGTAGATACTTTCAATACTTAAAAATGTTGCAAACACCCCATCACAACATGCAGTTCCCTGATCTTGGTTTCTAAATACAGCCCCCACTAAAAGGAACGAGGAACCAAGGCTCCTTGGAGAAATGATTGATTCCAGGGTTGGGGCAGGGAACTTAAAAATGGGCTTAGATGGACTTCCCTGGTGGTCCAGTGGCTAAGACTCTGTGCTCTCAATGCAGGGGGCCAGGGTTTGAGCCCTGATCAGGGAACTAGATCCCATATGCCACAACTAAGACCCAGCACGGCCAGATAAATACATAATTTTTTAAATGGGCTTAGAATAGCTTGCTGTGACAGAAGGTAAGAAAGTAATCAAACTATGATGGGGTGTGTCAAAGGGACACAGGAGCCAACTTGAAGGCTCCCATTGACCCAACTGGGGTATTTTGAGCATCAAAATAAGTAATTACAAAAATGAATTATAACCACTAGAATTAAAAAACTCCATGCATCCTATGAGATTGCATGCTTGCTCAGTCATGTTCCACTCTTTGCAACCCTATGTAGCTTGCTAGGCTCCTCTGTCCATGGGATTCTCCAGGCAAAAATACTGAAGTGGATTGCCGTTTCCTTTTTCAGGGGAGCTTTCCAATCCAGAGATTGAACCTGCATCTCCTGCAATGACATGCAGATTCTTTACCATCTGAGCCACCTGAGAAGCCTAGTAAAGAAAAAAGGAAAGGCTAGCCTTCACAGTAGAATGTCAGCTAAGAAGTATAGATAGAACTTAGAAAAATTATCATTTGGCAACAATTGTAATGATAACTGATACAGACGAGGATCAGCAGCAGATGAACTTGTTGATTACAAAAGGAAAAGTAGTAACTTGGGGCCTTCCCAAGGCAGAGTGGGGGTCTGGGAGATAAAGTTATAGTAGTCCTTACAGGGGAGGGGAGGATAGACAGAGTTCCAACTTTACATCCTCCTAGTGGATGATTCTGAAAGCTTCTCGGGGGGCCCAGCAGCCCCCGGTCCCCATGATGACCACCCTTCTATTGGACTTTCTCCTCTCTTACTCCTGCCTCCTGCCATCACCTCCCCAACCAACTCCCACCCCAAGTCCTATCTCAGGCCCTGCTTTGGTGGGGACCAAGGCAACCTGCTTGGTGGGCTGCTGAGCCCCAGGGTGTCCATGCAGCTTGGGGAGACCAGTCAGGAGCATCTGCCACGGTTGAGTTGAGGGCCACTGTGGCTGGGACTGGAGGGTTTGCTGATAGACCATGGGGGACAACAGCACAGTCATGGTGGCTCTGCTCCCAGGCTTTGGAATGGAGCACTGGAAGGACGAGGTTGCCACCTGCTGCTATGCGGGAGAGTTCCAGGCAGAGCTGTGCAAGTGCTGCTAGTTACCCTGGAGGTGCCTTCCAGAGCGTCAGAGTGACCTTTGTGGGTGACATCAGTGCACAGATGCATGAAGCCATTGCCTGAATGAGCTCACCATGGAAGGAGTGGGGAAGAGAGGAGGCTACCAAGAATGGAGGCTCCTGGGACATTCCAAAATCCACACATCAGGACAAGAGGGTGAGGCCAGCCAGGGAACCAAGGAGGGTGGGTGGCAGGTGAGGTGAGACTCCAAGCCAGCTGTGTGAGCCGGGATTCTGCTGCTGCTCTGCAGGTCCCAGCCAGGGAGAGGAGTGCTGCCAGGAGGGAGTGACTCACCCCGTCAAGGGCAGACAGCAGTATGGAGGGCATGACAGCTTGGATGCGAGCGCATCCCTCAGACATCCCGAGATTCAGGAAGGAGGGGTCAGCTGCCTCGGGAGCTGCTGCATCTCTGATATGTCATTAGCACTCTGGAGGAGGACGACTGAGCTTTTCTCCTTTATGACTTTTTAAAAATCTGTTTTCTACTTTGAGCAGATGTTATTTTTTTGTGTAAGAAAAACCAGTGTATCTTATTTAATTTAAAGGTAAGTTAGGATATTTGTAAATTATGTATCAGCTACAGGGTTAATAACCAAAATATACAACAAACTTTTACAACTCAAAAGCAAAAAAAAAAGAAAAAATGAAAGAAATTTGATTTAAAATGGGCAAAGGACCTAAATACAGACATACCTCCTTTCAGCATCCTTTGCTGTACTGTGTATCACAAATACTGCTTTTTATTTTTTCAAATTCAATGTCCATAGCCAAAAAAAAGTAAGTTAGGTTCCAGACATAATCTAGATCCTTTAGGCACAGTGGTGGGCTAGTGATAACCTCATGGCTACCAAGTGCGTCTCGGGACTTTACACCCAGGGGAGGACAGTTCACCTGGGTTTTGGTTCAGTGGGGCTGGACTTCTAGGTGATCCCGAGCAGCTTCCCCTGGAGAGAACCAGACTCCCATTTCAGACAGCCTGTATAGAGTCTCTTGTCCCCTCTGTGGTGCTGCTGCTTCTGTCCATGAGGACGGAAAACTGGCCTCTGCACACTGGGTTGGCAAGGGGCAGAGGGGCATCACTGCCTGCCATGCTGTTTGTCTGCCATGACCTTCCTCAGAGGGCAGGCATGGAGGTCATTCTCTCCTGGCTCCAAGGCCAGCTCAGCAGGGCCATCTGACTGCCATCACAAGTATCCATGGTTAAAATAGATTTATTCAGCATTCACCTGTTACGTGGTAACTGAGCACCCACTCTGTGCCATCCACCATTCTGGTTGCTAGGTATGTAGCAGTTAAGGGAAGATGCAGTCAGAGTAAGGTCAGGGACCATCTAACCATCTCATCCTCTTGTTGTATGGCATCATTGACTCAATGGACATGAGTCTGAGCAAACTCAGGAGAAAGTGAAGGACAGAGAGGCCTGGCATGCTGCAGTCTATGGGGTTGCAAAGAGTGGGACACGACTGAGTGACTGAACAAAAACAACAAAGGTCAGGAATAGGAGGATGACTGTGACTGTGGATGCAATGAGCAGAGGCAGGCCCAAGGGCCTGAGCTGAGCTGCTGCTACAGCCCAGTCTGCAGTGCCTCTCCTAGTGGAGAACTGACAGTGGCCAGGCCTGGGAGCCCTTTGCAGAAGCAGCCCCACACCAGGCGAGGAGTCTGAGGACTGGGGCAGAAAGTGCTGCCCAGCGTCTTGAGTGAGTGCCCTTCTCCCAGCCTCAGCCCACTCACTGCCACTCCTTCACAAAACATTCCATGCTCACTCACCCTAGCTGCCCATGCTGAGCCCCTGGCCCCACCTGGCATGCTGCCCAGGAATGGTGACCTTGGCCTGTACCACAGGGACAGGTCACAGGCAGTGGCTCCTCTACAGGACAGGCCACACTGGAGTCATTTATAAACACATCACAGGACAACTCCAAGCCAGTCGAAAATCAATGCAGTAAAACAAAAAATCAAAAACCAGAAGTCTGCTAATGCAGTAACCATAAGCAGCTTTCTCTGGACCCTGGGCTCTGGGTGGTTTCTATGGTGATGGTTCCTTGGGGCTTTGGACCCCTGGAAATGTGGGGATCAGTGCTTCAGTTCTTCTCACAGCATCTCCATCAACTTCCTTTTCAGCTGAGTCTCCAGGGTGAGAGCCCTCTCATCACTTTGTTGTTTTGCTAGATTAGCCTGTCTTTTCTGATCTGTGCACCAAGCGTGAGTTACCTTTATAACTGAAAAGCCAATGCTTCCATTAAGATTCAGAGGAAAGTTTATAGTTTACTTATAAAAACAATAGAAATGGCTCTGGCCAAGTTGAGTTGGGTAAAGTAGGCGCCTGAGGGGTCTTCTGGCCAGCACCTGACCCACTGCGGAGCCTCTGGGTGTTCGGCAGGACACAGAAGTGAGCCAGTTGCCGATTCATGGATCCCAAGGCCTCTTGGTTTGGGCCTGGAGTCTTCCTGGCCTCTGGGTCTCCTCCTGTTGCTGTCCCCTCCCATTTTTCTTCTTCCAAAATGACCAAAAGAAATACAGCCTCCCATTTCAGTGGGGGAAAAAATTCATCTAAGTAGCTTTTTAGTAAAAACAGAGGCTCTTGCTTGACCACAAAATCAATTAGTTGGTGGAGAATTTTATTAGTCAATCATGTAAGTAATTAAAAATATTGATTGATGGGGGCACCAGGGGCCGAAAGTGGCTGCTTCTCCCCAGCAGTGTGGGGTGGTGGCTGGCATGGGGGCACCGGGAAGTGATCCTAAGTGGGGGCTTTTAAATCACTCCCCAGTGTGCCTCTCCCAAGGTCAAACTGGGACATATTAGACAAGGGAGTCAGTCGATCTTGGAGCTTCCATTTTCTCATGTGAAAAACAACAGGGCTGATAACATGGTATTCTTTCGTGGACTAAATGAAGCAGAACTTGGATGGTGAGTGGCATGGCTCTGAGGGTTCATGACAGGTGGGGCTGTATTCCTGACTGTCAAGGAATTTTAGGCCAAGGAATTCAAGTTCAGTCTTGTCCTGGGGCCAAGGGTAGGAGGGACAGAACGGTCAGGGGGCCTGGTCTTCTGAGTCAGGCCTCGCCAACAGGCAAGGGCTCTGCCGGGTTTTGTCTGACCAGAGGTGGATCAGGTAATGTGGGTGCCCAGCCTCCTATGCTCAGCACCCAACTCAAGTTCAAAGGGAGAGGAAATGGACTCCCCATTGGCAGGGGAGTGGCAGATTTCTGAGAGAGCATGTGGAACAAGAGCACTTTTGTGGCCAGTTTTGGAAAATATCACCTGCTACATTGGATCCCTTCCTGGAGGCCTGAGGATGGTGTCCTCGGCCTTGAGAAGCACCCATCTTGGTGCCCACTGTGGAGGGATCATGAGGGGGGAACAAACCTCCACTGACTGAGTGCCCTGCCCTGTGTCTGCCTCCTCTTCATGGCACATGCAGTGGAAATCACTGCCCTGCTCCACAGATGAGGAGTGGGGATCTGGTGGCTCCATCACTTAACTGCTCTGTTGTAAGTTCTCTCCTCCATTCTGGGCCTCCTGGTCCCCTAGTCCAGTGGATGCAGGGAGGCTCACCTCATCCTGGGAGGCCCCTCAGGATCAGACTCCATGGGTGCCTCCCCTAACATCTAAGAGATCTGTGTAATGGGCCAGGAAGATGGGGCTTCCTGTAGGGGGAGAGGAGGAACTGAACCTGAGGGTCTTCTGCCGTCAGTCCCTTCCTCCACCTCCTTGCCCACAGGGTGCAGCCTTGCCTGAGGGTCCTCAGGAGGGATCCCTGGTCTGATGGGAGCCCAGGTCCTCAGGACCACCTGGGACAGTCACCCCCACACCAGGCCCCAGTCCGGCTGCCCCTTCCTCCCCGGGAACCCTGTAAACCTCACCTGTCTGGGCCCTAAAGGCTTGCCCCACCACGAAGGCTTCTGAGCTTCCTTCCTGGCACACAGTTTTGCAAAGCCACCCCGGAAAGCGGGCCCTGGGGGTGCTTTATGCAGGCTGTTCGTCCTCTGTAAAGCCTGGCTATTTGTTTAGACTAGCTGACATTTCCATGGTATTTTATTAAAGAAAATATCCTGGGGAGAAGGCGGGATGTTTGCACACAGCTTATACCCTCCGCCTCTGGTCCCCAGCGCCCAGGAGCGGGTAAGGCGGCCAGCCTCTCCCCCACCCTTCTTCCCTGAGAAAGGAGGGGTGGTAGGCAGCCACACACAGGTGCAGGGATCCTTCCAATCTCTGCTTGGCCCCATGCTCTGAGGGGCAGGACAGAAAGAGACCAGGCAAGACCATGGCTTCCTTCTCGGTGGGACTGTGGTCAATGACCCCATTGGGGACTCCCGGCCAGCTCCATCGGTTGTGCCCTGTATTAGTCTGTCTCTGGATCTTGTGTACTGTGCCCTTTGCTCTCCTTTGTGTCTTTGTTATCAGCATCTGCTAGGGGTTCCCCTGCAGTCAAAGGGCTGAGTTAACTGCTGGCAGCCTTCATTCTGAGCTAACAATCCTAGTTATTCTGTGGGATCTGTCTCAAGGTGCCAGGGGCACCTGTGGTCAGAGGAATCTCCTTCCCCATCAGCCATCACCCAAGCACTTCTGAGGTGGCCGCACTAGGGTGTTGCCTCTCCCCCAGCACCAGACAAAGGTGTCACAGTCACACTGACTGGGGTGTGAGTCCCAGCCCTGCACAGCTGCCAATGAGGGCCTGCTGAGCAGCCCCGTGGGGGGGGGCCCTTGGGTGCTTGCTGTGCATGCTGGACCTTCCCCAGGGCAGCACCCTGGGGGTCCCCGTCTCCCTCACCATGGCTGGAATGCAGTCTAGGTATGAGGTCCTGGAACCTGGCTTTGCAAGCAGATGGAACACTGGTGCACTCCAACACTGTGTTCTTACCTGTCCTGGAGAAAAGAGAAGAAGGACAGGCTCGGCACTGTCTTCCAGTGACACGGGGCTGGTTTGGCCTTAATTAAATCACCCTCAGCCCAGCTCATAGTTATAAATTGCTATCACGCCCATGGACCCATTTCAAGCATCAACCTTCCATGTCTATGTAAACAACCCCACAACCTCCACTTCAGCTCCCGCCTGCAAACCACAGGAGGTGTTTCCATTTTAACCAAAATCAACTACCGACAATTAGGGATCCTTGGCCTAATTCATCATGAAAGGGCTGCACATCTGTGGATTAGGAGAGTACAACTGCCTTCCTCCTGAGAGGAGACTGAGCCACCAGGCCTGGAGTGGCCCAGTGGGTGGGGCTGAGCAGGTGGGAGTGGGGGTGGGGGAGCCCAGATTCTACTTACTGGAGGTGTGGATGATCCCACCTGCCAGGAAGCCCCTGTGGGTCAAGTATTAGTCTTGTCAGCATATAGGGGTGAGCAGAGTCCCGGATGCTGAGAGCCTATCTGAGGGGTCAGGCCTGGGCCTCCTCACAGGGGGTGGTGAGTTGCGGGGAGGGGTGGGTTGGGAGGGGGAAGAAAGGGAAAGGGAGGGGACACAGAGGGAAGAGGGCAGGGGAAAGGGGGGAGGGGATAGCAGCAGCATCGGGTCCTAGACCAGAGCAGACGCCTCTCACTGGCCTCCCTGCTCCCCTCGGGTCCCCCAACACCCTCCTTCACACAAGCATTAGCCAGAGTGAGCTTTCCAAATGACAGTCAGACCCTGAAACTCCTTCATGCAAACCTCCCAGCAGCTTCCTGTTGCCAGCAGAATAAATTCCACATCCTTTCTGATGGCCCTCAGGGCCCTTCATGGCCTCTTGACTCCTCTCCTTCTTCAGCCACTTACTTCCCTGGGACCACGCTGCCACCTATCCATCCTTGCAGCCTCAGGTCCCTGCATTTATATTTCTGTTGGGCTCCCTGTCTCCTCACCTGTCTGGCTTTTTGTCTCTCTCAAGCTCAACTGTCGTTTCTCAGGAGAGGTCCTTCCTGAGCACTCCCAGCCATCCTGCATGAATCACCTCCCAGCAAACCCTGTCCCCTTGGCCCATCTGCCCCCTTCACGGACCTGCTGGTCAGAGTTGGCAAGCATGTTCCTTATTGACCTGTTGGCCTTCTCTCTGCTAACAGAAGTAGGGGACTCACCTCTCTGGCCCATGCTCTGAATGGTTGCTGCTTCAGGCACAAGAGTGCCCCCCTCTGCCCCGCAGGCTGTCAGCTTACTGAGGGCAGTACTCCTTCTGCCTCCAAGCCGGGTACACGGTGTGATGCCCTGACCTGCATGGGCTCCGTTCACTGGGTCATGGTGCTGATCTTCTTCCCTCTGTACAGACGAGGAAACACTGCCTCCCATACCCCGTGCCCTGGAGGGGCGCTCCCCAGTGAGCAGAGCGGCAGCTGGGCCAGCACTGGCTGGAAGGCCTGTGCTGACCCTCAGGCGAGGCCCTGACCCTGACCAGCCACACATGGCCCAATGCCTGGTGGCCCTCCAGCTGCAGTGGACATCTGCTGCAGCTGGGCCTGGCCTGCAGCTCTGCCACATGTGTTCTGTCTCAGACCCTGCACTGGGGACACCCCTGGTGATGTGAGACTCACACTGCAATTCCCTGTGACGTAATTAGCTCCCCGGAGCCTGGGGAGTGGTCGGCTGCAGGTGGGCAGAAGGTGGGCTTCCCTGCAGGTACGTGTGTGCGGGCACGTGCGCCTGTGTGTGTGTGTGTGTGCATGTATGCATGTGCATGTGAGTGTGTAGAGTCGCTCCTCAGGGACTGAGAGGTCTGGGGTGGAGAGGTAGCACAGTTGGGTCTGCTTTTTAAAGAGATAGTGTCATGGGATGTCTAAAGGCTTTGGAATCTCAGAGGCCACACTTCCTGATGCTCCACCCCATTCAACCTCTCAAGGGTCTCAGTATACTTATCTATAAAACAGGGCAACAGTTCTACCTCACCCTCAGGCTCACCATGAGGATGAAAATGCAGGACAAGTGCTGAAGGCCCGTCCCACCCCGAGTAGGTGCTGGGAAGTGTCATGGAGAGGACTGGGGTGGGGCGGGAGGGAGACCTTGGGGTCCAGCACACTTAGTGGCAGGACCTTGGGGAAGCCGGGAACCTCAAAGGCGACCTTGTTCCTGACTACTCAGGAGGTAGCTGGGAAGGTCCATGAGAGGATATAGGCCCAAGAAAGCGGGCCCGGGTGACAGGAGCTAGAGAGACCGTCACGCTCATGACTGAAATCTGAGCTCTGTTCAGGCCTCCACTGCTGGGTGTGGGCCTATTTGGGGACTCTGCTTTTTCCTCTGGAGCCTCCTGAGATCTTCCAGCCTGGGAAGATGAAGAGTGCCAGCCCTTGGGGATTCCCAGGGGTTCCCTGGAAGCTGGCAAGGGGCAAGAAGCTTCAGCACCTGTGCTCCACCACACAGGGAGGGTGCACCCACTCCTCCAGCCAGGTTTGTGGGTTTTCTGGGGCTGTTGGGGCAGAGATGGGGTAGCTGAGGCCACACACCCTCCTTCTCGTAGGATTCACCTCCTGTCACCTCTTGTCTCAGGCCTCCAGGGCAAGTCCTCTGGAGGTTCAGGGTCCATGTTGCTCTCCAAGGTGCTCTCCTTCAGCAGCCAGATTTGGGATGTGGAGAGGATTAAAAACAAGAGCAGTTAATCCCAATCTGCATCTTTGTGTTAATCATTCAGTCGTGTCCAATTCTTTGCTGCCCCATGGACTATAGCTCACCAGGCTCCTCTGTCCATAGAATTCTCCAAGAATATTGGAGTGGGTTGCCATTCCCTCCTCCAGGGGACCTTCCCAACCCAGGGATCGAATCCAGGTCTCCTGCATTGTAAGCGGTTTCTTTACCATCTGAGCCACCAGGGAAGACCAATCCCAATCAACTATATATAACATAGATAACTAAGGAACTCCTATATAACACAGGGAAGTCCACTCAACACTCTGTAATGATCTATGTGGGGAAAAAAGTCTAAAACAAAGATACATATAACTGATTGTTTATATAACTTTGCTGTATACCCAAAACTAACAAAACATTGTAAATCAATTACACTCTATTAAACAAACAAAAAACAAGAGCAGTGTCAGAAAACGCTCTCCAGCCACCCAGGGTGGGGACCTTTGGGTGGGGGAAGCCCCCTGTACCTCCCAGGCCTCAGCCATGTCATGGGAGCTGGTCTGCCCTGCCTGCTCCAGGGCCACCTGAAGTCCAAGTGACAGTGCTGTGTGAAAGGATGGAAGTAATAAAAATAATGAACACAAGCCAGCACAGGTTGTTATTTTACCCTCCATGTCCTAGTTCTGCTAACTCCCCTGGCTCTGGGCTGAGCTGAATGCCTCCCTGTAATGAGATGATGAACAGTTTATTCCTTTGTGTGTAGCCAACCAGAAATTCAGCCTGCAGCACTGCAATCTGTGCCCAGTGGGCAGCCCTGGAGCCTTGCCCTCTAACTCAGTTTCCCCTCTGATTCGCAGTGCCAGCACGGGGTTACCTCTGTGCTCTCCTCCTCCGGAGTTGGGCTGGGTTTTTCCTGTGTTTTCTGGCATCTGTCCAAGCTGGCTTTCCCTGATCATGGATTGTTCTAGCTCTTCACGTGCATATGCCATCTAAGGGGATGGAAGCTGGAGAACACTGCACCTAGTACCCCATGTTTCCCATGACCTGGGCATATCCCCTCAGAGCATGAGACAACCCAGCTGCCAAACTGAGGCTGCCTGGCCATGCCTTCTGCTTGGTGGGACTCCTTGAGGGAAAGCCTGGGCCATAGACTAGCACCAGCCTCTGAATCCTCCTCCTCTTGCACCACAGAGCATTGGACAGAGGCCTTGTGCTTCCCACCACCTCTGAGGCCCAGTGCTCCTGCACAGAAGGACTGTCATCACACAGGCAGGATGAAGACCCTGGGGAGGCCACCCCATCATGCCACACAAAGTCCCTACCCACTGGCCAACCCATGACCCTGGCCCCTCCCATTGCAATTCCGGGGCACCCCATTCTCTGAGCCTCACATGTACCCAGGCCCTAGGCACCATCAGCACTGTCCCTTCTATGTCCCCAGGTGAGCCTCCTCTGTGACACCTCTTGTGATGGCAGGGCTGGGGACAGGGCCAGTCCCCTGCCTCTCTGAGTCTCTAGGCTATTCTGCTCCAGGGAGGGGCTACGCATTACCTGCCCCTCCCCTAGGCCCTGCTGGGAGGTGGGATGAAAAAGGGTCCAGTAACCAGGTCACCATCCCTCCAGAGCCCTACCCAGCTGGACCAGTGGACCACAGACGTAGTGATGAAGTCAGAATCACAGGCTCCACCCCATGGGCCAAGCTCTGCGCCTCTGCCTGGGGACGAGTCAGTGCATGAGCCAATAGGCAGGATGCATCTGTCACTCTGTTCTCGGACATCCCTGGTCCCTGAGCTCCTAGCCTGACCTGCCCTAGGCTGCAGGCTTCTGCTTATGGGATGGATCCTTCACTCGATGCCCAGAGTTAAACGGGCATTTCTTTGCTGCTTTTTCTTATCCCTAACACAGCTTCTGGGATTAATTATCAATACAAAGTCATATTTGAAAGGTAGTTACAGAGCCAGCCCAACATGAATACCATAACTCAATAAACAGCAAAAAAACAATGGAGATCACCAGACCATAGACCACTCTCCTCTATGAAGACAGATGCAAAAAACCTTAAATTATTAGCAAATAAAATAATATGCCACAACCAGGAGGCCCATCCCTCTGGTAAGCAAGGCAATACACTGGTAGAAAGGGTATTAACAGAGTCCACTCTTTAATTGGTCAGATGGTGGACAGTGTTTGGAGGGGTGCAAAGGGACTTTAGGACCCAGCAGTGCTCTGACCTGGGTGGGTGACACCGACGTAGGCACTCTGGAGAATTCATGGAGCTACACATTTGAGCTATGCTGTCACTATGTGGTGTTATGCTTCAAAAACAATTCAATAAGAAAAGTAACCAACAGAGAAAAGATGTTGCTTCAATAAGAAGCAACCAACATACAGCAAACTGAGAACTAGCAACTTAAAAAATCAGTAAGAAAAAATAAAAACAATCTCAACCCACTCCAATATTCTTGCCTGGAGAATCCCATGGGCAGAGGAGCTTGGTGAGCTTCAGTCCATGGGGACACAAGGAGTGGGACAGGTAGAGAGGGAGGTGGGAGGGGGGATCGGGATGCGGAATACATGTAAATCCATGGCTGATTCATGTTAATGTCCGGCTTCACCGGACCCTTGCACCCATCTGGCCTACTCAGGTTTCAGGGGCAGAGGCTGGGGTATGTCCCCCACATATACTTGCCCCCCGGCAGTAGTGGGCAGGAGCTGGTCTCTTCATTTCTCACCAGCACTTGGTAAAATCAGAAATCAGTTCCAGGGGCCCAGCATGCTGCCATGATCTCCACAGCCCACAGCACTCTCTAGACTCAAAGAATTCCATGGTCACATCTGATTTTTCCTGCAGGAGCCCATCCATGTTTACATGTCAGAGTGCAGTGGGGGTGGAGCTGGGGTGGCCTCTCTGGGCCCTGAATCCCCCACCCCCACCCCCAAGAAGATGGTCGTGGTGTCTGCTCACAGTGGACCCCAGGGAGGGAGGCTCAGAGCTGGGGAGTGCCTGAAAGGATAGTAATGCAATCACCACCCGAGACCGAGAGCTTTTGCCACAGTATCACGTTCACGCCTTGTGACCCAGCACACAGCTAGATAGAGCGGTGGCTGAGGCCCTTCTGGGGCTGGCGCCCTCCATCTGGCCGGCACTGGCTCCTGCGGTTCACCATTCCCAGTCTAACTGTCTTCTGGGCCAGAGGCCCTGCTCAGAGGCCACGTCCTCGGCTCATCTGCAAGAAGCCAACTCTCAGATGACATCTCATTTACATGCCCAGTGTCCCAAAGCAAACTTGTGAGCAGTAAATCTGATCAATTCATGTTAGTATGCACAGGTTCAAATAATACATTAGAAATAGTCTTTGTCATCTTTGGGGAAACAAGCTTGAGCTAAAAAGAATAGGTATACAAATAGGAAAAACAGGCCAGTTGAACACAGCAGGTATTCTATCAGTAAATGCAAATCATTTTGCAAAATTCAGTTGACCCATGTTTGGTCTTGCACAGGCCTGGAAGCTCTAAAGTGGAAAGTGGAAGGTGGAGCAGGTTGGTTCCAAGTCAGGAAGGCCTCCATCCAGGCACAGGCTGCTCCTCCCTAACCCAGCAGCCCAGGGCAGTGGGGGAGGCCAGGGTGAGCTTGGTGCCAGACTGGACAGGGCGCCTGCCCAGCCCTTTCTCATTCTCAGGCTCCTGAGGGTCTGAGTCCTTCGGGCCCAGGGCCAAAAGGACAGTCGGCCCATGTCCTGGGGATGCTCCTGGCAACCAGGCTTTTACATCAGCAAGATGGGTCAATCCTTTGGGCCCCACTCACCTCACAGAGCCCAAAATTAGAAGCCATCCAGGTGGGAATAAGGCTGGGAGGACCCAGCCTCCCAGGGGGCAGAAGCTGTTATGTTGTCTGTAACTCTGGACCCTGGAGATGCCCAGCCCATCCTAGGTGTATGATGGATACTCAGCGAGTGGCTGATGTGTTTGTTCAGCAAACATTAATAGCTATTCAGCACAGGTGCCAGGCTCAGTGTGGTGCCAGTGGCCAATAGGACAGACACAGCCCTGTCCCCTGAGATTGTGTTCTAGTGGGTGAGACAGACCCATAAACAACAGCCTGAGTGGCAGGAGAGATCCCTGAGAGAACCCCTGGGGCACAGTGACGGTCCCCGTCCTGTGAGGTCCCAGGGTCATAGACAGAGAATCAGACAAGGCAGAGAGTAAGGGATGGGAGGCATGGCTAGTCTCAGCTGTGGCCATCTTGAAATTCTTAACATTTTACCTTTGACCTTGTGTTCTCTGAGTAAGGCTCTGGAGAAAAACAGAGCACCTGTGATCAGGGGAGACATGTAAATTCGTTGCAGCTTCCTTTATATTGAGAAATGGATTATTTCCTGCCATATCAATAAACAAGGACATCACAGTCATCAGTGATTCTAGCCCTTCAGGGCAAATAGGAAGGAGAACAATACCTGCTATCTGGCAGCTACCAGGCAGCCACTACCTACGGTGAGCTCAGGATGTGAAAAACACAGGACACTGGCCTCAGATAGCAGATGAAAGGAGTGATTTCAGTGAGCTCAGACTCTCGCATCTTCCCATACATAAAAAAGCACTAAATGCCTTAACTTGGGATATCTGGTTTCCTTTAATTAACAGGTGGCACTAGTGGTAAAGAACCTGCCTGCCAATGCAGGAGATGCAAGAGATGCATGTTCAATCCCTGAGTTGAATCTCCAGGGAAGATCCCCTGGAGGAGGAAATGACAACCCCCTTCAATATTCTTGACTGGAGAAGCCCCATGGACAGAGGTGGGCTATGGTCCATAGGGTTGCAAAGAGTCAGACACAACCGAAGCAACTACACATGCATGCACTTGATGTTCAGGGCTATCTGACCTGTGTTGTAAAACTTCTATATAACATGACTCCTCCCCACACCTCCCTGTAGCAGCTCTTTCAGGGTTACTAGAGATGCTGTCTCCAGGGCTTGAAGCCCTAAAAATTTCTGCCAAACAAAATATAACTCAACTTTTAGGTTGTGACTATTTTTTCAGTGGACTACATAGGCCTTCATGACGCCTCATGAGCACAGGGTCCTGGGTGGACAGTGTTTGGGGACAGTGACTCAGCAAGGACAAAGAGAGCTTGTCACGTCGATCACTGAGTAAGGGTGGCAGTGAGACCTGAGGGCCCATGCTTTCTGGTAGAATCTGAATGCACTGGGCATTGGCAGTGTAAGAAATCCAAACAGGGGCCCATCATGTCCTTTCTCTCTCATGTCACTTTGACACTTTTCATATCAGTCAGCCACTTGGATGAGAATGATGATAGGAGAGGGACTTCCTTTCTCATGAGTAAGTTGAAGTTGAGGGTGTTGGTCCCCTGGTGTCAAGAAGCGAAATTAAAACAGTTGAGTCAGTAGTGTGAAGTATTTTCACTGTTCTGATGAGAAAAGAAAAAAAAAACATACATGAACATATGAACTATAGCAGTCTTGGGAATTTTGGGTATCAGTTAAATGTTCTTACACTTGCATTTAAAACAGAAAGATGAAATGGTAAGGTTCATGCTAATAATTAAAATTAAAATTTTTTCTTTCCTTAGAATGACATTAAATAACAAATTAAAACACTGCAAAAGAGGAAGATGGAGAAAGAAAGGAAGAAGCTTCACATTTCAGAACTTTGTCCTTGCTTTTTGAATGTGGGGCCCATGGCTCACTCTGCACTGAGCCTGAGTGAGCATTGTATTGGAACCATGGTGCCTGGAAAAGGTATGTGGGAGCAGGTGGGGGAAAAGGGGTTGGTCAGAGAGGAGCCTGTGATAAGGGTCCAGCATGGTCTTGGGGGACAGTGGCTGCCCACCAGCTGTGGTCGCTGCAGGGAGGAGGAGTAGGGTGGAGTGGACCTCTCAAGTGTGCCATTTAGTGCCCTCTTAGGGACAGCCTGGGAGTCGGGGTGCAGGGCAGAAAAGGAGCAACCCCCTGCCTCGTGCCAGCCAACAGTTTTTATGCATCTGACCTCCAAATAACATTTCTCTTGAACATGGTTCAGAGGCTGTGTGGAGACCTGGGGCAAAGCCAACTCCCAGGCTGAATTCAGGACTGGACTTAGTACTTCCAGCCTGGCACCCAGAGCTCTGTGGAGGTCCAAGACACCTCCTCCCCACCAAGGTCCACCGTGGGAGCTGTGGTTATGGGAAGCAGTTTGATTTCAACACCTCGCCCCACCCCTAGCCTGGAGGCTGTCTTGGCCCCGAGTGAGGTCAACCTGTGAGGAAGGTCCAGCATCTCTCCTTTCACTCAGCAGCCCTGCTCTGCAGCCCGGGTAGGAAGCTGACAGCCGGCTGGTGTCTGGGGAGTGCTGCCTTCCACTTGAAAGTGTGGATGATTAAAGCCAAGGCTGGCGGTGATGGAAGTGGCTCCATTAGCTTCTGGGGAAAGTGGCACATGGTTTTTCCCTTCTCCCTTGTTCTACCTCCCCAGGGTCTCTCTCTCTCTCTCTCTCTCTCTCTCTCTCTCTCTCTCTCTCTCTCTCACACACACACACAGAGGACCTTGTGTGATACAGCCGTTCTGTGAGGTCAGCAAGGCAGGGCTGGGCAGGGAGGTTAGGGAAGTGGACATAAGGAGAACTCAGGCTTCTCGCACAGCCATGCTGGACCTGGCTCTCTAGATGCATTATCTCATTTATTTAGTCCTCACGTGGGTTCTCATAGCTATTACCAGAGCAACTGCTGTTTCCAGGGTGCTGAATCTATCTCAGGGATTTTCAGTGTTTCATCTCAGATCCTTATGTGTGGGTTTAACTGACGAAGGGGTGGTAGGGACGCCATTCCATTTTTTAAAACAATTATTAATTTTTGGCTGGTCTGGGTCTTTGTTGCTGTGTGAAGTCTTTCTCTAGTTGCAGCAAGTGGGGTCTACTCTCTAGTTGAGGTATGTGGGCTTCTCATTGTGGTGGCTTCTTTGTTGCAAAGTATGGGCTCTAAGGCACTTGCACTTCAGTAGCTGAGGCATGGAGGCCTAGATGCCCCTCAACATGTGGAATCTTCTGGGATCAGGGATCAAACCTGTGTCCTTTGCATTGGCAGACAGATTCTTAACCATTGCCCCACCAGGGAAGTCCTGCCCTTCCATCTATTTAGATCCTCTTTCATTCCTTTCAGCAATGTTTTGTAGTTTACAGTGAACAAATGTTGCACATCTTTTATTAACTTTTTTCTTAGCATTTTATTCTTTCTGATTCTATTAAATGGAATTTTTCTTCATCTCATTTGCAAATTGTTGTTTGCAAGTATATGAAAGTACTAATACATGGATTTTTGTCTGTTGACTTTCTATCTCAAAAACTTGCTGAACTCATATTAGTTTTCATAGTTTTTTTAGGATTCTTTAGAATTTTTTATGCACAAGATTATGTTATGTTACCTGTGAGTAGAGATGGTTTTACTTCTGCCTTTATGATCTATATGTCTTTTCTTTTCTTGTCTAATTGCCCTGGCTCGAATCTCTAAGACAGTATTGAATAGAAGTGGTGAGAGCAGACATCCTTATTTTGTTTCTTATCTTAGTGGGAAAGTACTCAGTCTTTTTACTGTTAAGTATGATTTTGTGGGCTTTTCATGGATGCCCTTCTGAAGATTAAGGAATTTCCCTTCTACTTGTTTGTTGATTGTTTTTCAGATGAAAATGCGTTGTATTTTGTCTAATGCTTATTCTATATCTATACAATCATGTGAATATTTTTCCTTTGTTCTGTTTAATATGGCATTTTACACTGACTCTTTTTCAGATGTTATATGAACCTTACACTCCGAGATAAATCTCACTTGCTTATAGTATGTAATCCTTTTTAAAAATCATGTTGCTGGATTTGATTTGCTAGCATTCTTATATCTATATTCATAAGGGATACTGGCCTGTTGTATTCTTTTATTGTGGTGTCTTTGTTGAGTTTTGGAACCAAGACATTATTGACCTCATGGAATGAGGTGGTAAATGATCCCATATATTTTTTGGAAGAGTATGTGAAAGAGTTTGTAGCAACTCATCTTTCAATGTTTGGTATAATTCCCCAGTGAACTATCTGGGCTTTGGCTTTTCTTTGTGGGTAGTACTTTTGATTATTAATTCAACTTCTGTACCTATTATAAGTCTATCTAGGAGTATGTCAAGGCTGTATATTGTCACCCTGCTTATTTAACTTATATGCAGAGTACATCATGAGAAACTCTGGGCTGGAAGAAGCACAAGCTGGAATCAAGATTGCCAGGAGAAATATCAATAACCTCAGATATGCAGATGACACCACCCTTATGGCAGAAAGTGAAGAGGAACTAAAAAGCCTCTTGATGAAAGTGAAAGAGGAGAGTGAAAAAGTTGGCTTAAAGTTCAACATTCGGAAAACTAAGATCATGGCATCTGGTCCCATCACTTCATAGGAAATAGAAGGGGAAACAGTGGAAGCAGTGTCAGACTTTATTTTTGGGGGCTCCAAAATCACTGAAGATGGTGACTGCAGCCATGAAGTTAAAAGACGCTTACTCCTTGGAAGGAACGTTATGACCAACCTAGATAGCACATTAAAAAGCAGAGACATAACTTTGCCAAAAAAGGTCCATCTAGTCAAGGCTATGGTTTTTCCAGTGGTCATGTATGGATGTGAGAGTTGGACTGTGAAGAAAGCTGAGCGCCGAAAAATTGATGCTTTTGAACTGTGATGTTGGAGAAGACTCTTGAGAGTCCCTTGGACTGCAAGGAGATCCAACCAGTCCATCCTAAAGGAGATCATTCCTGGGTGTTCATTGGAAGGACTGATGCTGAAGCTGAAACTCCAATACTTTGACCACCTCATGTGAAGAGTTGACTCATTGGAAAAGACCCTGATGCTGGGAGGGATTGGGGGCATGAGGAGAAGGGGATGACAGAGGATGAGATGGCTGGTGGCACCCACCAACTCGATGGGCATGGGTTTGAGTGAAGTCCGGGAGTTGGTGATGGACAGGGAGGCCTGGCATGCTGCGATTCATAGGGTTGCAA
This sequence comes from Cervus elaphus, assembly GCF_910594005.1. NCBI lineage: Eukaryota > Metazoa > Chordata > Mammalia > Artiodactyla > Cervidae > Cervus > Cervus elaphus. Next base: position 80,909 of record NW_025316740.1, read on the forward strand.
AGAGTCGGACATGACTGAGCGACTGAACTGAACTGAGGTATTCTATTTATTCCTGAATCCATTTCAGTCATCTGTGAAATAGATTCTTTATCAAGGTACCTAATTTGTTGGCAACTCAGTTATAGTATTTCTTTATAATTCATTTTGTTTCTGTAAGGTTGGTAATAATGTTCCCTATTTATTTGAATTCTGACTTTAGTAATTTGAATCCTCTCACTCTATCTCTCCCTCTCCTTCTCCTCCCTTTCTCTCTTTCTCATCAGTCTACCTGTGGTTTGTTCCTCTGTTTCTCCATTACTTCCTTCTTTTTTTAATTTTTTTTTAATTTTTATTATTATTATTATTTTTTTTCCCCAGTGGGTTTTGTCATACATTGATATGAATCAGCCATGGATCTACATGTATTCCCAATCCCGATCCCCCCTCCCACCTCCCTCTCCACCCGATTCCTCTGGGTCCTCCCAGTGCACCAGGCCGGAGCACCCGTCTCATGCATCCCACCTGGGCTGGTGATCTGCTTCACCATAGATAGTACACATGCTGTTCTTTTGAAATATCCCACCCTCACATTCTCCCACGGAGTCCAAAAGTCTGTTCTGTATTTCTGTTTCTCTTTTTCTGTTTTGCATATAGGGTTATCGTTATCACCTTTCTAAATTCCATATATATGTGTTAGTATGCTGTAATGTTCTTTATCTTTCTGGCTTACTTCACTCTGTATAATGGGCTCCAGCTTCATCCATCTCATTAGGACTGGTTCAAATGAATTCTTTTAATGGCTGAGTAATATTCCATGGTGTATATGTACCACAGCTTCCTCATCCATTCATCTGCTGATGGGCATCTAGGTTGCTTCCATGTCCTGGCTATTATAAACAGTGCTGCGATGAACATTGGGGTGCACATGTCTCTTTCAGATTTGGTTTCCTCAGTGTGTATGCCCAGAAGTGGGATTGCTGGGTCATATGGCAGTTCTATTTCCAGTTTTTTAAGAAATCTCCACACTGTTTTCCATAGCGGCTGTACTAGTTTGCATTCCCACCAACAGTGTAAGAGGGTTCCGTTTTCTCCACACCCTCTCCAGCATTTATTGCTTGTAGATTTTTGGATAGCAGCCATCCTGACTGGCGTGTAATGGTACCTCATTGTGGTTTTGATTTGCATTTCTCTAATAATGAGTGATGTTGAGCATCTTTTCATGTGTTTGTTAGCCATCTGTATGTCTTCTTTGGAGAAATGTCTGTTTAGTTCTTTGGCCCATTTTTTGATTGGGTCATTTATTTTTCTGGAATTGAGCTGCAGGAGTTGCTTGTATATTTTTGAGATTAATCCTTTGTCTGTTTCTTCATTTGCTATTATTTTCTCCAAATCTGAGGGCTGTCTTTTCACCTTACTTATAGTTTCCTTTGTAGTGCAAAAGCTTTTAAGTTTCATTAGGTCCCATTTGTTTAGTTTTGCTTTTATTTCCAATATTCTGGGAGGTGGGTCATAGAGGATCTTGCTGTGATTTATGTCGGAGAGTGTTTTGCCTATGTTCTCCTCTAGGAGTTTTATAGTTTCTGGTCTTACATTTAGATCTATAATCCATTTTGAGTTTATTTTTGTGTATGGTGTTAGAAAGTGTTCTAGTTTCATTCTTTTACAAGTGGTTGACCAGTTTTCCCAGCACCACTTGTTAAAGAGGTTGTCTTTTTTCCATTGTATATCCTTGCCTCCTTTGTCAAAGATAAGGTGTCCATAGGTTCGTGGATTTATCTCTGGGCTTTCTATTCTGTTCCATTGATCTATATTTCTGTCTTTGTGCCAGTACCATACTGTCTTGATGACTGTGGCTTTGTAGTAGAGCCTGAAGTCAGGCAGGTTGATTCCTCCAGTTCCATTCTTCTTTCTCAAGATTACTTTGGCTATTCGAGGTTTTTTGTATTTCCATACAAATTGTGAAATTCTTTGGTCTAGTTCTGTGAAAAATACCGTTGGTAGCTTGATAGGGATTGCATTGAATCTATAGACTGCTTTGGGTAGAATAGCCATTTTGACAATATTGATTCTTCCAATCCATGAACACGGTATGTTTCTCCATCTGTTTGTGTCCTCTTTGATTTCTTTCATCAGTGTTTTATAGTTTTCTATGTATAGGTCTTTTGTTTCTTTGGGTAGATATACTCCTAAGTACTTTATTCTTTTTGTTGCAATGGTGAATGGTATTGTTTCCTTAATTTCTCTTTCTGTTTTTTCATTGTTAGTATATAGGAATGCAAGGGATTTCTGTGTGTTAATTTTATATCCTGCAACTTTACTATATTCATTGATTAGCTCTAGTAATTTTCTGGTAGAGTCTTTAGGGTTTTCTATATAGAGGATCATGTCATCTGCAAACAGTGAGAGTTTTACTTCTTCTTTTCCTATCTGGATTCCTTTTACTTCTTTTTCTGCTCTGATTGCTGTGGCCAGAACTTCCAACACTATGTTGAATAGTAGTGGTGAGAGTGGGCACCCTTGTCTTGTTCCTGATTTCAGGGGAAATGCCTTCAATTTTTCACCATTGAGGGTGATGCTTGCTGTGGGTTTGTCATATATAGCTTTTATTATGTTGAGGTATGTTCCTTCTATTCCTGCTTTTTGGAGAGTTTTAATCATAAATGAGTGTTGAATTTTGTCAAAGGCTTTCTCTGCATCTATTGAGATAATCGTATGATTTTTATCTTTCAATTTGTTAATGTGGTGTATTACATTGATTGATTTGCGGATATTAAAGAATCCTTGCATTCCTGGGATAAAGCCCACTTGGTCATGGTGTATGATTTTTTTAATATGTTGTTGGATTCTGTTTGCTAGAATTTTGTTAAGGATTTTTGCATCTATGTTCATCAGTGATATTGGCCTGTAGTTTTCTTTTTTTGTGGCATCTTTGTCTGGTTTTGGAATTAGGGTGATGGTGGCCTCATAGAATGAGTTTGGAAGCTTACCTTCATCTGCAATTTTCTGGAAGAGTTTGAGTAAGATAGGTGTTAGCTCTTCTCTAAATTTTTGGTGGAATTCAGCTGTGAAGCCATCTGGTCCTGGGCTTTTGTTTGCTGGAAGATTTTTTATTACAGTTTCGATTTCCTTGCTTGTGATGGGTCTGTTAAGATCTTCTATTTCTTCCTGGTTCAGTTTTGGAAAGTTATACTTTTCTAAGAATTTGTCCATTTCATCCAAGTTGTCCATTTTATTGGCATAGAGCTGCTGGTAGTAGTCTCTTATGATCCTTTGTATTTCAGTGTTGTCTGTTGTGATCTCTCCATTTTCATTTCTAATATTGTTAATTTGGTTTTTCTCTCTTTGTTTCTTAATAAGTCTTGCTAATGGTTTGTCAATTTTGTTTATTTTTTCAAAAAACCAGCTTTTAGCTTTGTTGATTTTTGCTATGGTCTCTTTAGTTTCTTTTGCATTTATTTCTGCCCTGATTTTTAAGATTTCTTTCCTTCTGCCAACTCTGGGATTCTTCATTTCTTCCTTCTCTAATTGCTTTAGGTGTAGAGTTAGGTTATTTATTTGGTTTTTTCTTGTTTCTTGATGTAAGCCTGTAATGCTATGAACCTTCCCCTTAGCACTGCTTTTACAGTGTCCCATAGGTTTTGGGTTGTTGTGTTTTCATTTTCATTCATTTCTATACATATTTTGATTTCTTTTTTGATTTCTTCTATGATTTGTTGGTTATTCAGAAGCGTGTTATTTAGCCTCCATATGTTTGAAGTTTTAACAATTTTTTTCCTGTAATTGAGATCTAATCTTACTGCACTGCGGTCAGAAAAGATGACTGGAATGATTTCAATTTTTTTGAATTTTCCAAGACCAGATTTATGGCCCAGGATGTGATCTATTCTGGAGAATGTTCCGTGTGCACTTGAGAAAAAGGTGAAGTTGATTGTTTTGGGGTGAAATGTCCTATAGATATCAATTAGGTCTAGCTGGTCCATTGTGTCATTTAAGGTTTGTGTTTCCTTGTTAATTTTCTGTTTAGTTGATCTATCCATAGTTGTGAGTGGGGTATTAAAGTCTCCCACTATTATTGTGTTACTATTAATTTCCTCTTTCATACTCGTTAGTGTTTGCCGTACATATTGCGGTGCTCCTATGTTGGGTGCATATATATTTATAATTGTTATATCTTCTTCTTTGACTGATCCTTTGATCATTATGTAGTGTCCTTCTTTGTCTCTTTTCACATCCTTTATTTGAAAGTCTATTTTATCTGATATGAGTATTGCGACTCCTGCTTTCTTTTGGTCTCCGTTTGCATGAAATATTTTTTTCCAGCCCTTCACTTTTAGTCTGTATGTGTCTCTTGTTTTGAGGTGGGTCTCTTGTAGACAGTATATATAGGGGTCTTGTTTTTGTATCCATTCAGCCAATCTTTGTCTTTTGGTTGGGACATTCAACCCATTTACATTTAGGGTAATTATTGATAGGTGTGGTCCCATTGCCATTTACTTTGTTGTTTTGGGTTCACGTTTATACAACCTTTCTGCATTTCCTGTCTAGAGAAGATCCTTTAGCATCTGTTGAAGAGCTGGTTTGGTGGTGCTGAATTCTCTCAGCTTTTGCTTATCTGTAAAGCTTTTGAATTCTCCTTCATATCTGAATGAGATCCTTGCTGGATACAGTAATCTAGGTTGTAGGTTATTCTCTTTCATTACTTTCAGTACGTCCTGCCATTCCCTTCTGGCCTGGAGGGTTTCTATTGATAGATCAGCTGTTATCCTTATGGGAATCCCTTTGTGTGTTATTTGTTGTTTCTCCCTTGCTGCTTTTAATATTTGTTCTTTGTGTTTGATCTTTGTTAATTTGATTAATATGTGTCTTGGGGTGTTTCGCCTTGGGTTTATCCTGTTTGGGACTCTCTGAGTTTCTTGGACTTGGGTGGCTATTTCCTTCCCCATTTTAGAGAAGTTTTCAGCTATTATCTCCTCGAGTATTTTCTCATGGCCTTTCTTTTTGTCTTCTTCTTCTGGAACTCCTATGATTCGAATGTTGGGGTGTTTCACAGTGTCCCAGAGGTCCCTGAGGTTGTCCTCATTTCTTTTGATCCTTTTTTCTTTTTTCCTCTCTGCTTCATTTATTTCCACCATTTTATCTTCCTTCTTTTGTGTTATATATTCTAGCATACTGTTTTACTGTCCTTGCTGTTTCTTTTACTGTATTTTTAAAGTTATTTTCTTAATGGATCCCTGAAGATTACAGTGGACATATTAACAATCAGCTAATGTTTAGGAAGATTTCCTTAAGTGCTTTGAGCCAATAAGTCCATTAGCCTTGGCTGAGGGACTTGTGTGTGTGTGTGTGTGTGTGTGTGTGTGTGTGTGTGTGTGTGTATGTGTGTGTGTGTGTGTGTGGAAGAGAGAGAGAGAGAGAGAAATGGGAGTGAGGGGGCATCTTTAACACTCAGGCAGGCAGTTTACAAGTCTGCTTTAACTTTCACTCTCTGCTTGCAGAGAGCCTCAAGTTACATCAGAAATGAGAGATTAGGTTCATGACAGATTTTCCTAAGCATGTGCATAGACCTGCATGTGCATATGACCTTTCAGATTCTCAGGAATGTGTCAGAGCTTTTTAAATCCCCCTGTTATAAGCATCATGTTTCCTAGGCTTTCTTTTGCAGTTTTTTGTTCAGCCTCTTGTCTGCCCCAACTACTATTGCTACCTCAGACAGTCGGAGTGAGAACTGCTTGCTGCTCATCGCTGTTAGCAAATGCCTTAGGCATGGAGCTATTCATATGCAGTAAGCTTTGATTAAAAAAAAATCATTTAAGGGAACCTCCCTGGCGGTCCAGTGGTAAAGACCCAGCACTTTGAAAGCAGGCGGGTGTGGGTTGGATCCCTGTTTGGGGAACTAAGATCCCACACGCCATGTGGTACAGCCAAATAAATAAATAAATAATTTAGGAAGTTGGAGGGTGCTAGAATAGAATGAAGAATGTGACAAAAGAATCTAATTGCACTAGAAATGTCTGACATTACTTCCCTGAAAAGGATGGGGGAAAAAAGGTGCTGATCTAAGGAACTTCGGAAATGAGTGGAGGGACTTATTTGGTGGTCCAGTGGCTAAGACTCCGTGCTCCTAAAGTAGGGGGCCCAGCTTCGATCCCTGATCGAAGAAATAGATCTCGCATGCTACAACTACAGATTCCCACATGCCACAACTAAGACTCAGTGCAGCCAAATAAATAAATAAATACATATTTTTAAAAAAATGAATGAAGTTTGTAAGACTAAAAAGGAACTGTACATAAGCACTGTATTCTAGTTGATATAGTCGTTCCTCACAAAAGTATGAGTTAACAATTCTGAAGCCATTCTATATGTATACTGAAACTGAGCAATTAAATATAAGGGTGGTTGATTCTGGAAGTCAGGTTTCTCCTTGTTGGAGTGCAAGATTTCAACTGAACAAGGAGGGAAAGGTAGAATGATCTATAGCTTAGCCAAGCTGACACAGAAAAACTAATCATTGCATGTAGTATAAGCAGTTATTTCTTTGCTTTGTCAGCTAAGAAAGCCTAGAAGCAACAACACCCCAGTAGCAATGAGCATACTCAGCACTCAGATCTTGGTTTCTCAAACCATTCTCCAATAAAAGGAACCAGAGCACTTTGGAGAATGGCTGAATCTAGGCTGGGATTGGAAACATACAAGGTGAGGCTGGAGCATCTTGTACTGCCAGAAAGTAAGAAAATGATAAAAACAGAAGAGTAAAAGAAAAAAGTCTACAACGATGGAGCTAAAAGGAGCACAGGAGTCAAGTGAAAGAGTTCTCATGTCCAAAGCTGGAATAATTTGAGTGACAAAATAAACTAGTATTGGATTATAACCCAAAGTATAAAATAAATATTGATGATTCCTTACTGATATAAATAAAAATGAAAGTGTTAGTCATTCAGTCATTCAGTAGTGTCTGACTCTTTGTGACCCCAGAGACTAGAGCCCTCTAGGCCCCTCTGTCCATGGAATTCTCCAGGCAACAATACTGGAGTGGGTTGCCATTCCCTTCTCCAGGGGATCTTCCCAATCCAGGGATCGAAACCAGGTCTACTGCACTGCAGGCAGATTCTTTACCACCAAGCCACCAGGAAAGCCTTATATAATTAAATTACTGAGTAAATAAATAAAATTTGGAGAATAGACAAATATCCCATGGAGAAGAATTCCAAACAATTGTTGTAGATGCTACACACTTAGAGGTAGAGTGTAACTCCCACTCCTTAAGTGTGGGCTATTCTTAGTTACTTTCTTTTATAGAATATGGTATACTTTGCAAAAAAAAAAGTGGATGAGAAGGAAGACAGAAAGGAGGGAGGGAGGGAGGGAAGAAAGAAGGGGGGGGAGAAAGGAAGAAAGAGGGTAATTTTACAGTAGAGGAACCTCACTAATACTATCTCAGCCAAGTAACCAAGGTCAATATTGACAATCCCAAGACATATTAACAGCAAAGACCCTTGATATGATAGGATGAGATGGACCTTTTACCTCTGTGGTCTTCATCTCCAAAACATATTACCCCAGCCTAATCATGGTATAATATCAGATATATCCCAACTGATAGATATTTTACAAAATACCTGATTAGTACTCCTTGAAATTATGAAGGTCATCAAAGACAAGGAAAGTCTGAGAAACTGCCACAGTCAAGTAGAACTGAAGGAGATATGATGATCACAGGTAATGTGTTCTCCTGGATGGGCTCCTGGAGCAGAAAAAGGACATCAGATAAAACCAAGAAAATTCAAACAAGGTGTGCTGTTTAATTGATGACAGTGCATCAGTATTGGTACCTTGGTTGTGACAAAGGTACCATACTGACAAAAGAAGCTAATAACAGGGGTAACTAGGTGTGGGGTATACAAGAACTCCCTGTACTATCTTCACAATCCTTCTGTAAATCTAAAGCTCTTCTAAAAGAAAAAATTTTATTTAAAAAAATGGATTTGAAACTTTGTGTAGAGAGATGTCATAGATGTGCCGGCATTTAAGTAAGGGATATTTTCCTAAATGCCTTTTCTCTGGGATGATTCTCTTCCCTGGAGAAAACCCCTCAGATTTCTGGCCTGGAGACTATGGGACTGGCTGCTGCTTCATGGTGGGGGGAGGGGATGGGGAGCCTGTGTGCTCAGGAGGCAAATGTTTCCTCACCTGTCCCTCACTTTCAACAAGACACCTCCCCTTCTCAGTAGATTTTGTTTTTTAAAAAATTGGGGTATAGTTGCTTTGCAGTGTTGTGTTAGTTCTGCTGTACAGCAAGATGAACAAGCTATGCGTGTACACGTATACTCTCCCCTTTGGACACCCCTGCTCCCTTTTGGACACTCCCCCCACCACCCCACCCGTGTAGGTCCTCACAGAGCACTCAGCTGAGCTCCCTGTGCTCTGCAGCAGGTTCCCCCAGCTACCAACACAGGGCAGTGTATATGTGTGAATCCTAATGCCCCAATTCACCCCACACTCCCTCCCCCCGATCCTGTCCACACATCTGTTCTCCATGTCTGCATCTCTATTCCCCCTACAAATCTGTACCTTTTTTCTAGATTCCATATATATGTGTTAACATAGGCTATTTGGTTTTCTCTTTCTGACTTTCTTCTCTCTCTATGACAGACACAGGTCCATTCACGTCTCTATGAATGACCCAATTGTATTCTTTTTTTATAGCTGAGAAATATTCCACTGTATATATGCACCACATCTTCTTCATCCATTCCTCTATTGGTGGACATTTAAGTTATTTCCATGTCCTGGCTGTGGTAAATAGTGCTGCAATGAACATTGCGATACATGTGTCTTCTTGAATTGTGGTTTTTTCAGGATATATGCCCAGTAGTGGGGTTGCTAGGTCATATGGTAGTTCAGTTTTTAGTTTTTAAGGAAACTCCATACTTCTCCCCATTGTGGCTATATCAATTTACAATCCCAATACTAATACTTGATGTTTCCAATACCAGGACCTTTCTGGATCACTTTTCCTGTGAACACTCCTCCCACCTCTTGCAGGCGTGTGGTGGGGGTCTTGGGGCCTGACTCTGGGGCTCAGTCACTGCTTCTCATTCATTTCCCTCCATGGGACTCAGTGCTGTTTCTACCAAACTATCTGCTTTCCATGTTCCCACAAGTGTGTTGACATCAGTTGTTCGGTTGTCTCTTCCTGTGTTTTGATGGACCCTCTTGTTTATTTGTCTTTTTAGCTTTCAGAGTTCTCTTTCTTTCATGATCATTTTGGTAGGATTTGGGGAGAGAGTGAAAATAAATTATATGCTCCTTCAGCCAATTTTAACTGAAAGTTTCATGGTTCTTCGATCATGATCAAATATTCTGTAGGAAATCTGGGATATGACCTTTCCAACCTTAAGAGCCTGGGGCTGAACGCTGGACCCAACACTCCTGTCAGACAAAAACTAATCAGAAAATGGGCAGATAAGGTACTAGAGCTGAAAGATCAAAGTCAGAATCCCCAACTCCCTAAAAAGCCAGATTCCCTTGGAAAGCTATGACCCCATTACTTGGAGGGAAAGATGGCCACATGGGTGAGCTTCTCTGAGCATTAGCTTGTGCAGATAGGTGGCAGCTCTCGCCTTGTGGCTGTGTAATTACATAGCAGCCCTGATCTCTTTGGAGCCCATGGGAGCCTCTCAACAGAGCCTGAATGACCATCATGAAGCCAGTCAGCACCTGTCCCATTCTCAAATGGGCCAACAGAGTTTGGGCATGCTCCTACTGGACCACTTGGAGATGTGGTCACTCAGCATGTCCCCTGACCCACTTTATCCTGACATACATTTAAGGTGTAGGCTGCAGCCCAGTGGAAATATAAAAAGGAAGTAAATTCCATGGGTTTTTCCTCACAAAAAGAAAGCTAAACAACGTCACTCAGGCCAAAGTAACGTGAACATGGGACATGAAGCTTCAAGAAAGTACTTAAGAGACTGCCTCCAGGCATCTCTGTTACTCAGGGCTCTGTCCCTCCCTGGATCCAGGAGAATCTGTGTGGGATTCAGCTCCCAGCTGCCTGCCAGCCTTGGTGTCACCTCATTTTTTATTCAGGGGGACAACCAGGCCAGGAGAGCCTGGTCTGAGACTTGGCCCACCACACTGAGAGCCTGTTTAAGTTGGTGTCCTTCCCCACTTGGGGCCAGACTGAATGCCCTCTGAAAGGCCTTCCCCTCACAGCAATCTCGTAGCCCAGAAAATACAGACAACCACCTGAACTGCTGGCCTACACTGCTGTCTCCCCTGGTCCTGGGAAGTGGGAATCTACACTGTTGTTGACTTGCTCTGCAGCCCTGGGGAGCCCTGCTTGGGCAGTCAGGCAGGAGGTGCTGGTGCTTACAGGCCTTGGTGTACCCCAGACATTCTCTCCTGCTCACAGCCCGATTCACACCCTAGAATCCAGCGAAGCCTCCTCCACCAAACTAATTGGGTCCATTTACCTGGGAATGGGCAGAGCTGTGAGGTGCAGAGTAGGGGTGGCCCCACCCCAGCCTCCCCCTGGGGTGATGACTGTGTCTCCACTAAGGCTTGGCTCCCATGGTAGGGGGCCTCCCCTGAGCATCAGTTCCCCACCCCACCCCATCCAGCCCTCCTGGGACCCTCTGCTGCGTCCCCTCTCCTGCTGGGGTTGAACCACCCCTCCCTAAGCACACTCCTTGTGTCTGGATTCCAGTGCTGACATCATCTCTGCTCTGGCAGAGCCCAGAGCAGCAGACCCAGGACCCCACACAGGGAGGCAGGTGAGGCCACTAAAGGAGGTTACCACCACGTGTCAGGGGTCCCAACACCTCTCCCCACCCCTCCCCAGGCAGGGCCCAGGCCCAGGCAGGCAGCAGGGAGGGGCATCTCAGGGCAAGTCTGCTAGCCCCACTCCCTCCAGAAAACAGGCTCTGCTCCATCTTCATGTATTTATAATAGCCCTTTCTTGTTTTCTGTCAAGCTGTGTTCTCTGTTTATCAATAAAATCAATGATAAAAATCCCACACCAGGGGCTGGTTGGAAATCTCTGCTGCGAAACATCTCCTTCTAAAGTCCTCCTTCTTCAAAGAGTTCTTTCTGAAAGGAAGTAATGGTCTCTGTCTGCACAAGAGCCTTGGGGGACACAGAAAGGAACTCTCAGGAGAGGACCTAGGCCCAGAGGTCCGGGAATGGACCTCATGGGGCTGTTGGACCTGCTCTGGAGCATTGGAGGTGGGATGCAGATTCCGAGGCCCCTTTTCTTTCAGGGTCTTGCCCTCGCAAGGACCATAACAGGTCTCGCATCTCTCATGGGAACCCTAGCTCCTGTTGGAGTCATCAGAGGTGTTCACAGGCATGGGGTCAGCACAGTAGTGGTGGATTGGTGGGGAGAGGAGAATTGGGGACTAAGGGTCCTCAGAGTCAATGAATTCCATCCCTCTAAAGGGAGGCTGGTTCAGGGTTTCTGGACTCTAGGGAGGGCAGACAGGACACCCGGGATGCACTGGATCTGTTCCCAGTCTCTCTGAGGGCCTTGAATCTTCTGGCGGTCACTGGCATACAGCTGGGCAGGGGACACACCCCGAGAGCAGTTATGAATTAAATGGTATCCTCCCCAAATGCCTGTATTGAAACCCTGGCTCCGAATGTGACTGTATAGGGAGACAGGGTCTTAAGAGAGATGATTAAGGTTAAATGAGGTCATAAGTGTGGGGCCCCTACAGGACTGGCATCCTTATAAGAAGAGGAAAAGACATGGAAAGCTCTCCACCCCCCTCTCTCTCTCTTTGCTTATGCACAGAGGACAGGGCATGTGAGGACACAGCAGAAGGTGGCTGCCTGCAATCTGGGAAGAGAGGCCTCACCAGAAACCAGCCTTGCCTCCAGAACAGTGAGAAATCAATTTCTGTCATTTAGCTCCCTGGTCTGTGGTGTCTGGTATGGCAGGCTTAGCTGACAGAGAGGCCCCAGTAGGAATGTTCTGGATAGGAAGGTGCTCTGAGCTGTGAGGCTGGAGGAGCAGGGGTAAGATTAGCAAGAGGCACAGGGAACACAGGTGCCTGGAAGTGGGGCCTATGTGGACTGGGGCTTGCAGGACCCCTCCCCATGCAATTCACTTCCCTGGAGAGGATCCTTCCCCTGGATGACACCTCTGAAGATAGGAGCGGTAGGAAAAGAGCAGTTGGGTGGATGTTCATGCTCTTGCCAATCTGAACCACTAGAAGACCCACTCGGGAGAATCAGTTGCCCTGGGGCCCCTAGGTTGGGAATACAGGTTAACAGAGAGGGTGTGTTCCCATCAGAGCCCAGACATTTCCAGAGAGACCCTGGCTCACTAGACCTCTCCTACAGAGCAAAAGGGATGCAAGGGATGTCTGCACGTGGCTGTACCTTTCCTTCTGAGACTGGAAGTACTCCCTAGTGGCCCAGGCTCAGGGATAACTGCCCTTAAGAAAGGAACTCTAAGAGTGCTTTTCCAGGAGCCTGGGACAGGAAATTCGCAGGATGCGGGAAAAGCGAGCCTCCTTCAGGGACGAAGAGACAGCAAGCTTCAGTGTGCTTGCCAGCCTCTATTTGAAGCCAGAAGGTTGCTGATACAGCGGGAGACCTCCAGCTCTGCTCAGCACGGCATATTTCAAGTGAGAGGGGCGAGAAAATTCCATTTCTTTGCAAATCTAGTACAGACATTGCCAGCTGAGAGCAGTACTGACAATGAGGAAGAAAGCAGCAGGAGTGTGTTTGGCATGAGTGGGTGCCCTCCTGGGCTCAGCTCTTCAAAGGGGCCTTTCCTCTCAAAGTAGGCCCCAAATCCTACTGGGGAAGGGCTTTTCCCCTCTTCCTTCCAACCTGCCAATGGGTGGAACCAAGCTGGCTCTGTGAGAGGTAGGAAAATGTGAGCTGGGTGGATGTTCATGCTCTTGCCAATCTGAACCACTTGAAGCCCCACTCGGGAGAATCAGTTGCCCTGGGAACCCTAGGTTGGGAATACAGTTTAACAGACAGGGTGTGTTCCTATCAGAGCCTAGAAATTTCCAGAGAGACCCTGGCACACTAGACCTCTCTTACAGAGGAAAAGGGACGCAAGGGTTGTGTGCACGTGGCTGTACCTTTCCTTCTGTGACTGGAACTACTCCGTAGTATCCCAGGCTCAGGGATAACTGCCCTTAAGAAAAGAACTCTAAGAAGTGCTTTTCCAGGAGCCTGGGACAGGGAATTCGCAGGATGCGGGAAAAGCTAGCCTCCTTCAGGGACAAAGAGACAGAAAGCTGCGCTGTGCTTGCCAGCCTCTATTTGAAGCAAGAGGGTCGCTGATCCAATGTGAGACCTTAAGCTAGAAGTGCTTTTTCAGGAGCCTGGGACAGGGAATTCACAGGATGCGTGAAAGGAGAGCCTCCTTCAGGGACTAAGAGACAGCAAGCTGCGGGGTGCTTGCCAGCCTCTATTTGAAGCAAGAAGGTTGCTGATCTAAAGGGAGACCTACAGCTCAAAGCGATTCTCCATGAACCTGGGACAGCAAATTCGCAGGAGGCGGGAAAAGCGAGCCTCTTTCAGGGATGAAGAGACAGCAAGCTGTGGTGTGCTTGCCAGGCTATATTTGAAGCAAGAAGGTCATTCATCCAAAGGGAGACCTCCATCTCGAAGTGCTTCTCCAGGTGCCTGGGACAGGAAATTTGCAGGAGGCGGGAAATGCGAGCCTCCTTCAGGGAAGATGAGACAGCAAGCTGCAGTGTGCTTGCCAGCCTCTATTTGAAACCAGAAGGCTGCTGACACAACGGGAGACCTCCAGCTCTGCTCAGCGCCCCAAACTTCAAGTGAGAGGGCCGTGAAAATCCCGTTTTCTTTGCAATCCTAGCACAGACATTGCCGGCTGAGAGCAGTGTTCCCAATGAGGAAGAAAGAAGCGGGAGTGTGTTTGGCATGAGTGGGTGCCCTCCTGGGCTCAGCTCTTCAAAGGGGCCTTTCCTCTCGAAGTAGGCCCCAAATCCCACTACGGAAGGGCTTTGCCCCTGTTCCTTCCAGCCTGCCAATGGGTGGAACCAAGCTGGCTCTGTGAGAGGTAGGAAAAGGTGAGCTGGGTGGATGTTCATGCTCTTGCCAATCTGAACCACTTGAAGACCCTCTCAGGAGAATCAGTCGCCCTGTGGCGCCTAGGTCGGGAATACAGTTTAACAGACAGGGTGTGTTCCCATCAGAGCCCAGACATTTCCAGAGAGACCCTGGCTCACTAGAGCTCTCCTACAGGGAAAAAGGGATGCAAGGGATGTGTGCACGTGACTGTACCTTTCCTTCTGAGACTGGAACTACTCCCTAGTGGCCCAGGCTCAGGGATAACTGCCCTTAAGAAAGGAACACTAAGAAGCGCTTTTCCAGGAGCCTAGGACAGGAAATTCGCAGGATGCGGGAAAAGTGAGCCTCCTTCAGGGACGAAGAGACAGCAAGCTTCAGTGTGCTTGCCAGCCTCTGTTTGAAGCGGGAATGTCGCTGATCCAACGGGAGACCTCCAGCTTGAAGCGCTTCTCCAGGAGCCTGAGACAGGGAATTCACAGGATGCGGGAAAAGCGAGCCTCCTGCAGGGACGACGAGACAGCAAGCTGTGGTGTGCTTGCCAGCCTCTATTTGAAGCGGGAATGTCGCTGATCCAACGGGAGACCTCCAGATCGAAGCGCTTCTCCAGGTGCCTGGGACAGGAAATTCGCAGGAGGCAGGAAATGCAAGCCTCCTTCAGGGAGGAAGAGATAGCAAGCTGCAATGTGCTTGCCAGCCTCTATTTGAAGCCAGAAGGCTGCTGACACAACGGGAGACCTCCAGCTCTGCTCAGCGCCCCAAATTTCAAGTGAGAGGGCTGTGAAAATCCTGTTTCCTTTGCAATCGTGGCACAGACATTGCCGGCTGAGAGCAGTGTTCCCAATGAGGAAGAAAGCAGTGGGAGTGTGTTTGGCATGAGTGGGTGCCCTCCTGGGCTCAGCTCTTCAAAGGGGCCTTTCCTCTTGAAGTAGGCCCCAAATCCCACCGGGGAAGGGCTTTGCCCCTCTTCCTTCCAGCCTGCCAATGGGTGGAACCAAGCTGGCTCTGTGAGAGGTTGGAAAAGGGCACTTGCATGGATGATCATGCCCTTGCCAATCTGAACAACATGAAGGCCCACTTGGGAGAATCAGTCGCCCTGGTGCCCCTAGGTCAGGAATACAGTTTACCAGACAGGGTGTGTTCCCATCAGAGCCCAGAAACTTCCAGAGAGACCCTGGCTCACCAGACCTCTCCTACAGAGCAAAAGGGATGCAAGGGATGTGTGCACGAGGCTGTAACTTTCCTTCTGAACAGGAACTACTCCCTAGTGGCCGAGGCTCAGGGGTAACTGCCCTTAAGAAAGAAACTCTAAGAATCGATTTTCCAGGAGCCTGGGACAGAAAACTCGAAGGAGGCGGGAAAAGCGAGCCTCCTTCAGGGACGACGAGACAGCAAGCTGAGGTCTGCTCACCACCATCTATTTGAAGAGGGAATGTCGTTAATCCAATGGGAGACCTCCATCTCGAAGCGCTTCTCCAGGAGCCTGGGACAGGAAATTCGCAGGAGGCGGGAAATGCGAGCCTCCTGCAGGGACAACGAGACAGAAAGCTGTGGTGTGCTTGCCAGCCTCTGTTTGAAGAGGGAATATCGCTGATCCAATGGGAGACCTCTGGCTCGAAGGCTTCTCCAGGAGCCTGGACCAGAAATTCGCAGGAGGTGGGAAAAGTGAGCCTCATTCAGGGTCAAAGAGATAGCAAGCTGCGGTGTGCTTCCAGCCTCTATTTGAAGCAGGAATGTCGCTGATCCAACTGGAGACCTCCAGCTGGAAGCGCTTCTCCTGGAGCCTGGGACAGGAAATTCGCAGGAGGTGGGAAAAGCAAGCTTCATTCAGGGTCAAAGAGACAGAAAGCTGCAGTGTGCTTCCAGCCTCTGTTTGAAGCGGGAATGTCGCTGATCCAACGGGAGACCTCCAGCTCGAAGCGCTCCTCCTGGAGCCTGGGACAGGAAATTCGCAGGAGGCGGGAATATCGAGCCTCCTTCAGGCACGATGATAGAGCAAGCTGCGGTGTGCTGGCCAGCCTCTATTTGAAGCGGGAATGTCACTGATCCAATGGGAGACCTCCAGCTCGACGCGTTTCTCCATGAAACTGGGGCAGGAAATTCGCAGGAGTCAGGAAAAGCGAGCCTCCAGCAGGGACGATGAGACAGCAAGCTGCGGTGTGCTTCCCAGCCTCTGTTTGAAGTGGGAATGTCACTGATCCAACATGAAACCTCCAGCTCAGAGCGCTTCTCCAGGAGCCTGGGACAGGAAATTCGCAGGAGGCGGGAAAAGCGAGAGTCCTGCATGGACGACGAGACAGCAAGCTGTGGTGTGTTTGTCAACGTCTGTTTGAAGCAATAATGTCGCTGATCCAACGGGACACCTCCAGCTCGGAGCGCTTCTCCAGGAGCCTGGGACAAGAAATTCGCAGGAGGCGAGAAAAGTGAGCCACTTACAGGTGCGACGAGACAGCAAGCTGCGGTGTGCTTGCCAGCCTCTGTTGGGACGCAGGAATTTCGCTGATCCAACGGGAGAGCTCCAGCTCGAAGCACTTCTCCAGGAGCCTGGGACAGGAAATTCGCAGGAGGTGGGAAAAGTGAGCTTCCTGCAAGGACGATGAGACAGCAAGCTGTGGTTTGCTTACCAGCCTCTGTTTGAAGCGGGAATGTTGCTGATCCAAAGGGAGACCTCTAGCATGAAGCGCTTCTCCAGGAGCCTGGGACAGGAAATTCACAGGAGGCAGGAAAAGCCAGCCTCTTGCAGGTACGACCAGACAGCAAGCTGCAGTATTCTTGCCAGGCTCTGTTTGAAGCGGGAATATCGCTGATCCAACAGGAGACTTCCAGCTCGAAGCGCTTCTCCAGGAGCTGGGACAGGAGATTTGCGGGAGGCGGGTATGCGAGCCTCCTGCAGGGATGACGAGACAGCAAGCTGCGGTGTGCTTGCCAGCCTCTGAAGCGGGAATGTCGTTGATCCAACAGGGTCCTCCAGCTCGAAGCGCTTCTCCAGGAGCATGGGACAGGAAATCGAAGGAGGCGGGAAAAGCGAGCCTCTTGCAGGGACGACAAGACAGCAAGTTGCGGTGTGCTTGCCAGCCTCTATTTGAAGCGGGAATGTTGCTGATCCAAGAGGAGACGTCCAACTCGAAGCCCATCTCCTGGAGCCTGGGACAGGAAATTCACAGGAGGTGGGAAATGCGAGCTTCCTGCATGGACGATGAGACAAGTAGCTGCGGTGTGCTTGCCAGCCTCTATTTGAAGCGGGAAATTCAGTGATCCAACGGGAGACCTCTAGAATGAACCGCATCTCCAGGAGCCTGGAACAGGAAATTCGCAGGAGGCAGGAAAAATGAGCATCTTGCAGGTATGATGAGACAGCAAGGTGCGCTGTGCTTGCCAAGCTCTGTTTGAAGCAGGAATGTCACTGATCCAATGGGAGACCTCCAGCTCGATGCACTTCTCTAGGAGCCTGGGACAGGAAATTCGCAGGAGGTGGGAATAGCAAGCCTCCTTCAGGCATGACGAGAGAGCAAGCTGCGGTGCACTTGCCAGCCTCTATTTGAATTGGGAATGTCGCTGATCCAAATGGAGACCTCTAGCAAGAAGCGCTTCTCCAGGAGCCTGGGACAGGAAATTCGCAGGAGGTGGGAAAAGCGAGCCTCCTGCAGGGAGGACGAGACAAGTAGCTGCGGTGTGTTTGCCAGCCTCTATTTGAAGTGGGAATGTCGCTGATACAACGGGAGACCTCTAGCATGAAGCGCATTTCCAGCAGCCTGGAACAGGAAATTCGCAGGAGGCAGGAAAAGGGAGCTTCCTGCAGGGCTGATGAGACAGCAAGCTGCGGTGTGCTTGCCAACCTCTGTTTGAAGTGGGAATGTTGCTGATCCAACAGGAGACCTCCAGATTGAAGTGCTTCTCCAGGAGCCTGAGACAGGAAATTCGGAGGAGGCGGGAAAAGCGAGCCTCCTGCAGGGACAATGAGACAGCAAGCTACGGTGTGCTTGCCAGCCTCTGTTGGGAATCGGGAATGTCACTGATGCAACGGGAGACCTCCAGCTCGAAGTGCTTCTCCAGGAGCCTGGGACAGGAAATTTGCAGGGGGCGGGAAAAGTGAGCCTCCTGCAGGGACGATGAGACAGCAAGCTACGGTGTGCTTACCAGCCTCTATTTGAAGCAGGAATGTCGCTTATCCAACGGGAGACTTCCAGCTCGAAGCGCTTCTCCAGGAGCCTGGGACAGGAAATTCACAGGAGGTGGGAAAAGAGAGCCTCCTGCAGGGAATATGAGACAGCAAGCTGCAGTGTGTTTTTCAGCCTCTGTTTGAAGCGGGAATGTTGCTGATCCAACGGGAGACCTCCACCTTGAATCGCTTCTCCAGGAGCCTGGGTCAGGAAATTCGCAGGAGGCGGGAAAAGCGAGCTTCCTGCAGGGCCGACGAGACAGCAAGCTGCGGTGTGCTTCCCAGGCTCTGTTTGAAGTGGGAATGTCGCTGATCCAATGGGAGACCTCCAGCTCGACGCGCTTCTCCAGGAGCCTGGGACAGGAAATTCGCAGGAGTTGGGAAAATGAGCTTCCTGCAGGGCCGACGAAACAGCAAGGTTTGGTGTGCTTGCCAGCCTCTGTTTGAAGTGGGAATGTTGCTCATCCAATGGGAGACCTCCAGCTCAATGCGCTTCTCTAGGAGCCTGGCACAGGAAATTCGCAGGAGGCGGGAAAAGCTAGCCTCCTTCAAGACCGACGAGACAGCAAGCTGCAGTGTGCTTTCCAGCCTCCATTTGAAGCGGGAATGTCACTGATCCAAAGGGAGACCTCCAGCTCGAAGCACTTCTCCAGGAGCCTGGGACAGGAAATTCGCAGGAGGCGGGAAAAGCGAGCGTCCTGCAGGGATGATGAGACAGCAAGCTGTGGTGTGCTTGCCAGCCTCTATCTGCATTGGGAAGCTGTGCACTGCAGCGGGCAGCTGGGCACTACAGCGGGAAGCTGTGCACTCCACTGAGAGAAGCTGCTGCAGTCAGAAGTTGTGCACTGCAGCAGGATGCTGGGCACTACAGCGGCTACCTAGGTACTGCATTGAGAGTAGCCACTGCTGCGGGAAGCTGGACATTGCATTGGGAAGCTGGGTACTGCATTGTGAATCAGTGCACTGCAGCGGGAACCTGGGCACTGCAGCGAGAGGATCCACTGCAGTGGGAAGGTGGGCACCACATTCGGAAATTGTGCACTGCTGCGGGATAATGCATACTGCAGTGGGAAAATGAGCACTTCATTGGGAAACTTGGCACTGCATTGGGAAGGTGCGCACTGCAGCAGGAAGCTGGGCACTGCAGGGGGAAGGTGGGCATTGCAGTGGGTAGCTGCGCACAGCAGCAGTAACCTGGGCACTGCAGTGAGTGAATCCACTGTAGTGGGATCCTGGGCACTGCATTTGGAAGTTGCACACTGCAACGGGAAAATGCTCACTGCATTGGGAAACTGGGCACTGCTTTGGGAAGGTGTGCACTGCAGTGGGAAGCCGGGCGCTGCAGTGGGAAGCTGTGCACTGCATTGGGAAGCTGGGCACTGCACCGGGAAGCAGGGCACTGCAGCGCAAAGCTGGGCATGCTGCGGCAAGCTGGGCACTGCAGCAGGTACCTGGGCAGTGCACCAAGAGAAGCCGCGGTAGTGGGAAACTGTGCACTGCAGCAGGAACCTGGGCAGTGCACCAAGAGAAGCCATGGTAGTGGGAAGCTGGGCACTGCAGCAGGAAGCTGGGAACTCCAGCGGAAAGCTGAGCACTGCTCCATGAGAAGCCACTGCAGTGTGAAGCTGGACACTGCAGCGGGAAGCTGGGCATTGCAGCGGGAAGCTGGGCACTGCACCGAGAGAAGCCACTGCAGTGGGAAGCTGGGAACTTGAGCGGAACGCTGGGCACTACAGCAGGAACCTCAGCACTGTACTGAGAGAATCTGCTGCAGTGGGGAGCTGTGCACTGCAGCGGGAAGCTATTCACTGCAGAGGGAAGCTGGGCACTGCAGCATGAAGCAGGGCACTGCACCAAGAGAAGCTGCTGCAGTGGGGAGCTGTGCACTGCAGTGGGAAGCTGTGCATTGCAGCTCATTGACAGCCACTGCATTGGGAAGGTTTGCACTGCAGCGGCAAGCCGGGCACTGCAGCAGGTGAAGCTGCTGCATTGGGAAGGTGTACACTGCCCTGGGAAATTGTGCACTGCAGAGGAAAGATGGGCACTGCAATGGAAATCTGGGCACAGCATTGGTAAGAGGGGCACTGCAGTGGGAAGGCGGGCAGTGCAGGGGGAAGCTGGGCATTGCAGCGAGAAGCTGTGCACTGCAGCGATAAGCTGGGCACTGCAGCGAGAGAATCTGCTGCAGTGGGAACCTGGCACTGCATTTGGAAGTTGCACACTGCAGCAGGAAAATGCACACTGCAGTGGGAAACTGGGCACTGCAGTGAGAAGCTGTGCACTGTATTGGGAAGCTGGGCACTGCAGCGAGAAGCAGGTCACTGCAGCAGGAAGCTGGGCACTTCAGCAGGAACCTGGGCACTGCATCGAGAGAAGCCGCTGCAGTGGGAAGCTGGGCACTGCATTGGGGAGCTGGGCACTGCATTGGGAAGCTGGGCACTGCAGTGGGAAGCTGGGCACTGCAGTGGGAATCTGGGCACTGCAGCAGGAACCTGGACACTGCAGTGGGCAGCTGGGCACTGCAGCGGGAAGCTGAGCACTGCACCGAGAGAAGCCGCTGCAGTGGGAAGCTGGGCACTTGAGCGGGATGCTGGGCACTACAGCGGGAACCTGGGCACTGTATAGAGAGAATCTGCTGCAGTGGGGAGCTGTGCACTGCAGCGGGAAGCTGGGCACTGCAGCGGGAAGCTGGGCACTGCACCGAGAGAAGCCGCTGCAGTGGGAAGCTGGGCACTTGAGCGGGATGCTGGGCACTACAGCGGGAACCTGGGCACTGTATAGAGAGAATCTGCTGCAGTGGGGAGCTGTGCACTGCAGTGGGAAGCTAAGCACTGCAGAGGGAAGCTGTGCACTGCAGCGGGAACCTGGGCACTGCATCGAGAGAAGCCACTGCAGTGGGGAGCTGTGCACTGCAGAGGGATGCTGGGCACTGCAGTGCCAAGCAGGGCACTGCACTGCACCAAGAGAGCTTCTGCAGTGAGAAGCTGTGCACTGTATTGGGAAGCTGGGCACTGCAGTGGGAAGCAGGTCACTGCAGCGGCAAGCTGGGCACTGTACCAAGAGAAGCCGCGGTAGTGGGAAACTGGGCACTGCAGCGGGAATCTGGACACTGCAGTGGGCAGCTGGGCACTGCAACGGGAAGCTGGGCACTGCAGTGGGAAGCTGAGCACTGCACCGAGAGAAGCCTCTGCAGTGGGAAGCTGGGCACTTGAGCAGGATGCTGGGCACTACAGTGGGAACCTGGGCACTGCATCAAGAGAAGCCACTGCAGTGGTGAGCTGTGCACTGCAGTGGGAAACTGGGCACTGCAGTGGGAAGCTGGGCACTGCAGCGGGAACCTGGGCACTGCATCGAGAGAAGCCACTGCAGTGGTGAGCTGTGCACTGCAGTGGGAAGCTGGGCACTGCAGCGGGAACCTGGGCACTGCATCAAGAGAAGCTGCTGCAGTGGTGAGCTGTGCACTGCAGAGGGATGCTGGGCACTGCAACGCCAAGCAGGGCACTGCACTGCACCAAGAGAGCTGCTGCAGTGGGAAGCTGGGCACTGCAGCGGGAAGCTGGGCACAGCAGCAGGATCCTGAGCACTGCACTGAGAGAAGCTGCTGCAGTGGGAAGCTGGGAACTTGAGCAGGAAGCTGGGCACTACAGCGGGAACCTGGGCACTGTACCGAGAGAATCCACTGCAGTGGGGACCTACGCACTGCAGCAGGAAGCTGGGCACTGCAGCGGCAAGCTGGTCACTGCAGCGGGAACCTGGGCACTGCATCGAGAGAAGCCACTGCAGTGGGAAGCTGGGCACTGCATTGGGAAGCTGGGCACTGCATTGGGAAGCTGGGCACTACAGCGGGGAGCTGGGCACTGCACTGAGAGAATCCACTTCAGTTGGGAGCTGTGCACTGCAGCATGAAGCTGGGCACGGCAGTGGGAAGCTGGGCACTGCAGCGGGAACCTGGGCACTGCATCGAGTGAAGCCGCTGCAGTGGTGAGCTGTGCACGGCAGTGGGAAGCTGTGCACTGCAGCGGGAACCTGGGCACTGCATTGGGAAGCTGGGCACTCCAGCGGGAACCTGGGCACTGCAGCGGGAACCTGAGCTCTGCACTGAGAGAAGCTGCTGCAGTGGGAAGCTGTGCATTGCAGAGGGATGCTGGGCACTGCAGCGCCAAGCAGGGCACTGCACTACACCGAGAGAGCTGCAGCAGGAAGCTGGGCACTGCACTGAGAGAATCTGCTGCATTTGGGAGCTGTGCACTGCAGTGGGAAGCTGTGCACTGCACTGAGAGAAGCTGCTGCAGTGGGGAGCTGGGCACTGCAGCGGGAACCTGGGCACTGCATCGAGAGAAGCCGATGCATGGTGAGCTGTGCATTGCAGAGGGATGCTGGGCACTGCAGCGCCAAGCAGGGCACTGCACTACACCAAGAGAGCTGCTGCAGTGGGAAGCTGGGCACTGCAGCGGGAAGCTGGGCACGACAGCGGGAACCTGGGCACGGCAGCGGGATCCTGAGCACTGCACTGAGAGAAGCTGCTGCAGTGGGAAGCTGGGCACTTGAGTGGGAAGTTGGGCACAACAGCGAGAACCTGGGCACTGTGCTGAGAGAATCTGCTGCAGTGGGGACCTGCGCACTGCAGTGGGACCCTGGGCACTGCATCGAGAGAAGCCACTGCAGCAGGAAGCTGGGCACTGCATTGGGAAGCTGGGCACTGCAGTGGGAAGCTGGGCAATGCACCGAGAGAATCTGCTGCAGTTGGGAGCTGTGCACTGCAGCGTGAAGCTGGGCACTACAGCGGGGATCTGGGCACTGCAGCAGGAAGCTGGGCACTGCACTGAGACAATCCGCTTCAGTTGGGAGCTGTGCACTGCAGCATGAAGCTGGGCACAGCAGCAGGAAGCTGGGCACTGCAGCGGGAACCTGGGCACTGCACCGAGAGGATCCACTGCAGTTGGGAGCTGTGCACTGCAGCGTGAAGCTGGGCACTACAGCGGGAAGCTGGGCACTGCACTGAGAGAATCCGCTGCAGTTGGGAGCTGTGCACTGCAGCAGGAAGCTGAGCACTGCACCGAGAGAAGCCCCTGCAGTGGGAATGTGGGCACTTGAGCGGGATGCTGGGCACTACAGTGGGAACCTGGGCACTGTACCGAGATAATCTGCTACAGAGGGAAGCTGGGCACTGCAGCGGGAAGCTGGGCACTGCACCGAGAGAAGCCACTGCAGTGGGAAGCTGTGCACTGCAGCGGGAAGCTGGGCACTGCAGCAGGAAGTTGAGCACTGCACCAAGAGAAGCTGCTGCAGTGGGAAGGTGGGCACTTGAGCAGGATGCTGGACACTACATTTGGAACCTGGGCACTGTACTGAGATAATCCGCTGCAGAGGGAAGCTGGGCACTGCAGCGGGAAGCTGGGCACTGCACCGAGAGAAGCCACTGCAGTGGGAAGCTGGACACTTGAGCAGGAAGCTAGGCACTGCACCGAGAGAATCCGCTGCAGTAGGGAGCTGTGCACTGCAGTGGGAATCTGTGCACTGCAGCAGGAACCTGGGCACTGCATTGAGAGAAGCCGCTGCAGTGGGGAGCTGTGCAGTGCAGCGGGAACCTGGGCACTGCATTGGGAAGCTGGGCACTGCATTGGGAAGCTGTGCACTGCAGCAGGATCCTGGGCACTGCACTGAGAAGCTGCTGCAGTGGGGAGCTGTGCACTGCAGTGGGAAGCTGGGCACTGCAGCGGGAACCTGGGCACTGCATCAAGAGAAGCCACTGCAGTGGGGAGCTGTGCACTGCAGAGGGATGCTGGGCACTGCAACGCCAAGCAGGGCACTGCACTGCACCAAGAGAGCTGCTGCAGTGGGAAGCTGTGCACTGCAGCGGGAAGCTGGGCACTGCAGTGGGAACCTGAGCACTGCACTGAGAGAAGCTGCTGCAGTGGGAAGCTGGGCACTGCATTGGGAAGCTGGGCACTGCACCGAGAGAATCCACTTCAGTTGGGAGCTGTGCACTGCAGCATGAACCTGGGCACTGCAGCGGGAAGCTGTGCACTGCAGCAGGAAACTGGGCACTGCACCAAGAGAATCTGCTGCAGTTGGGAGCTGTGCACTGCAGTGGGAAGCTGGGCACTGCAGTGGGAAGCTGGGCACTGTAGCGGGAAGCTGGGCACTGCACTGAGAGAATCCTCTGCAGTTGGGATCTGTGCACTGCAGTGGGAAGCTGGGCACTGCAGCGGGAACCTTAGCACTGCAGTGAGAGAAACTGCTGCAGTGGGGAGCTCTGCCCTGCAGCGGGAAGCTGGACACTGCAGTGGGAAGCTGGGCACTGCATTGGGAAGCTGGGCACTGCAGCGGGAACCTGGGCACTGCAAGGCGAGAATCTGCTGCAGTTGGGAGTGGTGCACTGCAGCAGGAAGCTGGGGACTGCAGCAGGAACCTGGGCATTGCACCGAGAGAATCTGCAGTTGGGGTTGTGCACTGCAGCGTGAAGCTGGGCACTACAGTGGGAAGCTGGGCACTGCATTGGGAAGCTGGGCACTGCACCGAGAGAATCCGCTACAGTTGGGAGCTGTGCACTGCAGTGTGAAGCTGGGCACTGCAGTGGGAAGCTGGGCACTGCAGCGGGAACCTGGGCACTGCAACGAGAGAAGCTGCTGCAGTGGGAAGCTGTGCACTGCAACAGGAAGCTGTGCACTGCAGCAGAAAGATGGACACTACATTGGAAAGCTGGGCATGGCATTGGTAAGAGGGGCACTGCCACGGGAAGATGGGCAGTGCAGTGGGAAGCTGGGCACTGCAGGGGGAAGCTTGGCACTGCAGCGGGAAACTGAGCACTGCAGCGAGAGAATCCGCTGCAGTGGGAAGCTGGGCACTGCATTGGGAAGTTGCGCACGGTAGTGGAAAAATGCGCACTGCAGTGGAAACTTGGCACTGCATTGGGAAACTGGGCAGTGCATTGGGAAGGTGTGCACTGCAGTGGGAAGCTTTGTACTGCAGCGGGAACCTGGACACTGCAGTGGGGAGCAGTGCAATGCAACGGGAAGCTGGGCACTGCAGCGGGAAGCTGGGCACTGCATCGAGAGAAGCTGCTGCAGTGGGAACCTGGGCACTGCAACAGCAATCCAGGCATGGCAGCAGGAAAAGCTGCTGCAGTGGGAAGGTATAAACTGCACTGGGATGCTCTGCACTGCAGCAGAAAGACGGGCACTGCATTGGAATGCTGGGCACTGCATTGGTAAGAGGGGCACTTCAGCGGGAAGCCGGGCAGTGTTGTGGGAAGCTGGGCACTGCAGGGGAAACTGGGCACTGCAGCAGAAAGCTGCGCACTGCAGCGGGAAAATGCGCACTGCAGTGGGAAACTCAGCACTGCAGCGGGAAGCTGGACACTGCAGTGTGGAGCAGTGTAATGCAGCAGAAAACTGGGCACTGCACCAAGTGTAGCCACTGCAGTGGGAAGCTGGGCACTGCAGCGGGAAGCTGGGCACTGCAGCGGGAACCTAAGCACTACACTGAGAGAAGCTGCTGCAGTGGGAAGCTGGTCACAGCAGCGGGAAGCTGGGCACTGCAGCGGGAACCTGGGCACTGTACCGAGAGAATCTGCTGCAGTGGGGAGCTGTGCACTACAGGGGGAAGCTGGGCACTGCAGCGGGAAGCTGCACAATGCACTGGGAAGATGAGCACTGCACTGAGAGAAGCTGCTTCAGTGGGAAGCTGGGCACTGCATTGGGAAATTGTGCACTGCAGCAGGAAAATGCGCAGTGCAGTGGGAAACTGGGCACTGCATTGGGAACCTGGACACTGCAGTGGGAAGCTGGGCACTACAGTGGGAAGCTGGGCACTGCAGCAGAAACTGAGCACTGACCCGAGAGAAGCCGCTGCAGTGGGAAGCTGGGCACTGCATTGGGAAGTTGCGCACTGCAGCAGGAAAATGTGCACTGCAGTGGAAAACTGGACACTGAACTGGGAAACTGGGCAGTGCATTGGGAAGGTGTGCACTGCAGTGGGAAGCTGGGCACTGCACCGAGAGAAGCCACTGCAGTGGGAAGCTGGGCACTGCAGTGGGAAACTGGGCACTGCAGTGAGAAGCTGGGCACTGCAGCAGGATGCTTCACACTGCAGCAGGAAGCTGAGCACTGCACTGAGAGAAGCCACTTCACTGGGAAGCTGGGCACTGCAGCTGGAAGCTGGGCACTGCAGTGGGAAGCAGGTCACTGCACCAAGAGAAGCCACTGCAGTGGGAAGCTGGGCACTGCAGTGGGAAGCAGGGCACTGCACCAAGAGAAGCCACTGCATTTGGAAGCTGTGCACTGCAGTGCATGATGGCCACTGCATTGGGAAGGTGTGCACTGCAGTGGCAAGCCGGGTACTGCAGCGAGTGAATCCGCTGCAGTGGGAAGCTGGGCACTGCATTGGGAAGGTGTGAACTGCAGTGGGAACTCGGGCACTACTGTGGGAAGCTGTGTACTGCAGCGGGAAGCTGAGCACTGCATTGGGAACCTGGGCACTTCAGTGGGAAGCTGGGCACTGCAGCAGGAACTTGGGCACTGCAACGAGTGGAGCCACTGAAGTTGGGAGCTGTGCACTGCAGCGGGAAGCTGGGTACTGCAGCAGGAAGCTGCACACTGCAATGGGATGCTGCACACTGCAGCAGGAAGCTGCACACTGCAGTGCATTGACTGCCACAGCATTGGGAAGGTTTGCACTGAAGCGGCAAGCTGGGCACTGCAGCAGGAAAAGCTGCTGCAGTGGGAATGTATACACTGCACTGGGAAGCTCTGCACTGCAGCAGAAAGACGGGCACTGTATTGGAAACCTGGGCACTGCATTGGTAAGAGGGGCACTTCAGCAGGAAGATGGGCAGTGTTGTGGGAAGCTGGGCACTGCAGGGGGAAGCTGGGCACTGCAGTGGGAAGCTGTGCACTGCAGCAGGAAAATGCGCACTGCAGTGGGAAACTGGGCAGTGCATTGGGAAGGTGTACACTGCAGTGGGAAGCCAGGCACTACTGTGGGAAGCTTTGTACTGCAGCAGGAACCTGGACACTGCAGTGGGAGGCTGGGCACTGCAACAGGAAGCTGGGCACTGCATTGTGAAGCTGGGCACTGCATTGCAAAGCTGTGCACTGCAGCAGGAACCTGGGCACTGCAGTGGGAGGCTGGGCACTGCTGCAGGAACCTGGGCACTGCACCGAGTGGAGCCACTGCAGTTGGGAGCTGTGCACTTCAGCGGGAAGCTGGGCACTGCACCAAGATAAGCAGTGGTAGTGGGAAACTTGGCACTGCAGCAGGAAACTTGGCACTGCAGTGGGAAGCTGGGCACTGCAGTGGGAAGCTGGGCACTGCAGCGGGAAACTTGGCACTGCAGTGGGAAGCTGGGCACTGCAGTGGGAACCTGAGCACTTCACTGAGAGAAGCTGCTGCAGTGGGAAGCTGGGCACTGCAGCGGGAACCTGTGCACTGCACCAAGAGAAGCTGCAGTAGTGGGAAACTGGGCACTGCAGTGGGAAACTGCACAGTGCAGTGGGAAGCTGGGCAATGCAGCGGGAAGCTGAGCATTGCACTGAGAGAAGCCACTTCAGTGGGAAGCTGGGCACTGCAGTGGGAAGCAGAGCACTGCACCAAGAGAAGTCACTGCATTTGGAAGCTGGGCACTGCAGTGGGAAGCTGTACACTGCACGGGAACCTGAGAACTGCACTGAGAGAAGGTGCTGCAGTGGGGAGCTGTGCACTGCAGCGGGAAGCTGTGCACTGCAGTGGGAAGCTGGGCACTGCAGCGCGAAGCAGGGCACTTCACTGAGAGAAGATGCTGCAGCAGGAAGCTGGGCACTGCAGCAGGAACCTGGGCACTGCAACGAGTGGAGCCGCTGCAGTTGGGAGCTGTGCACTGCAGCGGGAAGCTGTGCACTGCAGCAGGATAAGCTGCTGCAGTGGGGAGGTTTTAAACTGCACTGGAAAGCTCTGCACTGCAGCGGAAAGATGGGCACTGCATTGGAAAGCTGGGCACTGCATTGGTAAGAGGGACACTGCAGCAGGAGGATGGGTAGTGCAGTGGGAATCTAGGCACTGTAGCAGGAAGCTGCATAATGCAGTGGAGCGCAGGGCAGTGCACCAAGAAAAGCTGCTGCAGTGGGAAGCTGAGCACTGCAGCGGGAAACAGGGCACTGCACCAAGAGAAGCCAAAGCATTTGGAAGCTGGGCACTGCAGCGGGAACCTGGGCACTGCAGCAGAAACCTGAGCACTGCACTGAGAGAAGCTGCTGCAGTGGGAAGCTGGGCACTGCATTGGGAAATTGTGCACTGCAGCAGGAAGCTGGGCACTGCAGCGGGAACCTGGGCACTGTACCGAGATAATCCGCTGCAGTGGGGAGCTGTGCACTGCAACGGGAAGCTGGGCACTACAGTGGGAAGCTGTGCACTGCAGCGCGTTGATGGCCACTGCATTGGGAAGGTGTGCAATGCATCAGTAAGCCGGGCACTGCAGCAGGAGAAACTGCGACAGTGGGAAGGTGTACACTGCACTGGGAAGCTCTGCACTGTAGCAGAAAGACGGGCACTGCATTGGAAAATTGGGCACTTCATTGGTAAAAGGGGCACTGCCGTGGGAAGACGGGCAGTCCAATGGGAAGCTGGGCAATGCAGGGGGAAGCTGGGCACTGCAGCAGGAAGCTGCACACTGCAGTGGTAACCTGGGCACTACAGTGAGAGAAGCCGCTGCAGTGGGAAGCTGGGCACTGCATTGGGAAATTGCGCACTGCAGTGGGAAACTGGGCACTGCATTGGGAATTTGCGCACTGCAGCGGGAAAATGCACACTGCAGTGAAAAACTGGGCACTGCATGGGGAAGCTGGGCACTCCATTTGGAAGGTGTGCACTGCAGTGGAAAGCCAGGCACTACTTTGGGAAGCTGTGTACTGCACCAGGAAGCTGGGCACTGCAGTGGGGAGCAGCGCACTGCAGCAGGAATCTGGGCATGGCAGCGGATGCTGGGCACTGCAGCGGGAACCTGGGCACTGCACCGAGTGGAGCTGCTGCAGTTGGGAGCTGTGCACTGCAGCAGGAAGCTGGGCACTACAGCGGCAAGCTGGGCAATGCAGCGGGAACCTGGGCACTGCACCAAGAGAAGCCGCAGTAGTGGGAGGCCCGATTCTGCTGCATTGTGTGCAGAGCAATTCCGTGTTCCACATCAAACAGGAAAGCAGCCATGATATCCTTGATGGCACTCCAGAAAAACTCCAAGAACACTGTCTCAAGTCTAGAGGGATCCTGAGGTCACTGCAGCAACATCAAAGAGCTCCATGTACCCCAAATCATCTCGAGATGAGAGCTGATTTCCTGGCTTCAAATCAAGAGGAATGCCAACTTTCCACAAGCACCACTAGAGGAGGCTTCTCTCAGCTATACGTATGTGAGAGGGACCCTGAAATTGCTGTAACAAGTGGTATCGACAACGAGATGCCCTGACTCAAAATAAGGCCAGAATTCCCCGCAGTGACTTGAATGCAAGCTGGTTTTCATCTCACAAGATGATGGGATGTCTGAATACCCTGGGGAGACACTAGAGAAAGCCCTAGTTCCATGCCCCATCTCGACAGGAGGCCTCACATCCCTTTGACAACTCGATAGGAACACGGAGTTCAATGATTCAAAAGGAGACGATGCCTGACTCCTCTTGAAAATTAACAGGAATACCAGTATCTCAGAGGCAACAGGAAAGGGAGACTGGGTCTGCCGTCTCACCTCGAGAGGTGTTCCTATTGTGCTTTCAAGCCTCGAGGAGAATACCGAGGTGTCCCTTGCAACTAGGCAGGAGTCCTGACTTCGTGGAACAAACAAGTGTTTTGAAGGGCCATCCCCATCGTAACTCGAAAATATACCCCAGGTTCCCACAGCAACTCGAGAAAAACCATAAGTCTACCCCCTTGCCACGAGATGAGACCAAATTTTGCTGCATTGAGTGCAGAGCAATTCCGTGTTACATATCAAACATGAAAGGTGCCATGATTTCCTTGATGGCACACCAGAGAAATACCAAGAACACTGTCTCAAGTCTAGAGGGAGCCTGAGGTCACTGTAGCAACACAAAAGAGCTCCGTGCACGTCAAATAAACTCTCGATAAGCTTATTACCTGGCTTCAACTCAAGAGGAATACCAACTTTCCACAAGCACATCAAGAGGAGGCTTCTCTCAGCTACAGGTATGTGAGAGGGACCCTGAGTTTGCGGCCTCAAGTGGAATGGACACCGAGATGCCCTGACTCGAAATAAGGCAAGATATCCCTGCAGTGACTTGAATGCAGGCTCGTCTTGCATCTCCCAAGAGGAAGGAATGTTTGAATCCCCTGTGGCGACGACAGAGAAAGACCTAGTTCCCCGCCTAATTGGAACGGGAGGCCTCCCATCCTTTGAAACCTCGAGAGGTACGTGGAGATCAATGCCTCAAAAGGAGAAGATGCCTGACTCCTCTTGAAAATTGATAGGAGTCCCAGGATTACTGTGGCACGTGGAAAGGGACCCTTGGTCTCCCGCCTCAGCTGGAGAGGCGTCCCAATTGCCCTGCCAAGACTCGAGGAGAATCCCGAGGGGTCCCTCGCAACTAGACAGGAGTTCTGACGTCGCTGAACAAACACGTGTGTGGAAGGGCCATCCCCGTCGTAACTCGAGAATACACACCAGGTTCCGGCGGCAACTCGAGAAAAACCATGAGACTTCCCCCTCGCCGCAAGAGGAGGCCCGAATGCCATGCATTGCGTGCAGAGCAATTCCGTGTTCCACATCAAACACAAAAGGAGCATTGATTTCCTTGATGGCACTCCAGAGAAACCCCAAGAACACTGTGTTAAGTCTAGAGGGATCCTGAGGTCACTGCAGCAGCATGAAAGAGCTCCATGTACCCTAAATTATCTAGAGATGTGAGCTGAATTTCTGGCTTCAAATCAAGAGGAATGCCAACTTTCCACAAGCACCACAAGAGGAGGCTTCTCTCAGCTATACGTATGTGAGAGGGACCCTGAATTTGCGGCCTCAAATGGAATCGACACCGAGATGCCCTGACTACAAATAAGGCCGGAATTCCCGGCAGTGACCTGAATGCAAGATGTCTTTCATCTCACAAGATGATGGGATGTCTGAATCCCCTAGGGAGACACTAGAGAAAGCCCTAGCTCCGTGCCCCATCTCAACAGGAGGCCTCACATCCCTTTGACAACTCGAGAGGAACACGGAGTTCAATGATTAAAATGGACATGATGCCTGACTCCTCTAAAAATTGACAGGAATCCCAGTATCCAAGTGGCAACAGGAAAGGGACCCTGGGTCTCCTGCCTCACATGGAGAGGCGTCCCAATTGCCCTGCCAAGCCTTGAGGAGAATCCCGAGGTGTCCCTTGCAATTAGACAGGAGTCCTGACATCGCTGAACAAACACGTGTTTGGAAGGGCCATCCCCGTCGTAACTCGAGAATATACCCCAGGTTCCCACTGAAACTCAAAAAAAACCATGAGAATTCCCCCTCGCCGCGGGATGAGGCCCCATTCCCCTGCATTGCGTGCAGAGCAATTCCGTGTTGCACATCAAACATGAAAGGAGCCTTGATTTCCTTGATGGCACTCCAGAGAAACCCCAAGAACACTGTTTCAAGGCTAGAGGGATCCTGAGGTCACTGTAGTAACACGAAAGTGCTCCATGGACCAAAAATCAACACGAGATGAGAGGTTAGTCCCTGGCTTCGACTCCAGAGGAATACCACCTTACCACAAGCACCTCAAGAGGTGGCTTCTCTCAGCTATAGGTATGTGAGAGGGACCCTGAGTTTGCGGCCTCAAGTGGAATGGACACCGAGATGCCCTGACTCGAAATAAGGCCGGATATCCCTGCAGTGACTTGAATGCAGGCTCCTCTTGCATCTACCAAGACGAAAGGATGTCTGAATGCCCTGTGGAGACCAGAGAGAAAGACCTAGTTCCCCACCTCATCGCGACTGGAGGCCTCACATCCTTTGAAAATTCCAGAGGTACGCGGAGATCAATGCCTCAAAAGGAGACGATGCCTGACTCCTCTTCAAAATTGATAGGAGTCCCAGGATTCCTATGGCAAGTGGAAAGGGACCCTTGGTCTCCCGCCTCAGCTGGAGAGGCGTCCCAATTGCCCTGCCAAGCCTCGAGGAGATTCCCGAGGTGTCCCTCGCAACTAGGCAGGAGTCCTGACGTCGCTGAACAAACACGTGTTTGGAAGGGCCTTCCCCGTCGTAACTCGAGAATATACCCCAGGTTCCCGCCGCAACTCGAGAAAAACCATGAGACTTCCCCCTCGCCTTGAGATGAGGCCCGATTCCCCTGCATTGCGTGCAGAGAAATTCCGTGTTGCACATCAAACATGAAAGGAGCCTTGATTTCCTTGATGACACTCCAGAGAAACCCCAAGAACACTGTTTCAAGGCTAGAGGGATCCTGAGATCACTGTAGCAACACGAAAGAGCTCCATGGACCAAAAATCAACTCGAGATGAGAGGTTAGTCCCTGGCTTCCACTCCAGAGGAATACCAACTTACCACAAGCACCTCAAGTGAAGGCTTCTCTGAGCTATAGGTATGTGAGAGGGACCCTCAGTTTTTGGCCTACAGTGGAATGGACACCGAGATGCCCTTACTTGAAATAAGGCCAGATATCCCTGCAGTGACTTGAATGCAGGGCCGCCTTGCATCTCCCAAGACGAAAGGATGTCTGAATCCCCTGTGGAGACCACAGAGAAAGACCTAGTTCCCCACCTCATCACGACCGGAGGCCTCACATCCTTTGAAACCTCCAGAGGTACGCGGAGATCATGAAACGGTGTGAAAATATGAAGAGAATGAAATGGTGTGAAAAATATGAAGAGCTTTAAAAGGTGCCAAAAATATGAGGAGTATGAAACGGTCTGAAAAATATGAGGAGCATGAAAAGTTGTCAAAAATATGAGGAGCATGAAACGGTGTGAAAATATGAAGAGAATGAAACGGTGTGAAAAATATGAGGAGCTTCAAAAGGTGTCAAAATATGAGGAGCATGAAACGGTATGAAAAATATGAGGAGCATGAAAAGTTCTGGAAAATATGAGGAGCATGAAAAGGTGTGAAAAATATGAGGAGCATGAAAAGGTGTGAAAAATATGAGGAGCAAGAAACGGTCTGAAAAATATGAGGAGCATGGAACGGTCTGAAAAATATGAGGAGCATGAAACGGTCTGAAAAATTTGAGGAGCATGAAAAGTCAAAAATATGAGGAGCATGAAACGGTGTGAAAATATGAAGAGAATGAAACGGTGTGAAAAATATGAGGAGCTTCAAAAGGTGTCAAAATATGAGGAGCATGAAAAGGTGTGAAAAATATGAGAAGCATGAACCGGTATGAAAAATATGAGGAGCATGAAATGGTGTGAAAAATATGAAGACCATGAAAAGGTGTGAAAAATATGAAGAGCATGTAAAGGTGTCAACAATATGAATAGCATATAAAGGTGTAAAAAAATGAGGAGCATGAATCTGTATGAAAAATATGAGGAGGATTAAACGGTCTGAAAAATACGAGGAGCATGAAAAGATGTGAAAAATACAAAGAGCATGAAAAGGTGTGGAAAATACGAAGCGCATGAAAAGGTGTGAAAAATACGAGGAGCATGAAAAGGTCTGAAAAATACGAGGAGCACGAAAAGGTCTGAAAAATACGAGGAGAACGAAAAGGTCTGAAAAATACAAGGAGCATGAAAAGGTCTGAAAAATAGGTGGAGCATGAAAAGGTCTGAAAAATACGAGGAGCATGAAAAGGTCTGAAAAATACAAGCAGCATAAAAAGATCTGAAAATATGAAGAGCATGCAAAGGTGTCAAAAATATGAGGAGCTTGAAAAGGTGTGAAAAATATGAAGAGCATGAAACGGTGTGAAAAATATGAAGAGCTTCAAAAGGTGTCAAAAATATGAAGAGCATGAAAAGGTGTCAAAAATATGAGGAGCAAGTAAAGGTGTGAAAATTATGAGGAGTATGAATCTGTATGAAAAATATGAGGAGCATGAAAGGGTCTGAAAAATATGAGGAGCATGAAACGATCTGAAAAATATGAGGAGCATGAAAAGTTGTCAAAAATATGAGGGGCATGAAAAGGTCTGAAATATATGAGGAGCATGAAACGGTTTGAAAAATATGAAGAGAATGAAACGGACTGAAAAAATATGAGGAGCATGAAATGGTGTGAAAAATATGAGGAGCATGAAACCGTCTGAAAAATATGAGGAGCATGAAATGGTCTGAAAAATATGAGGAGCATAAAAAGTTCTGAAAAATATGAGGAGCATGAAAAGGTGTCAAAAATATGAGGAGAATGAAACGGTCTGAAAAATATGAGGAGCATGAAAAGTTGTCAAAAATATGAGGAGCATGAAATGGTGTCAAAAATATGAGGAGAATGAAACGGTGTGAAAATATGAAGAACATGAAATGGTGACAAAAATATGAGGAGCATGAAACGGTCTGAAAAATATGAGGAGCATGAAAAGTTGTCAAAAATATGAGGAGCATGAAATGGTGTCAAAAATATGAGGAGAATGAAACGGTGTGAAAATATGAAGAGCATGAAATGGTGAGAAAAACATGAAGAGCTTTAAAATGTTTCCAAATATGATGAGCATGAAAAGGTGTGAAAAATATGAGGAGCACGAAAAGGTGTGAAAAATATGAGGAGCATGAAAAGGTCTGAAAAATACGAGGAGCATGAAAAGTTCTGAAAAATATGAGTAGCATGAAAAGGTGTGAAAAATATGAGGAGCATTAAACGGTGTGAAAAATATGAAGAGCATGAAAAGGTGTGAAAACACGAAGAGCATGAAAAGTGTTATAAATATCAAGAGCATAAATAGGCCTGAAATATGAAGAGCATGAAAAGTTGTCAAAAATATGAGGAGCATGTAAAGGTGTGAAAAATATTAGGAGCATGAAATGATCTGAAAAATATGAGTAACATGAAACGGTGTCAAAAATATGAGGAGCATGAAAAGGTGTGAAAAATATGAGGAGCATGAAATTGTCTGAAAAATATGAGGAGCATGAAACGGTTTGAAAAATATGAAGAGCATGTAACGGTCTGAAAAATATGAGGAGCATGAAAAAGTGTCAAAAATATGAGTAGCATGAAACGGTGTGAAAATATGAAGAGCACGAAATGGTTTGAAAAATATGAAGAGCTTTAAAAGGTGTCAAAAATATGAATAGCATGGAAAGGTGTGAAAAATATGAGGAGCATGAAATGGTATGAAACATATGAGGAGCATGAAACGGTGTGAAAAATATGAAGAGCATGAAAAGTTGTGGAAAACACAAAGAGCATGAAAAGGTGTGAAAACTATTAACAGCATGAAAAGTTGTGAAAAATATGAAGAGCATGAAAAGGTGTCAAAAATATGAGGAGCATGTAAAGGTGTGAATAATATGAGGAGCATGAAACTGTGGGAAAAATATGAGGAGCATGAAACAGTGTGAAAAATATGAAGAGCATGAAAAGGTGACAAAAATAGGAGGAGCATGAAACGGTCTGAAAAATATGAGGAGCATGAAAAGTTGTCAAAAATATGAGGAGCATGAAATGGTGTCAAAAATATGAGGAGCATGAAACGGTGTGAAAATATGAAGAGCATGAAAAGGTGTGAAAAATATCAAGAGCATGAAAAGGTCTGAAAAATATGAAGAGCAGGAAAAGGTGTGAAATATACGAGAAGCATTAAAAGGTGTGAAAAATACGAGGAGCATGAAAAGGTGTGAAAAACATGAAGAGCATGTAAAGGTGTGAAAAATACAAGGAGCATGAAAATGTGTGAAAGAAACGAGGAGCATGAAAAGGTCTGAAAAATACGAGGAACATGAAAAGGTCTGAAAAATATGAGGAACATGAAAATGTCTGAAAAATACGAGGAACATGAAAAGATCTGAAAAATAGGAGGAGAATGAAAAGGTCTGAAAAATATGAAGAACATGAAATGGTGTCAAAAATATGAGGAGCATGAAAAGGTGTGAAAAATAAGAAGAGCATTAAAAGCTGTCAAGAATATGAGGAGCATGTAAAGGTGTGAAAAATATCAAAAGAATGAAAAGGTGTGAAAAATATGAAGAGCAGGAAAAGGTATCAAATATATGAGGAGCATGTAAAGGTGTGAAAAATATGAGGAGCATGAAACTATATGAAAAATATCAGGAGCATGAAATGGTGTGAAATATACGAAGAGCATGAAAAGGTGTGAAAAATATGAGGAGCATGAAAAGGTGTGAAAAATACGAGGAGAATGAAAAGGTCTGAAAAATATGAGCAGCATGAAAAGGTGTGAAAAATATGAAGAGCAGGAAAAGGTGTGAAATATACGAGAAGCATTAACAGGTGTGAAAAATACGAGGAGCATGAAAAGGTGTGAAAAATACGAAGTGCATGAAAAGGTGTGAAAAATACGAGGAGCATGAATAGGTGTGAAAAATTCAAGGAGCATGAAAAGGTGGGAAAAATGCGAGGAGCAAAAAAAAAAAGACAAGGAGCATGAAAAGGTGTGAGAAATGCGAGGAGCATGAAAAGGTGTGAAAAATGCGAGGAGAAAAAAAAATGCGAGGAGCATGAAAAGGTGTGAAAAATGCGAGGAGCATGAAAAGGTGTGAAAAATGTGAGGAGCATGAAAAGGTGTGAAAAATTCGAGGAACATGAAAAGCTGTGAAAAATACGAGGAGCATGAAAAGGTGTAAAAATTTCGAGGAGCAGGAAAAGGTGTCAAAAATTCGAGGAGCATGAAAAGGTGTGAAAAATTCGAGGAAAATGAAAATGTGTGAAAAATACGAGGAGCATGAAGAGGTGTGAAATATACGAAGTGCATGAAAAGGTGTGAAAAACATGAAGAGCATGAAAAGGTGTGAAAAATACGAGGAGCATGAAAAGGTGTGAAAAATACGAGGAGCATGAAAAGGTGTGAAAAATGCAAGGAGCATGAAAAGGTGTGAAAAATGCGAGGAGCATGAAAAGGTGTGAAAAATGCGATGAGCATGAAAAGGTGTGAAAAATTCGAGGAGCATAAAAAGGTGTGAAAAATGCAAGGAGGATTAAAAGGTGTGAAAAATGCGAGGAGCAAAAAAAAAAAAGACGAGGAGCATGAAAATGTGTGAAAAATGCGAGGAGCATGAAAAGGTGTTGAAAAATGCGAGGAGCATGAAAAGGTGTGAAAAATGCAGGGAGCATGAAAAGGTGTGAAAAATGCAAGAAGCATTAAATGGTGTGAAAAATGCGAGGAGCAAAAAAAAAAAAAAGACGAGGAGCATGAAAAGGTGTGAAAAATGTGAGGAGCATGAAATGGTGTGAAAATTGCGAGGAGCATGAAAAGATGTGAAAAATGCGAGGAGCATGAAAAGGTGTGAAAAATTCGAGGAACATGAAACGGTGTGAAAAATGCGAGGAGCATGAAAGGTGTGAAAATTGCGAGGAGCATGAAAAGATGTGAAAAATGCGAGGAGCATGAAAAGGTGTGAAAAATTCGAGGAACATGAAAAGGTGTGAAAAATACGAGGAGCATGAAAAGGTGTGAAAAATGCAAGGAGCATTAAATGGTGTGAAAAATGCGAGGAGCATGAAAAGGTGTGAAAAGTGCGAGGAGCATGAAAAGGTGTGAAAAATGCAAGGAGCAGGAAAAGGTGGGAAAAATGCGAGGAGCAAAAAAAAAAAGACAAGGAGCATGAAAAGGTGTGAGAAATGCGAGGAGCATGAAAAGGTGTGAAAAATGCGACGAGCATGAAAAGGTGTGAAAAATGTGAGAAGCATGAAAAGGTGTGAAAAATTCGAGGAACATGAAAAGGTGTGAAAAATATGAGCATGAAAAGGTGTGAAAATTTCGAGGAGCAGGAAAAGGTGTCAAAAATTCGAGGAGCATGAAAAGGTGTGAAAAATGCGAGGAAAATGAAAAGGTGTGAAAAATGCGAGGAGCAGGAAAAGGGGAGAAATAAACGAGGAGCAAAAAAAAAAAAACCGAAAAATACAAGTAGCAGAAAAGTGTGAAAAATAAGAGGAGCATCAAAAGTGTGAAAATTCGAGGAGCAAGAAAAGTGTGAAAAACACGAGGAGCAGGAAAAGGGGAGAAAAAAAAGAGGAGCAAAAAAAAAAAAAAACAGAAAAATACAAGTAGCAGAAAAGTGTGAAAAATAAGAGGAGCATCAAAAGTGTGAAAATTCGAGGAGTAAGAAAAGTGTGAAAAATCCCAGGAGCAGGAAAAGGGGAGAAAAATATGAGGAGCAAAAAAAAAAAAAAAAAAAAACAGAAAAATACGAGGAGCAGAAAAGTGTGAAAAATAAGAGGAGCATGAAAAGTGTGAAAATGCGAGTAGCAAGAAAAGTGTGAAAAATACGAGGAGCAAAAAAAAAAAAACAGACAAATACGAGGAGCATGAAAAGGTGTCAAAAATTCGAGGAGCATGAAAAGGTGTGAAAAATGTGAGGAGCATGAAAAGTTGTGAAAAATGCGAGGAGCATGAAAAGGTGTGAGATATGCGAGGAGCATGAAAAGGTGTGAAAAATGCGAGGAGCATGAAAAGGTGTGAAAAATGCGAGGAGCATGAAAAGGTGTGAAAAATGCGAGGAGCATGAAAAGGTGTGAAAAATGCGAGGAGCATGAAAAGGTGTGAAAAATGCGAGGAGCATGAAAAGGTGTGAAAAATGCAAGGAGCATGAAAAGGTGTGAAAAATGTGAGGAGCATGAGAAGGTGTGAAAATTGCGAGGAGCCTGAAAAGGTGTGAAAAATGCGAGGAGCATGAAAAGGTGTGAAAAGTACGAGGAGCATGAAAAGGTGTGAAAAATGCGAGGAGCAAAAAAAAAAAAAAGACGAGGAGCATGAAAAGGTGTGAAAAATGCGAGGAGCAAAAAAAAAAAAAGACGAAGAGCATGAAAAGGTGTGAAAAATGCGAGGAGCATGAAAAGATGTGAAAAATGCGAGGAGCATGAAAAGGTGTGAAAAATTCGAGGAACATGAAAAGGTGTGAAAAATGCGAGGAGCATGAAAAGGTGTGAAAAATGCAAGGAGCATTAAAAGGTGGGAAAAATGCGAGGAGCAAAAAAAAAAAAAAGACAAGGAGCATGAAAAGGTGTGAGAAATGCGAGGAGCAGGAAAAGGTGTGAAAAATGCGAGGAGGATGAAAAGGTGTGAAAAATTCGAGGAGCATAAAAAGGTGTGAAAAATGCGAGGTGCATGAAAAGGTGTGAAAAATGCGGGGAGCATGAAAAGGTGTGAAAAATGCAAGGACCATTAAATGGTGTGAAAAATGCGAGGAGCATGAAAAGGTGTGAAAAATGCAAGGAGGATTAAAAGGTGTGAAAAATGCGAGGAGCAAAAGAAAAAAAAAAGACGAGGAGCATGAAAAGGTGTGAAAAATGTGAGGAGCATGAAATGGTGTGAAAATTGCGAGGAGCATGAAAAGATGTGAAAAATGCGAGAAGCATTAAAAGGTGTGAATAATGCAAGGAGAATGAAAAGATGTGAAAAATGCGAGGAGCATGAAAAGGTGTGAAAAATTCGAGAAACATGAAATGGTGTGAAAAATACGACGAGCATGAAATGGTGTGAAAATTTTGAGGAGCATGAAAAGCTGTCAAAAAATCGAGGAGAATGAAAAGGTGTGAAAAATGCGAGGAGCACGAAAATGTTTGAAAAATGCGAGGAGCACGAAAAGGTGTGATAAATGCAAGGAGCATGAAAAGGTGTGAAAAATGCGAGGAACAAAAAAAAAGACGTGGAGCACGAAAAGGTGTGAAAAATGAGAGGAGCATGAAAAGGTGTGAAAAATGCGAGGAGCATGAAAAAGTGTGAAAAATACGAGGAGCATGAAAAGGTGTGAAAAATACGAGGAGTATGAAAAGCTGTGAAAAATGCGAGGAGCAAAAAATAAAAATAAAAAAATACAAAAAAGACGAGGAGCATGAAAAGGTGTGAAAAATTCGAGAAGCATGAAGAGGTGTGAAAAATGCGAGGAGCATTAAAAGGTGTGAAAATTGCGAGGAGCATGAAAAGATGTGAAAAATGTGAGCAGCATGAAAAGTTGTGAAAAATGCGAGGAGCAAAAAAAATAAAAAGAAAAATTTCGAGGAGCATGAAAAGGTGTGAAAAATTCGAGGAGCATGAAAAGGTGTGAAAAATACGAGGAGCATGAAAAGGTGTGACAAATACAAGGAGCATGAAAAGGTGTGAAAAATGCGAGAAACAACAACAAAAAAAAGACGAGGAGCATGAAAAGGTGTGAAAAATCCGAGGAGCATGAAAAGGTGTGAAAAACGCGAGGAGCATGAAAAGGTGTGAAAATTGCGAGGAACATGAAAAGATGTGAAAAATGCGAGGAGCATGAAAAGGTGTGAAAATTCGAGAAGCAAAGAAAAAAAAACAGAAAAATTCGAGGAGCAGAAAAGT
Source organism: Cervus elaphus (assembly GCF_910594005.1). Taxonomy (NCBI): domain Eukaryota; kingdom Metazoa; phylum Chordata; class Mammalia; order Artiodactyla; family Cervidae; genus Cervus; species Cervus elaphus. The sequence continues at coordinate 121,516 of NW_025316740.1, forward strand.
GTGAAAAATAAGAGGAGCATCAAAAGTGTGAAAATACGAGGACCAAGAAAATTGTGAAAAATCCCAGGAGCAGGAAAAGGGGAGAAAAATACGAGGGGCAAAAAAAAAAAAACAGAAAGTTACGAGGAGCCTGAAAAGGTGTGAAAAATGCGAGGAGCATGAAAAGGTGTGAAAAGTGCGAAGAGCATGAAAAGATGTGAAAAATACGAGGAGCATGAAAAGGTGTGAAAAATGCGAGGAGCATGGAAAGATGTGAAAATTTCGAGGAGCATAGAAAGGTGTCAAAAATACGAGGAGCATGAAAAGGTGTGAAAAATAAGAGGAGCATTAAAAGGTGTGAAAATTTCGAGGAGCATGAAAAGGTGTCAAAAATTCGAGGAGAATGAAAAGGTGTGAAAAATGCGAGGAGCATGAAAAGGTGTGATAATGTGGGGAGCATAAAAAGGTGTGAAAAATTTGAGGAACATGGAAAGGTCTGAGAAATACGAGCAGCATGAAAAGGTGTGAAAATTTCGAGGAGCATGAAAAGGTGTGAAAAATTCGAGGAACAGGAAAAGCTGTGAAAAATGCGAGGAACATATAAAGCTGTGAAAATTTCAAGGAGCATGAAAGGGTGTCAAAAATTCAAAGAGCATGAAATGATGTGAAAAATGCGAGGGGTAATAAAAGGTGTGAAAAATGTGGGGAGCATGAAAAGGTGTGAAAAATTCGAGGAACAGGAAAAGGTGTGAAAAATACGAGGAACATGAAAAGGTGTGAAAAATGCGAGAGGCAAAAAAAAAAAGATGAGGAGCATGAAAAGGTGTGAAAAATGCGAGGAGCATGAAAAGTTGTGACAAGTGTGGGTGGCATAAAAAGTTTTGAAAAATTCGAGGAGCATGAAAAGGTGTGAAAAATACGAGGAACGTGAAAACCTGTGAAAATTTCAAGGAGTATGAAAATGTGTGAAAATTGCGAGGAGCCTGAAAAGGTGTGAAAAGTGCGAGGAGCATGAAAAGGTGTGAAAAATGTGGGGAGCATAAAAAGGTGTGAAAAATTCGAGGAACATGAAAACGTGTGAAAATCTCAAGGAAAATGAAAAGCTGTCAAAAATTCTAGGAGGATGAAAAGGTGTGAAAAATGGGAGGAGCATGAAAAGGTGTCAAAAATTCGAGGAGTATGAAAAGGTCTAAAAAATGCGAGGAGCATGAAAAGCTGTGAAAAATATAAGCAGAATGAATAGGTGTGAAAAATTCGAGGAACATGGAAAGGTGTGAAAAATACGAGGAGCATGAAGATGTGTGAAAATTTCGAGGAAAATGAAAAGCTGTCAAAAATTCTAGGAGCATGAAAAGTTGTGAAAAAAGCGAGGAGCATGAAAAGGTGTGAAAAATGCAAGGAGCATGAAAAGGTGTGAAAAATGCGAGGAGCAAAAAAAAAGACGAGGAGGAAGAAAAGGTGTGAAAAATGCGAGGAGCCTGAAAAGGTGTGAAAAATGCAAGGAGCATGAAAAGGTGTGAAAAATGCGAGGAGCATGAAAAGGTGTGAAAAATGCAAGGAGCATGAAAAGTTGTGAAAAATGCGAGGAGCAAAAAAAAAAAGACGAAGAGCAAGAAAAGGTGTGAAAATTGCGAGGAGCATGAAACGGTGTGAAAAATGCAAGGAGCATGAAAATGTGTGAACAATGCGAGGAATATGAAAAGGTGTGAAAAATGCGAGCAGCATGAAAAGGTGTGAAAAATGTGGGTGGCGTAAAAAGTTTTGAAAAATTCGAGGAGCATGAAAAGGTGTGAAAAATACGAGGAATATGAAAACCTGTGAAAATTTCAAGGAGTATGAAAATGTGTGAAAATTGCGAGAAGCCTGAAAAGATGTGAAAAATGCGAGGAGCATGAAAAGGTGTGAAAATATGGGGAGCATAAAAAGGTGTGAAAAATTCGAGGAACATGGAAAGGTCTGAAAAATACGAGCAGCATGAAAAGGTGTGAAAATTTCGAGGAGCATGAAAAGGTGTGAAAAATTCGAGGAACAGGAAAAGCTGTGAAAAATGCGAGGAACATATAAAGCTGTGAAAATTTCAAGGAGCATGAAAAGGTGTCAAAAATTCGAAGAGCATGAAATGATGTGAAAAATGCGAGGGGTAATAAAAGGTTTGAAAAATGTGGGGAGCATGAAAAGGTGTGAAAAATTCGAGGAACATGAAAAGGTGTGAAAATTTCGAGGACCATTAAAATTTGTCAAAAATTCGAGGAGCATGAAAAGGTGTGAAAAATGCGAGGAGCATGAAAAGGTGTGAAAAATTCGAGGACCATTAAAATTTGTCAAAAATTCGAGGAGCATGAAAAGGTGTGAAAAATGCGAGGAGCATGAAAAGGTGTGAAAATTTCGAGGACCATTAAAATTTGTCAAAAATTCGAGGAGCATGAAAAGGTGTGAAAAATGGGAGGAGCATGAAAAGGTGTGAAAAATTCGAGGAGCATGAAAAGTTGTGAAAAATACAAGGAGCATAAAAAGGTGTGAAAAATGCGAGGAGCATGAAAAGATGTGAAAAATGCGAGGAGCATGAAAAGGTGTGAAAAACTTGAGGACCATGAAAAGGTGTGAAAAACGCGAGCAGCATGAAAATGTATAAAAATTGTGAGGAGCCTGAAAAGGTGTGAAAAATGCAAGGAGCATGAAAAGGTGTGAAAAATTCGAGGAGCATGAAACGGTGTGAAAAATGCGAAGAGCATGAAAAGGTGTGAAAATGCGAGGAGCATGAAAAGGTCTGAAAAATGCGAGGAATATGAAAAGGTGTGAAAAATACGAGGAGCATGAAAAGGTGTGAAAAATGCAAGGAGTATGAAAAGCTGTGAAAAATGCAAGGAGCATGAAAAGCTGTGAAAAAAGCGAGGAGCATGAAAAGGTGTGAAAAATGCAAGGAGCATAAAAAGTTGTGAAAAATGCGAGGAGCATGAAAAGGTGTGAAAAATGCAAGGAGCAGGAAAAGTTGTGAAAAATGCGAGGAGCAAAAAAAAAAAAGACGAGGAGCAAGAAAAGGTGTGAATATTGTGAGGAATATGAAAAGGTGTGAAAAATACGAGGAGCATGAAAAGGTGTGAAAAATGCAAGGAGCATGAAAAGCTGTGAAAAATGCAAGGAGCATGAAAAGGTGTGAAAAAAGCGAGGAGCATGAAAAGGTGTGAAAAATGCAAGGAGCATGAAAAAGTGTGAAAAATGCGAGGAGCAAAAAAAAAAAGACGAGGAGGAAGAAAAGGTGTGGAAAATGCGAGGAACATGAAAAGGTGTGAAAAATGCGAGGAGCGTTAAAAGGTGTGAAAAATACAAAGAGAAAAAAAAAGACGAGGAGCATGAAAAGGTGTGAAAAATGCGAGGAGCAAGAAAAGGTGTGAAAAATACGAGAAGCATGAAAAGGCGAGAATAATGCGAGGAACATGAAAAGGTGTGAAAAATGCAAGGAGCATGAAAAAGTGTGAAAAATGCGAGGAGCAAAAAAAAAACAAGACGAGGAGCATGAAAAGGTGTGAAAAATGCAAGGAACATGAAAAGGTGTGAAAAATGCGAGGAGCGTTAAAAGGTGTGAAAAATACAAAGAGAAAAAAAAAGACGAGGAGCATGAAAAGGTGTGAAAAATGCGAGGAGCAAGAAAAGGTGTGAAAAATACGAGAAGCATGAAAAGGTGTGAATAATGCGAGGAACATGAAAAGGTGTGAAAAATACTAGGAGCATGAAAACCTGTGAAAATTTCGAGGAAAATGAAAAGTTGTCAAAAATTCTAGGAACATGAAAAGGTATGAAAAATGCGAGGAGCATGAAAAGGTGTGAAAAATTCGAGGAACATGAAAAGGTGTGAAAAATACGAGGAGCATGAAAACGTGGGAAAATTTCAAGGAAATGAAAAGCTGTCAAAAATTCTAGGAGCATGAAAAGGTGTGAAAAATGCGAGGAGCATGAAAAGGTGTGAAAAATGCGAGCAGCATGAAAAGGTGTGAAAAATTTGAGGACCATGAAAAGGTGTGAAAAATGCGAGCAGCATGAAAATGTATAAAAATTGCGAGGAGCCTGAAAAGGTGTGAAAAATGCGAGGAGCATGAAAAGTTGTGAAAAGTGTGGGTGGCATAAAAAGTTTTCAAAAATTCGAGGAGCATGAAAAGGTGTGAAAAATACGAGGAACATGAAAACCAGTGAAAATTTCAAGGAGTATGAAAATGTGTGAAAGTTGCGAGGAGCCTGAAAAGGTGTGAAAAATGCGAGGAGCATGAAAACGTGTGAAAAATGTGGGGAGCATAAAAAGGTGTGAAAAATTCGAGGAAAATGAAAACGTGTGAAAATCTCGAGGAAAATGAAAAGCTGTCAAAAATTCTAGGAGGATGAAAAGGTGTGAAAAATGGGCGGAGCATGAAAAGGTGTCAAAAATTCGAGGAGTATGAAAAGGTCTAAAAAATGCGAGGAGCATGAAAAGCTGTGAAAAATACAAGCAGCATGAAAAGGTGTGAAAAATTCGAGGAACATGAAAATGTGTGAAAATTTCGAGGAAAATGAAAAGCTGTCAAAAATTCTAGGAGCATGAAAAGTTGTGAAAAAAGCGAGGAGCATGTAAAGGTGTGAAAAATGCAAGGAGCATGAAAAGGTGTGAAAAATGCGAGGAGCAAAAAAAAAAGACGAGGAGGAAGAAAAGGTGTGAAAAATGCGAGGAGCATGAAAAGGTGTGAAAAATGCAAGGAGCATGAAAAGGTGTGAAAAATGCGAGGAGCATGCAAAGGTGTGAAAAGTGCGAGGAGCAAAAAAAAAAGACGAGGAGGAAGAAAAGGTGTGAAAAATAGGAGGAGCATGAAAACGTGGGAAAATTTCAAGGAAATGAAAAGCTGTCAAAAATTCTAGGAGCATGAAAAGGTGTGAAAAATGCGAGGAGCATGAAAAGGTGTGAAAAATTCGAGGAACATGAAAAGGTGTGAAAAATACGAGGAGCATGAAAACGTGTGAAAATTTCAAGGGAAATGAAAAGCTGTCAAAAATTCTAGGAGCATGAAAAGCTGTGAAAATTTCGAGGAGCATTAAAAGTTGTCAAAAATTCGAGGAGCATGAAAAGGTGTGAAAAATGCGAGGAGCATGAAAAGGTGTGAAAATTCGAGGAGCATGAAAAGTTGTGAAAAATACAAGGAGCATGAAAAGGTGTGAAAAATGCGAGGAGCATGAAAAGGTGTGAAAAATGCGAGGAGCATGAAAAGGTGTGAAAAATTTGAGGACCATGAAACGGTGTGAAAAATGCGAGCAGCATGAAAATGTATAAAAATTGCGAGGAGCCTGAAAAGGTGTGAAAAATGCGAGGAGCATGAAAAGTTGTGAAAAGTGTGGGTGGCATAAAAAGTTTTGAAAAATTCGAGGAACATGAAAAGGTGTGAAAATTATAAGGAGCATGAAAAGGTGTGAAAATTTCGAGGAGCATGAAAAGTTGTCAATAATTCGAGGAGCATGAAAAGGTGTGAAAAATGCAAGGAGCATGAAAAGGTGTGAAAAATGCGAGGAACATGAAAAGGTGTGAAAAATACGAGGAGCATGAAAACGTGTGAAAATTTCGAGGAAAATGAAAAGCTGTCAAAAATTCGAGGAGCATGAAAAGGTGTGAAAAATGCGAGGAGCATGAAAACGTGTGAAAATTTCAAGGAAAATGAAAAGCTGTCAAAAATTCTAGGAGCATGAAAAGGTGTGAAAAATGCAAGGAGCATGAAAAGGTGTGAAAAATTCGAGGAGCATGAAACGGTGTGAAAAATGCGAAGAGCATGAAAAGGTGTGAAAATGCGAGGAGGATGAAAAGGTCTGAAAAATGCGAGGAATATGAAAAGGTGTGAAAGATACGAGGAGCATGAAAAGGTGTGAAAAATGCAAGGAGTATGAAAAGCTGTGAAAAATGCAAGGAGCATGAAAAGCTGTGAAAAAAGCGAGGAGCATGAAAAGGTGTGAAAAATGCAAGGAGCATAAAAAGGTGTGAAAAATGCGAGGAGCATGAAAAGGTGTGAAAATAGCAAGGAGCATGAAAAGTTGTGAAAAATGCGAGGAGCATGAAAAGGTTTGAAAAATGCATGGAGCATGAAAAGGTGTGAAATATGCTGGAGGAAAAAAAAAAGACGACGAACATGAAAAGGTGTGAAAAATGCGAGGAGCATGAAAAGGTGTGAAAAATGCGAGGAGCATGAAAAGGTGTGAATAATGTGAGGAACATGAAAAGGTGTGAAAAATACTAGGAGCATGAAAACGTGTGAAAATTTCGAGGAAAATGAAAAGTTGCCAAAAATTCTAGGAACATGAAAAGGTGTGAAAAATGCGAGGAGCATGAAAAGGTGTGAAAAATTCGAGGAACATGAAAAGGTGTGAAAAATACGAGGAGCATGAAAACGTGGGAAAATTTCAAGGAAATGAAAAGCTGTCAAAAATTCTAGGAGCATTAAAAGGTGTGAAAAATGCGAGGAGCATGAAAAGGTGTGAAAAATTCGACGAACATGAAAAGGTGTGAAAAATACGAGGAGCATGAAAACGTGTGAAAATTTAAGGAAAATGAAAAGCTGTCAAAATTCTAGGAGCATGAAAAGGTGTGAAAATTTCGAGGAGCATTAAAAGTTGTAAAAAATTTGAGGAGCATGAAAAGGTGTGAAAAATGCGAGGAGCATGAAATGGTGTGAAAAGTGTGAGGAGCATGAAAAGGTGTGAAAAATTTGAGGACCATGAAAAGGTGTGAAAAATGCGAGCAGCATGAAAATGTATAAAAATTGCGAGGAGCCTGAAAAGGTGTGAAAAATGCGAGGAGCATGAAAAGTTGTGAAAAGTGTGGGTGGCATAAAAAGTTTTGAAAAATTCGAGGAGCATGAAAAGGTGTGAAAAATACGAGGAACATGAAAACCTGTGAAAATTTCAAGGAGTATGAAAATGTGTGAAAATTGCGAGAAGCCTGAAAAGGTGTGAAAAATGCGAGGAGCATGAAAAGGTGTGAAAATGTGGGGAGCATAAAAAGGTGTGAAAAATTCGAGGAACATGGAAAGGTCTGAAAAATACGGGCAGCATGAAAACGTGTGAAAATTTCGAGGAGCATGAAAAGTTGTGAAAAATTCGAGGAACAGGAAAAGCTGTGAAAAATGCGAGGAACATATAAAGCTGTGAAAATTTCAAGGAGCATGAAAGGGTGTCAAAAATTCGAAGAGCATGAAATGATGTGAAAAATGCGAGGGGTAATAAAAGGTGTGAAAAATGTGGGGAGCATGAAAAGGTGTGAAAAATTCGAGGAACAGGAAAAGGTGTGAAAAATACGAGGAACATGAAAAGGTGTGAAAAATGCGAGAGGCAAAAAAAAAAAGATGAGGAGCATGAAAAGGTGTGAAAAATGCGAGGAGCATGTAAGGGTTTGATAAATACGAGGAGCAAAAAAAAAAAACCAAAAAAGACGAGGAGCATGAAAAGGTGTGAAAAATGCGAGGAGCATGAAAAGGTGTGAAAAATGCGAGGAGCATGAAAAGGTGTCAAAAATCCGAGGAGCAAAAAAAAAAACAAGACGAGGAGCATGAAAAGGTGTGAAAAATGCAAGGAACATGAAAAGGTGTGAAAAATGCGAGGAGCGTGGAAAGGTGTGAAAAATACAAAGAGAAAAAAAAAGACGAGGAGCATGAAAAGGTGTGAAAAATACGAGAAGCATGAAAAGGTTTGAAAAATGCATGGAGCATGAAAAGGTGTGAAATATGCTGGAGGAAAAAAAAAAGACGACGAACATGAAAAGGTGTGAAAAATGCGAGGAGCATGAAAGGTGTGAAAATGTGGGGAGCATAAAAAGGTGTGAAAAATTCGAGGAACATGGAAAGGTCTGAAAAATACGGGCAGCATGAAAACGTGTGAAAATTTCGAGGAGCATGAAAAGGTGTGAAAAATGCGAGGAGCATGAAAAGGTGTGAATAATGCGAGGAACATGAAAAGGTGTGAAAAATACTAGGAGCATGAAAACGTGTGAAAATTTCGAGGAAAATGAAAAGTTGTCAAAAATTCTAGGAACATGAAAAGGTGTGAAAAATGCAAGGAGCATGAAAAGGTGTGAAAAATTCGAGGAACATGAAAAGGTGTGAAAAATACGAGGAGCATGAAAACGTGGGAAAATTTCAAGGAAATGAAAAGCTGCCAAAAATTCTAGGAGCATGAAAAGGTGTGAAAAATGCGAGGAGCATGAAAAGGTGTGAAAAATTCGACGAACATGAAAAGGTGTGAAAAATACGAGGAGCATGAAAACGTGTGAAAATTTAAGGAAAATGAAAAGCTGTCAAAATTCTAGGAGCATGAAAAGGTGTGAAAATTTCGAGGAGCATTAAAAGTTGTAAAAAATTTGAGGAGCATGAAAAGGTGTGAAAAATTCGAGGAGCATGAAAAGGTGTGAAAAATGCGAGGAGCATGAAAAGGTATGAAAAATGCGAGCAGCATGAAAATGTATAAAAATTGCGAGGAGCCTGAAAAGGTGTGAAAAATGCGAGGAGCATGAAAAGGTGTGAAAAATTTGAGGACCATGAAAAGGTGTGAAAAATGCGAGCAGCATGAAAATGTATAAAAATTGCGAGGAGCCTGAAAAGGTGTGAAAAATGCGAGGAGCATGACAAGTTGTGAAAAGTGTGGGTGGCATAAAAAGTTTTGAAAAATTCGAGGAGCATGAAAAGGTGTGAAAAATACGAGGAACATGAAAACCTGTGAAAATTTCAAGGAGTATGAAAATGTGTGAAAATTGTGAGAAGCCTGAAAAGGTGTGAAAAATGCGAGGAGCATGAAAAGGTGTGAAAATGTGGGGAGCATAAAAAGGTGTGAAAAATTCGAGGAACATGGAAAGGTCTGAAAAATACGGGCAGCATGAAAACGTGTGAAAATTTCGAGGAGCATGAAAAGTTGTGAAAAATTCGAGGAACAGGAAAAGCTGTGAAAAATGCGAGGAACATATAAAGCTGTGAAAATTTCAAGGAGCATGAAAGGGTGTCAAAAATTCGAAGAGCATGAAATGATGTGAAAAATGCGAGGGGTAATAAAAGGTGTGAAAAATGTGGGGAGCATGAAAAGGTGTGAAAAATTCGAGGAACAGGAAAAGGTGTGAAAAATACGAGGAACATGAAAAGGTGTGAAAAATGCGAGAGGCAAAAAAAAAAAGATGAGGAGCATGAAAAGGTGTGAAAAATGCGAGGAGCATGTAAGGGTTTGATAAATACGAGGAGCAAAAAAAAAAAAAACCAAAAAAGACGAGGAGCATGAAAAGGTGTGAAAAATGCCAGGAGCATGAAAAGGTGTGAAAAATGCGAGGAGCATGAAAAGGTGTGAAAAATGCGAGGAGCATGAAAACGTGTGAAAATTTCGAGGAAAATGAAAAGCTGTCAAAAATTCTAGGAGCATGAAAAGGTGTGAAAAATGCGAAGAGCATGAAAAGTTGTGAAAAATACGAGGAGCATGAAAAGGTGTGAAAAATGCGAGGAGCATGAAAAGTGTGAAAAATCCCAGGAGCAGGAAAAGGGGAGAAAAATACGAGGAGCAAGAAAAAATAAAAAACAGAAAAATACGAGGAGAAGAATAGTGGAGAAAATAAGAGAAGCATCAAAAGTGTGAAAATACGAGGAGAAAGAAAAGTGTGAAAAACACGAGGAGCAGGAAAAGGGGAGAAAAATACGAGGAGCAAGAAAAAAAAGCAAAATACAAAAACGAGGAGAACACAAGGGGCGAAAATCAGAGGAGGATCAACGGTATGCCACTACGTAGAGTAAGAGAAGTGTGAAAAACCCGAGGCGAAGAAACAGGGGAGAAGAATACGAGGAGCAAGAAAAAAAAAGCAAAATACAAAAACGAGGAGAACACAAGGGGCGAAAATCAGAGGAGGATCAAAAGTGTGGCACTACGTGGAGTAAGAGAAGCGTGAAAAAGCCGATGCGAAGAAACAGGGGAGAAGAATACGAGGAGCAAGAAAAAAAAAGCAAAATACAAAAACGAGGAGAACACAAGGGGCGAAAATCAGAGGAGGATCAACAGTATGCCACTACGAGGAGCACGTGTTGCCCAGGTGATGCCCACGTGATGCCCACGTGATTCCCACGTGTTGCCCACGTGATGCCCACGTGATTCCCACGTGTTGCCCACGTGATGCCCACGTGATTCCCACGTGATACCCACGTGATTCCCACGTGTTGCCCACGTGATACCCACGTGATGCCCACGTGATTCCCACGTGATTCCCACGTGATGCCCACTTGATTCCCACGTGATTCCCACGTGATTCCCACGTGATGCCCACGTGATTCCCACGTGATTCCCACGTTATGCCCACGTGATGTCCACGTGTTGCCCATGTGATTCCCACGTGATTCCCACGTGATGCCCACGTGATTCCCACGTGTTGCCCACGTGATTCCCACGTGATGCCCACGTGATTCCCACGTGATTCCCACGTTGCCCACGTGATTCCCACGTGATTCCCACGTGTTGCCAACGTGATGCCCACGTGATTCCCACGTGATTCCCACGTGTTTCCCACGTGATTCCCACGTGATGCCCACGTGATTCCCACGTGATTCCCACGTGATGCCCACTTGATTCCCACGTGATTCCCACGTGATTCCCACGTGTTGCCCACGTGTTGCCCACGTGATTCCCACGTGATTCCAGGTGTTGGCCACGTGATTCCCACGTGATTCCCACGTGTTGCCCACGTGATTCCCACGTGATTCCCACGTGATTCCCACGTTATTCCCACGTGTTGCACACGTGATGCCCAGTTGATGCCCACGTGATTCCCACGTGATGCCCACGTGATTCCCTCGTGATGCCCACGTGATTCCCACGTGATCCCCACGTGTTGCCCAGGTGATCCCCACGTGATTCCCACGTGATGCCCATGTGATACATACGTGATTCCCACGTGATGCCCACGTGATACCCACGTGATTCCCACGTGATTCCCACGTGATGCCCACGTGATTCCCACGTGATTCCCACGTGTTGCCCACGTGATTCCCACGTGATTCCCACGTGATGCCCACGTGATGCCCACGTGATTCCCACGTGATTCCCACGTGATGCCCACGTGATTCCCACGTGATTCCCACGTGTTGCCCACGTGATTACCACGTTATTCTCACGTGACTCCCACGTGATTACCACATGATGCCCACGTGATTCCCACGTGACTCCCACGTGATTCCCACGTGACGCCACGTGATGCCCACGTGTTGCCCACGTGATTCCCACGTGATGCCCACGTGATTCCCACGTGATTCCCACGTGATTCCCACGTGATTCCCACGTGATTCCCACGTGTTGCCCACTTGATTCCCACGTGATTCTCACGTGACTCCCACGTGATTACCACGTGACACCCACGTGATTCCCACGTGACGCCCACGTGATGCCCACGTGATGCCCACGTGATTCCCACGTGATGCCCACGTGTTGCCCACGTGATGCCCACGTGATGCCCACGTGATTCCCACGTGTTGCCCACGTGATGCCCACGTGATTCCCACGTGATTCCCACGTGTTGCCCACGTGTAGCCCACGTGACGTCCACGTGATTCCCGCGTGATTCCCACGTGATTCCCACGTGATACCCACGTGATGCCCACGTGATGCCCACGTCATTCCCACGTGTTGCCCACGTGATGCCCACGTGATTCCCACGTGATTCCCGCGTGATGCCCACGTGATTCCCACGTGATTCCCACGTGTTGCCCACGTGATTCCCACGTGATTCTCACGTGACTCCCACGTGATTCCCACGTGATGCCCACGTGATGCCCACGTAATTCCCACGTGATGCCCACGTGATGCCCACGTGATTCCCACGTGATGCCCACGTGATGCCCACGTGATTCCCACGTGATGCCCACGTGTTGCCCACGTGATTCCCACGTGATTCCCGCGTGATTCCCACGTGATTCCCGCGTGATTCCCACGTGATTCCCACGTGATACCCACGTGATGCCCACGTGATGCCCACGTCATTCCCACGTGTTGCCCACGTGATGCCCACGTGATTCCCACGTGATTCCCACATGTCGCCCACGTGATTCCCACGTGATTCTCACGTGACTCCCACGTGATTCCCACGTGATGCCCACGTGTTGCCCACGTGATTCCCACGTGATTTCCACGTGTTGCCCACGTGATTCCCACGTGATTCCCACGTGATTCCCACGTGATTCCCACGTGTTGCACACGTGATGCCCACTTGATGCCCACGTGATTCCCACGTGATGCCCACGTGATTCCCTCGTGATGCCCACGTGATTCCCACGTGATCCACCCGTGTTGCCCAGGTGATCTCCACGTGATGCCCACGTGACGCCCACGTGATTCCCACGTGTTGCCCACGTGACTCCCACGTGATTCCCACGTGATGCCCACGTGATGCCCACGTGTTGCACACGTGACTCCCACGTGACTCCCACGTGATTCCCACGTGATGCCCACGTGATTCACACGTGATTCCCACGTGTTGCCCACGTGTTGCCCACGTGATGTCCACGTGATTCCCGCGTGATTCCCACGTGATTCCCACGTGATACCCACGTGATGCCAATGTGATTCCCACGTGTTGCCCACGTGATGCCCACGTGATTCCCACGTGATTCCCACGTGTTGCCCACGTGATGCCCACGTGATTCCCACGTGATTCCCACGTGTTGCCCACGTGATGCCCACGTGATTCCCACGTGATACCCACGTGATTCCCACGTGTTGCCCACGTGATGCCCACGTGATTCCCACGTGATTCCCACGTGTTGCCCACGTGATGCCCACGTGATTCCCACGTGATACCCAGGTGATTCCCACGTGTTGCCCACGTGATGCCCACGTGATGCCCACGTGATTCCCACGTGTTGCCAACGTGATGCCCACGTGATTCCCACGTGATTCCCACGTGTTACCCACGTGATTCCCACGTGATTCCCACGTGATACCCACTTGATTCCCACGTGATTCCCACGTGATACCCACTTGATTCCCACGTGTTGCCCACTTGTTGCCCACGTGATTCCCACGTGATTCCCACGTGATTCCCAGGTGTTGCCCACGTGATTCCCACGTGATGCCCACGTGTTGCCACGTGATTCCCACGTGATTCCCACGTGATTCCCACGTGATTCCCACGTGATACCCACGTGATTACCACGTGTTGCCCACGTGATTCCCACGTGATGCCCACGTGATACGCACGTGATTCCCACGTGATTCCCACGTGATTCCCACGTGTTTCCCACGTGATGGCCACGTGATTCCCACGTGATGCTCAAGTGATACCCACGGGATCATAGGAGCATCAAAAGTGTGAAAATACGAGGAGCAAGTAAAGTGTGAAAAATCCCAGGAGTAGAAAAATGGGAGAAAAATACGAGGAGCAAAAAAGAAACCAAAACAAAAATATACGAGGAGCAGAAAAGGGGGGAAAATAAGAGGAGTATCAAAAGTGTGACAATACGAGGAGCAAGAAAAGTGTGAAAAAACCCAGGAGGAGAAATAGGGGAGAAAAATATGAGGAGCAAAAAAAAAAACAGAAATATACGAGAAGAAGAAAAGTGGGGAAAATGAGTGGAGCCTCCAAAGTGTGAAAACACGAGGAGAAAGAAAATTGTGAAAAACACGAGGAGCAAGAAAAGGGAAGAAATATACGAGGAGCAAAAGAAAAAAAACAAAAACAAAAAATACGAGGAGCAGAAAAGTGTGAAAAATAAGAGGAGCATCAAAAGTGTGAAAATACGAGGAGCAAGAAAACTGTGAAAAACACGAGGAGCAAGAAAAGGGAAGAAACATATGAGGAGCAAAAAAAAAAAAAAAACAGAAAAATACGAGGAGCAGAAAAGTGTGAAAAATAAAGGAGCATCAAAAGTGTGAAAATACGAGGAGCAAGAAAAGTGTGAAAAACCCGAGGTGAAGAAAAAGGGTAGAAGAATACGAGGAGCAAAAAAAAAAAAAAACAGAGAAATACGAGGAGCAGAAAAGGGTGAAAAATAAGGGGAGCATCAAAAGTGTGCAAATACGAGGAGCAATAAATGTATGAAAAATCCCAGGAGCAGGAAAAGGGGAGAAAAATACGAGGAACAACAAAAAAAAAAACAGAAAAATACGACGAGCAAGAAAAGTTTGAAAAACACGAGAAGAAAAAGGGGAGAAAAATACAAGGAGTAAAAAAAAAAAAGAAAAATACGAGGAGCAGACAAGGGGGGAAAATCAGAGGAGGATCAACAGTATGCCACTACGAAGAGAAAGAGCAGTGTGAAAAACCCGAAGCGAAGAAACAGGGGAGAAGAATGTGAGGAGCAAGAAAAAAAAAGCAAAAGACAAAAATGAGGAGCAGACAAGGGGGGAAAATCAGAGGAGGATCAACAGTATGCCACGACGAGGAGCAAGAGCAGTGTGAAAAACCCGAGGCGAAGAATACGAGGAGCAAGAAAAAAGGCAAAAGACATAAACGAGGAGCAGACAAAGGGGGAAAATCAGAGGAGGATCAACAGTATGCCACTACGAGGAGCAAGAGCAGTGTGAAAAACCCGAGGCGAACAAACAGGGGAGAAGAATAAGAGGAGCAAGAAAAAAAAAGCAAAATACAAAAACGAGGAGAACACAAGGGGTGAAAATCAGAGGAGGATCAACAGTATGCCACTACGTGGAGTAAGAGAAGTGTGAAAATGCTGATGCGAAGAAACAGGGGAGAAGAAAACGAGGAGCAAGAAAAAAAAGCAAAATACAAAAACGAGGAGAACACAAGGGGCGAAAATCAGAGGAGGATCAACAGTATGCCACTACGTGGAGTAAGAGAAGTGTGAAAAACCCGAGGCGAAGAAACAGGGGAGAAGAATACGAGGAGCAAGCAAAAAAAAGCAAAATACAAAAACGAGGAGAACACAAGGGGCGAAAATCAGAGGAGGATCAACAGTATGCCACTACGTGGAGTAAGAGAAGTGTGAAAAACCCGAGGCGAAGAAACAGGGGAGAAGAATACGAGGAGCAAGAAAAAAAAAGAAAAATACAAAAACGAGGAGAACACAAGGGGCGAAAATCAGAGGAGGATCAACAGTATGCCACTACGTGGAATAAGAGAAGTGTGAAAATGCTGATGCGAAGAAACAGGGGAGAAGAATACGAGGAGCAAGAAAAAAAAAGCAAAATACAAAAACGAGGAGAACACAAGGGGCGAAAATCAGAGGAGGATCAACAGTATGCCACTACGTGGAGTAAGAGAAGTGTGAAAAACCCAAGGCGAAGAAACAGGGGAGAAGAATACGAGGAGCAAGAAAAAAAAAGCAAAATACAAAAACGAGGAGAACACAAGGGGCGAAAATCAGAGGAGGATCAACAGTATGCCACTACGTGGAGTAAGAGAAGTGTGAAAAACCCGAGGCGAAGAAACAGGGGAGAAGAATACGAGGAGCAAGAAAAAAAAAGCAAAATACAAAAACGAGGAGAACACAAGGAGCGAAAATCAGAGGAGGATCAACAGTATGCCACTACGTGGAGTAAGAGAAGTGTGAAAAAGCCGAGGCGAAGAAACAGGGGAGAAGAATACGAGGAGCAAGAAAAAAAAAGCAAAATACAAAAACGAGGAGAACACAAGGGGCGAAAATCAGAGGAGGATCAACCATATGCCACTACGTGGAGTAAGAGAAGTGTGAAAATGCTGATGCGAAGAAACAGGGGAGAAGAATACGAGGAGCAAGAAAAAAAAAGCAAAATACAAAAACGAGGAGAACACAAGGGGCGAAAATCAGAGGAGGATCAACAGTATGCCACTACGTGGAGTAAGAGAAGTGTGAAAAACCCGAGGCGAAGAAACAGGGGAGAAGAATACGAGGAGCAAGAAAAAAAAAGTAAAATACAGAAAAATACGAGGAGAACACAAGGGGCGAAAATCAGAGGAGGATCAACAGTATGCCACTACGTGGAGTAAGAGAAGTGTGAAAATGCTGATGCGAAGAAACAGGGGAGAAGAATACGAGGAGCAAGAAAAAAAAAGCAAAATACATAAACGAGGAGAACACAAGGGGCGAAAATCAGAGGAGGATCAACAGTATGCCACTACGTGGAGTAAGAGAAGTGTGAAAAACCCGAGGCGAAGAAACAGGGGAGAAGAATACGAGGAGCAAGAAAAAAAAAGCAAAATACAAAAACGAGGAGAACACAAGGGGCGAAAATCAGAGGAGGATCAACAGTATGCCACTACGTGGAGTAAGAGAAGTGTGAAAAACCCGAGGCGAAGAAACAGGGGAGAAGAATACGAGGAGCAAGAAAAAAAAAGCAAAATACAAAAACGAGGAGAACACAAGGGGCGAAAATCAGAGGAGGATCAACAGTATGCCACTACGTGGAGTAAGAGAAGTGTGAAAATGCTGATGCGAAGAAACAGGGGAGAAGAATACGAGGAGCAAGAAAAAAAAAGCAAAATACAAAAACGAGGAGAACACAAGGGGCGAAAATCAGAGGAGGATCAACAGTATGCCTCTACGTGGAGTAAGAGAAGTGTGAAAAACCCGAGGCGAAGAAACAGGGGAGAAGAATACGAGGAGCAAGAAAAAAAAAGCAAAATACAAAAACGAGGAGAACACAAGGGGCGAAAATCAGAGGAGGATCAAAAGTGTGGCACTACGTGGAGTAAGAGAAGTGAGAAAAACCCAAGGCGAAGAAACAGGGGAGAAGAATACGAGGAGCAAGAAAAAAAAAGCAAAATACAAAAACGAGGAGAACAGAAGGGGCGAAAATCAGAGGAGGATCAACAGTATGCCACTACGTGGAGTAAGAGAAGTGTGAAAAACCCGAGGCGAAGAAACAGGGGAGAAGAATACGAGGAGCAAGAAAAAAAAAGCAAAATACAAAAACGAGGAGAACACAAGGGGCGAAAATCAGAGGAGGATCAACAGTATGCCACTACGTGGAGTAAGAGAAGTGTGAAAATGCTGATGCGAAGAAACAGGGGAGAAGAATACGAGGAGCAAGAAAAAAAAAGCAAAATACAAAAACGAGGAGAACACAAGGGGCGAAAATCAGAGGAGGATCAACAGTATGCCACTACGTGGAGTAAGAGCAGTGTGAAAAACCCGAGGCGAAGAAACAGGGGAGAAGAATACGAGGAGCAAGAAAAAAAAAGCAAAATACAAAAACGAGGAGAACACAAGGGGCGAAAATCAGAGGAGGATCAACAGTATGCCACTACGTGGAGTAAGAGCAGTGTGAAAAACCCGAGGCGAAGAAACAGGGGAGAAGAATACGAGGAGCAAGAAAAAAAAAGCAAAATACAAAAACGAGGAGAACACAAGGGGCGAAAATCAGAGGAGGATCAACAGTATGCCACTACGTGGAGTAAGAGAAGTGTGAAAAACCCGAGGCGAAGAAACAGGGGAGAAGAATACGAGGAGCAAGAAAAAAAAAGCAAAATACAAAAACGAGGAGAACACAAGGGGCGAAAATCAGAGGAGGATCAACAGTATGCCACTACGTGGAGTAAGAGAAGTGTGAAAATGCTGATGCGAAGAAACAGGGGAGAAGAATACGAGGAGCAAGAAAAAAAAAGCAAAATACAAAAACGAGGAGAACACAAGGGGCGAAAATCAGAGGAGGATCAACAGTATGCCACTACGTGGAGTAAGAGAAGTGTGAAAAACCCGAGGCGAAGAAACAGGGGAGAAGAATACGAGGAGCAAGAAAAAAAAAGCAAAATACAAAAACGAGGAGAACACAAGGGGCGAAAATCAGAGGAGGATCAGCCGTATGCCACTACGTGGAGTAAGAGAAGTGTGAAAATGCTGATGCGAAGAAACAGGGGAGAAGAATACGAGGAGCAAGAAAAAAAAAGCAAAATACAAAAACGAGGAGAACACAAGGGGCGAAAATCAGAGGAGGATCAACAGTATGCCACTACGTGGAGTAGGAGAAGTGTGAAAAACCCGAGGCGAAGAAACAGGGGAGAAGAATACGAGGAGCAAGAAAAAAAAAGCAAAATACAAAAACGAGGAGAACACAAGGGGCGAAAATCAGAGGAGGATCAACAGTATGCCACTACGTGGAGTAAGAGAAGTGTGAAAAACCTGAGGCGAAGAAACAGGGGAGAAGAATACGAGGAGCAAGAAAAAAAAAGCAAAATACAAAAACGAGGAGAACACAAGGGGCGAAAATCAGAGGAGGATCAACAGTATGCCACTACGTGGAGTAAGAGAAGTGTGAAAAACCCGAGGCGAAGAAACAGGGGAGAAGAATACGAGGAGCAAGAAAAAAACAGCAAAATACAAAAACGAGGAGAACACAAGGGGCGAAAATCAGAGGAGGTTCAAAAGTGTGGCACTACGTGGAGTAAGAGAAGTGTGAAAAACCCAAGGCGAAGAAACAGGGGAAAAGAATACGAGGAGCAAGAAAAAAAAAGCAAAATACAAAAACGAGGAGAACACAAGGGGCGAAAATCAGAGGAGGATCAACAGTATGCCACTACGTGGAGTAAGAGAAGTGTGAAAAACCCGAGGTGAAGAAACAGGGGAGAAGAATACGAGGAGCAAGAAAAAAAAAGCAAAATACAAAAACGAGGAGAACACAAGGGGCGAAAATCAGAGGAGGATCAACAGTATGCCACTACGTGGAGTAAGAGAAGTGTGAAAATGCTGATGCGAAGAAACAGGGGAGAAGAATACGAGGAGCAAGAAAAAAAAAGCAAAATACAAAAACGAGGAGAACACAAGGGGCGAAAATCAGAGGAGGATCAACAGTATGCCACTACGTGGAGTAAGAGAAGTGTGAAAAACCCGAGGCGAAGAAACAGGGGAGAAGAATACGAGGAGCAAGAAAAAAAAAGCAAAATACAAAAACGAGGAGAACACAAGGGGCGAAAATCAGAGGAGGATCAACAGTATGCCACTACGTGGAGTAAGAGCAGTGTGAAAAACCCGAGGCGAAGAAACAGGGGAGAAGAATACGAGGAGCAAGAAAAAAAAAGCAAAATACAAAAACGAGGAGAACACAAGGGGCGAAAATCAGAGGAGGATCAACAGTATGCCACTACGTGGAGTAAGAGAAGTGTGAAAAACCCGAGGCGAAGAAACAGGGGAGAAGAATACGAGGAGCAAGAAAAAAAAAGCAAAATACAAAAACGAGGAGAACACAAGGGGCGAAAATCAGAGGAGGATCAACAGTATGCCACTACGTGGAGTAAGAGAAGTGTGAAAATGCTGATGCGAAGAAACAGGGGAGAAGAATACGAGGAGCAAGAAAAAAAAAGCAAAATACAAAAACGAGGAGAACACAAGGGGCGAAAATCAGAGGAGGATCAACAGTATGCCACTACGTGGAGTAAGAGAAGTGTGAAAAACCCGAGGCGAAGAAACAGGGGAGAAGAATACGAGGAGCAAGAAAAAAAAAGCAAAATACAAAAACGAGGAGAACACAAGGGGCGAAAATCAGAGGAGGATCAGCCGTATGCCACTACGTGGAGTAAGAGAAGTGTGAAAATGCTGATGCGAAGAAACAGGGGAGAAGAATACGAGGAGCAAGAAAAAAAAAGCAAAATACAAAAACGAGGAGAACACAAGGGGCGAAAATCAGAGGAGGATCAACAGTATGCCACTACGTGGAGTAGGAGAAGTGTGAAAAACCCGAGGCGAAGAAACAGGGGAGAAGAATACGAGGAGCAAGAAAAAAAAAGCAAAATACAAAAACGAGGAGAACACAAGGGGCGAAAATCAGAGGAGGATCAACAGTATGCCACTACGTGGAGTAAGAGAAGTGTGAAAAACCCGAGGCGAAGAAACAGGGGAGAAGAATACGAGGAGCAAGAAAAAAAAAGCAAAATACAAAAACGAGGAGAACACAAGGGGCGAAAATCAGAGGAGGATCAACAGTATGCCACTACGTGGAGTAAGAGAAGTGTGAAAAACCCGAGGCGAAGAAACAGGGGAGAAGAATACGAGGAGCAAGAAAAAAACAGCAAAATACAAAAACGAGGAGAACACAAGGGGCGAAAATCAGAGGAGGTTCAAAAGTGTGGCACTACGTGGAGTAAGAGAAGTGTGAAAAACCCAAGGCGAAGAAACAGGGGAAAAGAATACGACGAGCAAGAAAAAAAAAGCAAAATACAAAAACGAGGAGAACACAAGGGGCGAAAATCAGAGGAGGATCAACAGTATGCCACTACGTGGAGTAAGAGAAGTGTGAAAAACCCGAGGTGAAGAAACAGGGGAGAAGAATACGAGGAGCAAGAAAAAAAAAGCAAAATACAAAAACGAGGAGAACACAAGGGGCGAAAATCAGAGGAGGATCAACAGTATGCCACTACGTGGAGTAAGAGAAGTGTGAAAATGCTGATGCGAAGAAACAGGGGAGAAGAATACGAGGAGCAAGAAAAAAAAAGCAAAATACAAAAACGAGGAGAACACAAGGGGCGAAAATCAGAGGAGGATCAACAGTATGCCACTACGTGGAGTAAGAGAAGTGTGAAAAACCCGAGGCGAAGAAACAGGGGAGAAGAATACGAGGAGCAAGAAAAAAAAAGCAAAATACAAAAACGAGGAGAACACAAGGGGCGAAAATCAGAGGAGGATCAAAAGTGTGGCACTACGTGGAGTAAGAGAAGTGTGAAAAACACAAGGCGAAGAAACAGGGGAGAAGAATACGAGGAGCAAGAAAAAAAAAGCAAAATACAAAAACGAGGAGAACACAAGGGGCGAAAATCAGAGGAGGATCAACAGTATGCCACTACGTGGAGTAAGAGAAGTGTGAAAAACCCGAGGCGAAGAAACAGGGGAGAAGAATACGAGGAGCAAGAAAAAAAAAGCAAAATACAAAAGCGAGGAGAACACAAGGGGCGAAAATCAGAGGAGGATCAACAGTATGCCACTACGTGGAGTAAGAGAAGTGTGAAAAACCCAAGGCGAAGAAACAGGGGAGAAGAATACGAGGAGCAAGAAAAAAAAAGTAAAATACAAAAACGAGGAGAACACAAGGGGCGAAAATCAGAGGAGGATCAACAGTATGCCACTACGTGGAGTAAGAGAAGTGTGAAAATGCTGATGCGAAGAAACAGGGGAGAAGAATACGAGGAGCAAGAAAAAAAAAGCAAAATACATAAACGAGGAGAACACAAGGGGCGAAAATCAGAGGAGGATCAACAGTATGCCACTACGTGGAGTAAGAGAAGTGTGAAAAACCCGAGGCGAAGAAACAGGGGAGAAGAATACGAGGAGCAAGAAAAAAAAAGCAAAATACAAAAACGAGGAGAACACAAGGGGCGAAAATCAGAGGAGGATCAAAAGTGTGGCACTACGTGGAGTAAGAGAAGTGTGAAAAACCCAAGGCGAAGAAACAGGGGAGAAGAATACGAGGAGCAAGAAAAAAAAAGCAAAATACAAAAACGAGGAGAACACAAGGGGCGAAAATCAGAGGAGGATCAACAGTATGCCACTACGTGGAGTAAGAGAAGTGTGAAAAACCCGAGGCGAAGAAACAGGGGAGAAGAATACGAGGAGCAAGAAAAAAAAAGCAAAATACAAAAACGAGGAGAACACAAGGGGCGAAAATCAGAGGAGGATCAACAGTATGCCACTACGTGGAGTAAGAGAAGTGTGAAAATGCTGATGCGAAGAAACAGGGGAGAAGAATACGAGGAGCAAGAAAAAAAAAGCAAAATACAAAAACGAGGAGAACACAAGGGGCGAAAATCAGAGGAGGATCAACAGTATGCCACTACGTGGAGTAAGAGAAGTGTGAAAAACCGGAGGAGAAGAAACAGGGGAGAAGAATACGAGGAGCAAGAAAAAAAAAGCAAAATACAAAAACGAGGAGAACACAAGGGGCGAAAATCAGAGGAGGATCAGCCGTATGCCACTACGTGGAGTAAGAGAAGTGTGAAAATGCTGATGCGAAGAAACAGGGGAGAAGAATACGAGGAGCAAGAAAAAAAAAGCAAAATACAAAAACGAGGAGAACACAAGGGGCGAAAATCAGAGGAGGATCAACAGTATGCCACTACGTGGAGTAGGAGAAGTGTGAAAAACCCGAGGCGAAGAAACAGGGGAGAAGAATACGAGGAGCAAGAAAAAAAAAGCAAAATACAAAAACGAGGAGAACACAAGGGGCGAAAATCAGAGGAGGATCAACAGTATGCCACTACGTGGAGTAAGAGAAGTGTGAAAAACCCGAGGCGAAGAAACAGGGGAGAAGAATACGAGGAGCAAGAAAAAAAAAGCAAAATACAAAAACGAGGAGAACACAAGGGGCGAAAATCAGAGGAGGATCAACAGTATGCCACTACGTGGAGTAAGAGAAGTGTGAAAAACCCGAGGCGAAGAAACAGGGGAGAAGAATACGAGGAGCAAGAAAAAAACAGCAAAATACAAAAACGAGGAGAACACAAGGGGCGAAAATCAGAGGAGGTTCAAAAGTGTGGCACTACGTGGAGTAAGAGAAGTGTGAAAAACCCAAGGCGAAGAAACAGGGGAAAAGAATACGAGGAGCAAGAAAAAAAAAGCAAAATACAAAAACGAGGAGAACACAAGGGGCGAAAATCAGAGGAGGATCAACAGTATGCCACTACGTGGAGTAAGAGAAGTGTGAAAAACCCGAGGTGAAGAAACAGGGGAGAAGAATACGAGGAGCAAGAAAAAAAAAGCAAAATACAAAAACGAGGAGAACACAAGGGGCGAAAATCAGAGGAGGATCAACAGTATGCCACTACGTGGAGTAAGAGAAGTGTGAAAATGCTGATGCGAAGAAACAGGGGAGAAGAATACGAGGAGCAAGAAAAAAAAGCAAAATACAAAAACGAGGAGAACACAAGGGGCGAAAATCAGAGGAGGATCAACAGTATGCCACTACGTGGAGTAAGAGAAGTGTGAAAAACCCGAGGCGAAGAAACAGGGGAGAAGAATACGAGGAGCAAGAAAAAAAAAGCAAAATACAAAAACGAGGAGAACACAAGGGGCGAAAATCAGAGGAGGATCAAAAGTGTGGCACTACGTGGAGTAAGAGAAGTGTGAAAAACACAAGGCGAAGAAACAGGGGAGAAGAATACGAGGAGCAAGAAAAAAAAAGCAAAATACAAAAACGAGGAGAACACAAGGGGCGAAAATCAGAGGAGGATCAACAGTATGCCACTACGTGGAGTAAGAGAAGTGTGAAAAACCCGAGGCGAAGAAACAGGGGAGAAGAATACGAGGAGCAAGAAAAAAAAAGCAAAATACAAAAGCGAGGAGAACACAAGGGGCGAAAATCAGAGGAGGATCAACAGTATGCCACTACGTGGAGTAAGAGAAGTGTGAAAAACCCAAGGCGAAGAAACAGGGGAGAAGAATACGAGGAGCAAGAAAAAAAAAGTAAAATACAAAAACGAGGAGAACACAAGGGGCGAAAATCAGAGGAGGATCAACAGTATGCCACTACGTGGAGTAAGAGAAGTGTGAAAATGCTGATGCGAAGAAACAGGGGAGAAGAATACGAGGAGCAAGAAAAAAAAAGCAAAATACATAAACGAGGAGAACACAAGGGGCGAAAATCAGAGGAGGATCAACAGTATGCCACTACGTGGAGTAAGAGAAGTGTGAAAAACCCGAGGCGAAGAAACAGGGGAGAAGAATACGAGGAGCAAGAAAAAAAAAGCAAAATACAAAAACGAGGAGAACACAAGGGGCGAAAATCAGAGGAGGATCAAAAGTGTGGCACTACGTGGAGTAAGAGAAGTGTGAAAAACCCAAGGCGAAGAAACAGGGGAGAAGAATACGAGGAGCAAGAAAAAAAAAGCAAAATACAAAAACGAGGAGAACACAAGGGGCGAAAATCAGAGGAGGATCAACAGTATGCCACTACGTGGAGTAAGAGAAGTGTGAAAAACCCGAGGCGAAGAAACAGGGGAGAAGAATACGAGGAGCAAGAAAAAAAAAGCAAAATACAAAAACGAGGAGAACACAAGGGGCGAAAATCAGAGGAGGATCAACAGTATGCCACTACGTGGAGTAAGAGAAGTGTGAAAATGCTGATGCGAAGAAACAGGGGAGAAGAATACGAGGAGCAAGAAAAAAAAAGCAAAATACAAAAACGAGGAGAACACAAGGGGCGAAAATCAGAGGAGGATCAACAGTATGCCACTACGTGGAGTAAGAGAAGTGTGAAAAACCCGAGGCGAAGAAACAGGGGAGAAGAATACGAGGAGCAAGAAAAAAAAAGCAAAATACAAAAACGAGGAGAACACAAGGGGCGAAAATCAGAGGAGGATCAAAAGTGTGGCACTACGTGGAGTAAGAGAAGTGTGAAAAACCCAAGGCGAAGAAACAGGGGAGAAGAATACGAGGAGCAAGAAAAAAAAGCAAAATACAAAAACGAGGAGAACACAAGGGGCGAAAATCAGAGGAGGATCAACAGTATGCCACTACATGGAGTAAGAGAAGTGTGAAAAACCCGAGGCGAAGAAACAGGGGAGAAGAATACGAGGAGCAAGAAAAAAAAAGCAAAATACAAAAACGAGGAGAACACAAGGGGCGAAAATCAGAGGAGGATCAACAGTATGCCACTACGTGGAGTAAGAGAAGTGTGAAAAACCCGAGGCGAAGAAACAGGGGAGAAGAATACGAGGAGCAAGAAAAAAAAAGCAAAATACAAAAACGAGGAGAACACAAGGGGCGAAAATCAGAGGAGGATCAACAGTATGCCACTACGTGGAGTAAGAGAAGTGTGAAAAAGCCGAGGCGAAGAAACAGGGGAGAAGAATACCAGGAGCAAGAAAAAAAAAGCAAAATACAAAAACGAGGAGAACACAAGGGGCGAAAATCAGAGGAGGATCAACCATATGCCACTACGTGGAGTAAGAGAAGTGTGAAAATGCTGATGCGAAGAAACAGGGGAGAAGAATACGAGGAGCAAGAAAAAAAAAGCAAAATACAAAAACGAGGAGAACACAAGGGGCGAAAATCAGAGGAGGATCAACAGTATGCCACTACGTGGAGTAAGAGAAGTGTGAAAAACCCGAGGCGAAGAAACAGGGGAGAAGAATACGAGGAGCAAGAAAAAAAAAGTAAAATACAAAAACGAGGAGAACACAAGGGGCGAAAATCAGAGGAGGATCAACAGTATGCCACTACGTGGAGTAAGAGAAGTGTGAAAATGCTGATGCGAAGAAACAGGGGAGAAGAATACGAGGAGCAAGAAAAAAAAAGCAAAATACATAAACGGGGAGAACACAAGGGGCGAAAATCAGAGGAGGATCAACAGTATGCCACTACGTGGAGTAAGAGAAGTGTGAAAAACCCGAGGCGAAGAAACAGGGGAGAAGAATACGAGGAGCAAGAAAAAAAAAGCAAAATACAAAAACGAGGAGAACACAAGGGGCGAAAATCAGAGGAGGATCAAAAGTGTGGCACTACGTGGAGTAAGAGAAGTGTGAAAAACCCAAGGCGAAGAAACAGGGGAGAAGAATACGAGGAGCAAGAAAAAAAAAGCAAAATACAAAAACGAGGAGAACACAAGGGGCGAAAATCAGAGGAGGATCAACAGTATGCCACTACGTGGAGTAAGAGAAGTGTGAAAAACCCGAGGCGAAGAAACAGGGGAGAAGAATACGAGGAGCAAGAAAAAAAAAGCAAAATACAAAAACGAGGAGAACACAAGGGGCGAAAATCAGAGGAGGATCAACAGTATGCCACTACGTGGAGTAAGAGAAGTGTGAAAATGCTGATGCGAAGAAACAGGGGAGAAGAATACGAGGAGCAAGAAAAAAAAAGCAAAATACAAAAACGAGGAGAACACAAGGGGCGAAAATCAGAGGAGGATCAACAGTATGCCACTACGTGGAGTAAGAGAAGTGTGAAAAACCCGAGGCGAAGAAACAGGGGAGAAGAATACGAGGAGCAAGAAAAAAAAAGCAAAATACAAAAACGAGGAGAACACAAGGGGCGAAAATCAGAGGAGGATCAAAAGTGTGGCACTACGTGGAGTAAGAGAAGTGAGAAAAACCCAAGGCGAAGAAACAGGGGAGAAGAATACGAGGAGCAAGAAAAAAAAAGCAAAATACAAAAACGAGGAGAACACAAGGGGCGAAAATCAGAGGAGGATCAACAGTATGCCACTACGTGGAGTAAGAGAAGTGTGAAAAACCCGAGGCGAAGAAACAGGGGAGAAGAATACGAGGAGCAAGAAAAAAAAAGCAAAATACAAAAACGAGGAGAACACAAGGGGCGAAAATCAGAGGAGGATCAACAGTATGCCACTACGTGGAGTAAGAGAAGTGTGAAAAACCCGAGGCGAAGAAACAGGGGAGAAGAATACGAGGAGCAAGAAAAAAAAAGCAAAATACAAAAACGAGGAGAACACAAGGGGCGAAAATCAGAGGAGGATCAACAGTATGCCACTACGTGGAGTAAGAGAAGTGTGAAAATGCTGATGCGAAGAAACAGGGGAGAAGAATACGAGGAGCAAGAAAAAAAAAGCAAAATACAAAAACGAGGAGAACACAAGGGGCGAAAATCAGAGGAGGATCAACAGTATGCCACTACGTGGAGTAAGAGAAGTGTGAAAAACCCGAGGCGAAGAAACAGGGGAGAAGAATACGAGGAGCAAGAAAAAAAAAGCAAAATACAAAAACGAGGAGAACACAAGGGGCGAAAATCAGAGGAGGATCAAAAGTGTGGCACTACGTGGAGTAAGAGAAGTGAGAAAAACCCAAGGCGAAGAAACAGGGGAGAAGAATACGAGGAGCAAGAAAAAAAAAGCAAAATACAAAAACGAGGAGAACACAAGGGGCGAAAATCAGAGGAGGATCAACAGTATGCCACTACGTGGAGTAAGAGAAGTGTGAAAAACCCGAGGCGAAGAAACAGGGGAGAAGAATACGAGGAGCAAGAAAAAAAAAGCAAAATACAAAAACGAGGAGAACACAAGGGGCGAAAATCAGAGGAGGATCAACAGTATGCCACTACGTGGAGTAAGAGAAGTGTGAAAATGCTGATGCGAAGAAACAGGGGAGAAGAATACGAGGAGCAAGAAAAAAAAAGCAAAATACAAAAACGAGGAGAACACAAGGGGCGAAAATCAGAGGAGGATCAACAGTATGCCACTACGTGGAGTAAGAGAAGTGTGAAAAACCCGAGGCGAAGAAACAGGGGAGAAGAATACGAGGAGCAAGAAAAAAAAAGCAAAATACAAAAACGAGGAGAACACAAGGGGCGAAAATCAGAGGAGGATGAACAGTATGCCACTACGTGGAGTAAGAGAAGTGTGAAAAACCCGAGGCGAAGAAACAGGGGAGAAGAATACGAGGAGCAAGAAAAAAAAAGCAAAATACAAAAACGAGGAGAACACAAGGGGCGAAAATCAGAGGAGGATCAACAGTATGCCACTACGTGGAGTAAGAGCAGTGTGAAAATGCTGATGCGAAGAAACAGGGGAGAAGAATACGAGGAGCAAGAAAAAAAAAGCAAAATACAAAAACGAGGAGAACACAAGGGGCGAAAATCAGAGGAGGATCCACAGTATGCCACTACGTGGAGTAAGAGAAGTGTGAAAAACCCGAGGCGAAGAAACAGGGGAGAAGAATACGAGGAGCAAGAAAAAAAAAGCAAAATACAAAAACGAGGAGAACACAAGGGGCGAAAATCAGAGGAGGATCAACAGTATGCCACTACGTGGAGTAAGAGCAGTGTGAAAAACCCGAGGCGAAGAAACAGGGGAGAAGAATACGAGGAGCAAGAAAAAAAAAGCAAAATACAAAAACGAGGAGAACACAAGGGGCGAAAATCAGAGGAGGATCAACAGTATGCCACTACGTGGAGTAAGAGAAGTGTGAAAAACCCGAGGCGAAGAAACAGGGGAGAAGAATACGAGGAGCAAGAAAAAAAAAGCAAAATACAAAAACGAGGAGAACACAAGGGGCGAAAATCAGAGGAGGATCAACAGTATGCCACTACGTGGAGTAAGAGAAGTGTGAAAATGCTGATGCGAAGAAACAGGGGAGAAGAATACGAGGAGCAAGAAAAAAAAAGCAAAATACAAAAACGAGGAGAACACAAGGGGCGAAAATCAGAGGAGGATCAACAGTATGCCACTACGTGGAGTAAGAGAAGTGTGAAAAACCCGAGGCGAAGAAACAGGGGAGAAGAATACGAGGAGCAAGAAAAAAAAAGCAAAATACAAAAACGAGGAGAACACAAGGGGCGAAAATCAGAGGAGGATCAGCCGTATGCCACTACGTGGAGTAAGAGAAGTGTGAAAATGCTGATGCGAAGAAACAGGGGAGAAGAATACGAGGAGCAAGAAAAAAAAAGCAAAATACAAAAACGAGGAGAACACAAGGGGCGAAAATCAGAGGAGGATCAACAGTATGCCACTACGTGGAGTAGGAGAAGTGTGAAAAACCCGAGGCGAAGAAACAGGGGAGAAGAATACGAGGAGCAAGAAAAAAAAAGCAAAATACAAAAACGAGGAGAACACAAGGGGCGAAAATCAGAGGAGGATCAACAGTATGCCACTACGTGGAGTAAGAGAAGTGTGAAAAACCCGAGGCGAAGAAACAGGGGAGAAGAATACGAGGAGCAAGAAAAAAAAAGCAAAATACAAAAACGAGGAGAACACAAGGGGCGAAAATCAGAGGAGGATCAACAGTATGCCACTACGTGGAGTAAGAGAAGTGTGAAAAACCCGAGGCGAAGAAACAGGGGAGAAGAATACGAGGAGCAAGAAAAAAACAGCAAAATACAAAAACGAGGAGAACACAAGGGGCGAAAATCAGAGGAGGTTCAAAAGTGTGGCACTACGTGGAGTAAGAGAAGTGTGAAAAACCCAAGGCGAAGAAACAGGGGAAAAGAATACGAGGAGCAAGAAAAAAAAAGCAAAATACAAAAACGAGGAGAACACAAGGGGCGAAAATCAGAGGAGGATCAACAGTATGCCACTACGTGGAGTAAGAGAAGTGTGAAAAACCCGAGGTGAAGAAACAGGGGAGAAGAATACGAGGAGCAAGAAAAAAAAAGCAAAATACAAAAACGAGGAGAACACAAGGGGCGAAAATCAGAGGAGGATCAACAGTATGCCACTACGTGGAGTAAGAGAAGTGTGAAAATGCTGATGCGAAGAAACAGGGGAGAAGAATACGAGGAGCAAGAAAAAAAAAGCAAAATACAAAAACGAGGAGAACACAAGGGGCGAAAATCAGAGGAGGATCAACAGTATGCCACTACGTGGAGTAAGAGAAGTGTGAAAAACCCGAGGCGAAGAAACAGGGGAGAAGAATACGAGGAGCAAGAAAAAAAAAGCAAAATACAAAAACGAGGAGAACACAAGGGGCGAAAATCAGAGGAGGATCAAAAGTGTGGCACTACGTGGAGTAAGAGAAGTGTGAAAAACACAAGGCGAAGAAACAGGGGAGAAGAATACGAGGAGCAAGAAAAAAAAAGCAAAATACAAAAACGAGGAGAACACAAGGGGCGAAAATCAGAGGAGGATCAACAGTATGCCACTACGTGGAGTAAGAGAAGTGTGAAAAACCCGAGGCGAAGAAACAGGGGAGAAGAATACGAGGAGCAAGAAAAAAAAAGCAAAATACAAAAGCGAGGAGAACACAAGGGGCGAAAATCAGAGGAGGATCAACAGTATGCCACTACGTGGAGTAAGAGAAGTGTGAAAAACCCAAGGCGAAGAAACAGGGGAGAAGAATACGAGGAGCAAGAAAAAAAAAGTAAAATACAAAAACGAGGAGAACACAAGGGGCGAAAATCAGAGGAGGATCAACAGTATGCCACTACGTGGAGTAAGAGAAGTGTGAAAAACCCGAGGCGAAGAAACAGGGGAGAAGAATACGAGGAGCAAGAAAAAAAAAGCAAAATACAAAAGCGAGGAGAACACAAGGGGCGAAAATCAGAGGAGGATCAACAGTATGCCACTACGTGGAGTAAGAGAAGTGTGAAAAACCCAAGGCGAAGAAACAGGGGAGAAGAATACGAGGAGCAAGAAAAAAAAAGTAAAATACAAAAACGAGGAGAACACAAGGGGCGAAAATCAGAGGAGGATCAACAGTATGCCACTACGTGGAGTAAGAGAAGTGTGAAAATGCTGATGCGAAGAAACAGGGGAGAAGAATACGAGGAGCAAGAAAAAAAAAGCAAAATACATAAACGAGGAGAACACAAGGGGCGAAAATCAGAGGAGGATCAACAGTATGCCACTACGTGGAGTAAGAGAAGTGTGAAAAACCCGAGGCGAAGAAACAGGGGAGAAGAATACGAGGAGCAAGAAAAAAAAAGCAAAATACAAAAACGAGGAGAACACAAGGGGCGAAAATCAGAGGAGGATCAAAAGTGTGGCACTACGTGGAGTAAGAGAAGTGTGAAAAACCCAAGGCGAAGAAACAGGGGAGAAGAATACGAGGAGCAAGAAAAAAAAAGCAAAATACAAAAACGAGGAGAACACAAGGGGCGAAAATCAGAGGAGGATCAACAGTATGCCACTACGTGGAGTAAGAGAAGTGTGAAAAACCCGAGGCGAAGAAACAGGGGAGAAGAATACGAGGAGCAAGAAAAAAAAAGCAAAATACAAAAACGAGGAGAACACAAGGGGCGAAAATCAGAGGAGGATCAACAGTATGCCACTACGTGGAGTAAGAGAAGTGTGAAAATGCTGATGCGAAGAAACAGGGGAGAAGAATACGAGGAGCAAGAAAAAAAAAGCAAAATACAAAAACGAGGAGAACACAAGGGGCGAAAATCAGAGGAGGATCAACAGTATGCCACTACGTGGAGTAAGAGAAGTGTGAAAAACCCGAGGAGAAGAAACAGGGGAGAAGAATACGAGGAGCAAGAAAAAAAAAGCAAAATACAAAAACGAGGAGAACACAAGGGGCGAAAATCAGAGGAGGATCAGCCGTATGCCACTACGTGGAGTAAGAGAAGTGTGAAAATGCTGATGCGAAGAAACAGGGGAGAAGAATACGAGGAGCAAGAAAAAAAAAGCAAAATACAAAAACGAGGAGAACACAAGGGGCGAAAATCAGAGGAGGATCAACAGTATGCCACTACGTGGAGTAGGAGAAGTGTGAAAAACCCGAGGCGAAGAAACAGGGGAGAAGAATACGAGGAGCAAGAAAAAAAAAGCAAAATACAAAAACGAGGAGAACACAAGGGGCGAAAATCAGAGGAGGATCAACAGTATGCCACTACGTGGAGTAAGAGAAGTGTGAAAAACCCGAGGCGAAGAAACAGGGGAGAAGAATACGAGGAGCAAGAAAAAAAAAGCAAAATACAAAAACGAGGAGAACACAAGGGGCGAAAATCAGAGGAGGATCAACAGTATGCCACTACGTGGAGTAAGAGAAGTGTGAAAAACCCGAGGCGAAGAAACAGGGGAGAAGAATACGAGGAGCAAGAAAAAAACAGCAAAATACAAAAACGAGGAGAACACAAGGGGCGAAAATCAGAGGAGGTTCAAAAGTGTGGCACTACGTGGAGTAAGAGAAGTGTGAAAAACCCAAGGCGAAGAAACAGGGGAAAAGAATACGAGGAGCAAGAAAAAAAAAGCAAAATACAAAAACGAGGAGAACACAAGGGGCGAAAATCAGAGGAGGATCAACAGTATGCCACTACGTGGAGTAAGAGAAGTGTGAAAAACCCGAGGTGAAGAAACAGGGGAGAAGAATACGAGGAGCAAGAAAAAAAAAGCAAAATACAAAAACGAGGAGAACACAAGGGGCGAAAATCAGAGGAGGATCAACAGTATGCCACTACGTGGAGTAAGAGAAGTGTGAAAATGCTGATGCGAAGAAACAGGGGAGAAGAATACGAGGAGCAAGAAAAAAAAGCAAAATACAAAAACGAGGAGAACACAAGGGGCGAAAATCAGAGGAGGATCAACAGTATGCCACTACGTGGAGTAAGAGAAGTGTGAAAAACCCGAGGCGAAGAAACAGGGGAGAAGAATACGAGGAGCAAGAAAAAAAAAGCAAAATACAAAAACGAGGAGAACACAAGGGGCGAAAATCAGAGGAGGATCAAAAGTGTGGCACTACGTGGAGTAAGAGAAGTGTGAAAAACACAAGGCGAAGAAACAGGGGAGAAGAATACGAGGAGCAAGAAAAAAAAAGCAAAATACAAAAACGAGGAGAACACAAGGGGCGAAAATCAGAGGAGGATCAACAGTATGCCACTACGAGGAGAAAGAGAAGTGTGAAAAACCCGAGGCGAAGAAACAGGGGAGAAGAATACGAGGAGCAAGAAAAAAAAAGCAAAATACAAAAGCGAGGAGAACACAAGGGGCGAAAATCAGAGGAGGATCAACAGTATGCCACTACGTGGAGTAAGAGAAGTGTGAAAAACCCAAGGCGAAGAAACAGGGGAGAAGAATACGAGGAGCAAGAAAAAAAAAGTAAAATACAAAAACGAGGAGAACACAAGGGGCGAAAATCAGAGGAGGATCAACAGTATGCCACTACGTGGAGTAAGAGAAGTGTGAAAATGCTGATGCGAAGAAACAGGGGAGAAGAATACGAGGAGCAAGAAAAAAAAAGCAAAATACATAAACGAGGAGAACACAAGGGGCGAAAATCAGAGGAGGATCAACAGTATGCCACTACGTGGAGTAAGAGAAGTGTGAAAAACCCGAGGCGAAGAAACAGGGGAGAAGAATACGAGGAGCAAGAAAAAAAAAGCAAAATACAAAAACGAGGAGAACACAAGGGGCGAAAATCAGAGGAGGATCAAAAGTGTGGCACTACGTGGAGTAAGAGAAGTGTGAAAAACCCAAGGCGAAGAAACAGGGGAGAAGAATACGAGGAGCAAGAAAAAAAAAGCAAAATACAAAAACGAGGAGAACACAAGGGGCGAAAATCAGAGGAGGATCAACAGTATGCCACTACGTGGAGTAAGAGAAGTGTGAAAAACCCGAGGCGAAGAAACAGGGGAGAAGAATACGAGGAGCAAGAAAAAAAAAGCAAAATACAAAAACGAGGAGAACACAAGGGGCGAAAATCAGAGGAGGATCAACAGTATGCCACTACGTGGAGTAAGAGAAGTGTGAAAATGCTGATGCGAAGAAACAGGGGAGAAGAATACGAGGAGCAAGAAAAAAAAAGCAAAATACAAAAACGAGGAGAACACAAGGGGCGAAAATCAGAGGAGGATCAACAGTATGCCACTACGTGGAGTAAGAGAAGTGTGAAAAACCCGAGGCGAAGAAACAGGGGAGAAGAATACGAGGAGCAAGAAAAAAAAAGCAAAATACAAAAACGAGGAGAACACAAGGGGCGAAAATCAGAGGAGGATCAAAAGTGTGGCACTACGTGGAGTAAGAGAAGTGTGAAAAACCCAAGGCGAAGAAACAGGGGAGAAGAATACGAGGAGCAAGAAAAAAAAGCAAAATACAAAAACGAGGAGAACACAAGGGGCGAAAATCAGAGGAGGATCAACAGTATGCCACTACATGGAGTAAGAGAAGTGTGAAAAACCCGAGGCGAAGAAACAGGGGAGAAGAATACGAGGAGCAAGAAAAAAAAAGCAAAATACAAAAACGAGGAGAACACAAGGGGCGAAAATCAGAGGAGGATCAACAGTATGCCACTACGTGGAGTAAGAGAAGTGTGAAAAACCCGAGGCGAAGAAACAGGGGAGAAGAATACGAGGAGCAAGAAAAAAAAAGCAAAATACAAAAACGAGGAGAACACAAGGGGCGAAAATCAGAGGAGGATCAACAGTATGCCACTACGTGGAGTAAGAGAAGTGTGAAAAAGCCGAGGCGAAGAAACAGGGGAGAAGAATACGAGGAGCAAGAAAAAAAAAGCAAAATACAAAAACGAGGCGAACACAAGGGGCGAAAATCAGAGGAGGATCAACCATATGCCACTACGTGGAGTAAGAGAAGTGTGAAAATGCTGATGCGAAGAAACAGGGGAGAAGAATACGAGGAGCAAGAAAAAAAAAGCAAAATACAAAAACGAGGAGAACACAAGGGGCGAAAATCAGAGGAGGATCAACAGTATGCCACTACGTGGAGTAAGAGAAGTGTGAAAAACCCGAGGCGAAGAAACAGGGGAGAAGAATACGAGGAGCAAGAAAAAAAAAGTAAAATACAAAAACGAGGAGAACACAAGGGGCGAAAATCAGAGGAGGATCAACAGTATGCCACTACGTGGAGTAAGAGAAGTGTGAAAATGCTGATGCGAAGAAACAGGGGAGAAGAATACGAGGAGCAAGAAAAAAAAAGCAAAATACATAAACGGGGAGAACACAAGGGGCGAAAATCAGAGGAGGATCAACAGTATGCCACTACGTGGAGTAAGAGAAGTGTGAAAAACCCGAGGCGAAGAAACAGGGGAGAAGAATACGAGGAGCAAGAAAAAAAAAGCAAAATACAAAAACGAGGAGAACACAAGGGGCGAAAATCAGAGGAGGATCAAAAGTGTGGCACTACGTGGAGTAAGAGAAGTGTGAAAAACCCAAGGCGAAGAAACAGGGGAGAAGAATACGAGGAGCAAGAAAAAAAAAGCAAAATACAAAAACGAGGAGAACACAAGGGGCGAAAATCAGAGGAGGATCAACAGTATGCCACTACGTGGAGTAAGAGAAGTGTGAAAAACCCGAGGCGAAGAAACAGGGGAGAAGAATACGAGGAGCAAGAAAAAAAAAGCAAAATACAAAAACGAGGAGAACACAAGGGGCGAAAATCAGAGGAGGATCAACAGTATGCCACTACGTGGAGTAAGAGAAGTGTGAAAATGCTGATGCGAAGAAACAGGGGAGAAGAATACGAGGAGCAAGAAAAAAAAAGCAAAATACAAAAACGAGGAGAACACAAGGGGCGAAAATCAGAGGAGGATCAACAGTATGCCACTACGTGGAGTAAGAGAAGTGTGAAAAACCCGAGGCGAAGAAACAGGGGAGAAGAATACGAGGAGCAAGAAAAAAAAAGCAAAATACAAAAACGAGGAGAACACAAGGGGCGAAAATCAGAGGAGGATCAAAAGTGTGGCACTACGTGGAGTAAGAGAAGTGAGAAAAACCCAAGGCGAAGAAACAGGGGAGAAGAATACGAGGAGCAAGAAAAAAAAAGCAAAATACAAAAACGAGGAGAACACAAGGGGCGAAAATCAGAGGAGGATCAACAGTATGCCACTACGTGGAGTAAGAGAAGTGTGAAAAACCCGAGGCGAAGAAACAGGGGAGAAGAATACGAGGAGCAAGAAAAAAAAAGCAAAATACAAAAACGAGGAGAACACAAGGGGCGAAAATCAGAGGAGGATCAACAGTATGCCACTACGTGGAGTAAGAGAAGTGTGAAAATGCTGATGCGAAGAAACAGGGGAGAAGAATACGAGGAGCAAGAAAAAAAAAGCAAAATACAAAAACGAGGAGAACACAAGGGGCGAAAATCAGAGGAGGATCAACAGTATGCCACTACGTGGAGTAAGAGAAGTGTGAAAAACCCGAGGCGAAGAAACAGGGGAGAAGAATACGAGGAGCAAGAAAAAAAAAGCAAAATACAAAAACGAGGAGAACACAAGGGGCGAAAATCAGAGGAGGATGAACAGTATGCCACTACGTGGAGTAAGAGAAGTGTGAAAAACCCGAGGCGAAGAAACAGGGGAGAAGAATACGAGGAGCAAGAAAAAAAAAGCAAAATACAAAAACGAGGAGAACACAAGGGGCGAAAATCAGAGGAGGATCAACAGTATGCCACTACGTGGAGTAAGAGCAGTGTGAAAATGCTGATGCGAAGAAACAGGGGAGAAGAATACGAGGAGCAAGAAAAAAAAAGCAAAATACAAAAACGAGGAGAACACAAGGGGCGAAAATCAGAGGAGGATCCACAGTATGCCACTACGTGGAGTAAGAGAAGTGTGAAAAACCCGAGGCGAAGAAACAGGGGAGAAGAATACGAGGAGCAAGAAAAAAAAAGCAAAATACAAAAACGAGGAGAACACAAGGGGCGAAAATCAGAGGAGGATCAACAGTATGCCACTACGTGGAGTAAGAGCAGTGTGAAAAACCCGAGGCGAAGAAACAGGGGAGAAGAATACGAGGAGCAAGAAAAAAAAAGCAAAATACAAAAACGAGGAGAACACAAGGGGCGAAAATCAGAGGAGGATCAACAGTATGCCACTACGTGGAGTAAGAGAAGTGTGAAAAACCCGAGGCGAAGAAACAGGGGAGAAGAATACGAGGAGCAAGAAAAAAAAAGCAAAATACAAAAACGAGGAGAACACAAGGGGCGAAAATCAGAGGAGGATCAACAGTATGCCACTACGTGGAGTAAGAGAAGTGTGAAAATGCTGATGCGAAGAAACAGGGGAGAAGAATACGAGGAGCAAGAAAAAAAAAGCAAAATACAAAAACGAGGAGAACACAAGGGGCGAAAATCAGAGGAGGATCAACAGTATGCCACTACGTGGAGTAAGAGAAGTGTGAAAAACCCGAGGCGAAGAAACAGGGGAGAAGAATACGAGGAGCAAGAAAAAAAAAGCAAAATACAAAAACGAGGAGAACACAAGGGGCGAAAATCAGAGGAGGATCAGCCGTATGCCACTACGTGGAGTAAGAGAAGTGTGAAAATGCTGATGCGAAGAAACAGGGGAGAAGAATACGAGGAGCAAGAAAAAAAAAGCAAAATACAAAAACGAGGAGAACACAAGGGGCGAAAATCAGAGGAGGATCAACAGTATGCCACTACGTGGAGTAGGAGAAGTGTGAAAAACCCGAGGCGAAGAAACAGGGGAGAAGAATACGAGGAGCAAGAAAAAAAAAGCAAAATACAAAAACGAGGAGAACACAAGGGGCGAAAATCAGAGGAGGATCAACAGTATGCCACTACGTGGAGTAAGAGAAGTGTGAAAAACCCGAGGCGAAGAAACAGGGGAGAAGAATACGAGGAGCAAGAAAAAAAAAGCAAAATACAAAAACGAGGAGAACACAAGGGGCGAAAATCAGAGGAGGATCAACAGTATGCCACTACGTGGAGTAAGAGAAGTGTGAAAAACCCGAGGCGAAGAAACAGGGGAGAAGAATACGAGGAGCAAGAAAAAAACAGCAAAATACAAAAACGAGGAGAACACAAGGGGCGAAAATCAGAGGAGGTTCAAAAGTGTGGCACTACGTGGAGTAAGAGAAGTGTGAAAAACCCAAGGCGAAGAAACAGGGGAAAAGAATACGAGGAGCAAGAAAAAAAAAGCAAAATACAAAAACGAGGAGAACACAAGGGGCGAAAATCAGAGGAGGATCAACAGTATGCCACTACGTGGAGTAAGAGAAGTGTGAAAAACCCGAGGTGAAGAAACAGGGGAGAAGAATACGAGGAGCAAGAAAAAAAAAGCAAAATACAAAAACGAGGAGAACACAAGGGGCGAAAATCAGAGGAGGATCAACAGTATGCCACTACGTGGAGTAAGAGAAGTGTGAAAATGCTGATGCGAAGAAACAGGGGAGAAGAATACGAGGAGCAAGAAAAAAAAAGCAAAATACAAAAACGAGGAGAACACAAGGGGCGAAAATCAGAGGAGGATCAACAGTATGCCACTACGTGGAGTAAGAGAAGTGTGAAAAACCCGAGGCGAAGAAACAGGGGAGAAGAATACGAGGAGCAAGAAAAAAAAAGCAAAATACAAAAACGAGGAGAACACAAGGGGCGAAAATCAGAGGAGGATCAAAAGTGTGGCACTACGTGGAGTAAGAGAAGTGTGAAAAACACAAGGCGAAGAAACAGGGGAGAAGAATACGAGGAGCAAGAAAAAAAAAGCAAAATACAAAAACGAGGAGAACACAAGGGGCGAAAATCAGAGGAGGATCAACAGTATGCCACTACGTGGAGTAAGAGAAGTGTGAAAAACCCGAGGCGAAGAAACAGGGGAGAAGAATACGAGGAGCAAGAAAAAAAAAGCAAAATACAAAAGCGAGGAGAACACAAGGGGCGAAAATCAGAGGAGGATCAACAGTATGCCACTACGTGGAGTAAGAGAAGTGTGAAAAACCCAAGGCGAAGAAACAGGGGAGAAGAATACGAGGAGCAAGAAAAAAAAAGTAAAATACAAAAACGAGGAGAACACAAGGGGCGAAAATCAGAGGAGGATCAACAGTATGCCACTACGTGGAGTAAGAGAAGTGTGAAAATGCTGATGCGAAGAAACAGGGGAGAAGAATACGAGGAGCAAGAAAAAAAAAGCAAAATACATAAACGAGGAGAACACAAGGGGCGAAAATCAGAGGAGGATCAACAGTATGCCACTACGTGGAGTAAGAGAAGTGTGAAAAACCCGAGGCGAAGAAACAGGGGAGAAGAATACGAGGAGCAAGAAAAAAAAAGCAAAATACAAAAACGAGGAGAACACAAGGGGCGAAAATCAGAGGAGGATCAAAAGTGTGGCACTACGTGGAGTAAGAGAAGTGTGAAAAACCCAAGGCGAAGAAACAGGGGAGAAGAATACGAGGAGCAAGAAAAAAAAAGCAAAATACAAAAACGAGGAGAACACAAGGGGCGAAAATCCGAGGAGGATCAACAGTATGCCACTACGTGGAGTAAGAGAAGTGTGAAAAACCCGAGGCGAAGAAACAGGGGAGAAGAATACGAGGAGCAAGAAAAAAAAAGCAAAATACAAAAACGAGGAGAACACAAGGGGCGAAAATCAGAGGAGGATCAACAGTATGCCACTACGTGGAGTAAGAGAAGTGTGAAAATGCTGATGCGAAGAAACAGGGGAGAAGAATACGAGGAGCAAGAAAAAAAAAGCAAAATACAAAAACGAGGAGAACACAAGGGGCGAAAATCAGAGGAGGATCAACAGTATGCCACTACGTGGAGTAAGAGAAGTGTGAAAAACCCGAGGCGAAGAAACAGGGGAGAAGAATACGAGGAGCAAGAAAAAAAAAGCAAAATACAAAAACGAGGAGAACACAAGGGGCGAAAATCAGAGGAGGATCAACCGTATGCCACTACGTGGAGTAAGAGAAGTGTGAAAATGCTGATGCGAAGAAACAGGGGAGAAGAATACGAGGAGCAAGAAAAAAAAAGCAAAATACAAAAACGAGGAGAACACAAGGGGCGAAAATCAGAGGAGGATCAAAAGTGTGGCACTACGTGGAGTAAGAGAAGTGTGAAAAACCCAAGGCGAAGAAACAGGGGAGAAGAATACGAGGAGCAAGAAAAAAAAAGCAAAATACAAAAACGAGGAGAACACAAGGGGCGAAAATCAGAGGAGGATCAACAGTATGCCACTACGTGGAGTAAGAGAAGTGTGAAAAACCCGAGGCGAAGAAACAGGGGAGAAGAATACGAGGAGCAAGAAAAAAAAAGCAAAATACAAAAACGAGGAGAACACAAGGGGCGAAAATCAGAGGAGGATCAACAGTATGCCACTACGTGGAGTAAGAGAAGTGTGAAAATGCTGATGCGAAGAAACAGGGGAGAAGAATACGAGGAGCAAGAAAAAAAAAGCAAAATACAAAAACGAGGAGAACACAAGGGGCGAAAATCAGAGGAGGATCAACAGTATGCCACTACGTGGAGTAAGAGAAGTGTGAAAAACCCGAGGCGAAGAAACAGGGGAGAAGAATACGAGGAGCAAGAAAAAAAAAGCAAAATACAAAAACGAGGAGAACACAAGGGGCGAAAATCAGAGGTGGATCAAAAGTGTGGCACTACGTGGAGTAAGAGAAGTGTGAAAAACCCAATGCGAAGAAACAGGGGAGAAGAATACGAGGAGCAAGAAAAAAAAAGCAAAATACAAAAACGAGGAGAACACAAGGGGCGAAAATCAGAGGAGGATCAACAGTATGCCACTACGTGGAGTAAGAGAAGTGTGAAAAACCCGAGGCGAAGAAACAGGGGAGAAGAATACGAGGAGCAAGAAAAAAAAAGCAAAATACAAAAACGAGGAGAACACAAGGGGCGAAAATCAGAGGAGGATCAACAGTATGCCACTACGTGGAGTAAGAGAAGTGTGAAAATGCTGATGCGAAGAAACAGGGGAGAAGAATACGAGGAGCAAGAAAAAAAAAGCAAAATACAAAAACGAGGAGAACACAAGGGGCGAAAATCAGAGGAGGATCAACAGTATGCCACTACGTGGAGTAAGAGAAGTGTGAAAAACCCGAGGCGAAGAAACAGGGGAGAAGAATACGAGGAGCAAGAAAAAAAAAGCAAAATACAAAAACGAGGAGAACACAAGGGGCGAAAATCAGAGGAGGATCAACAGTATGCCACTACGTGGAGTAAGAGAAGTGTGAAAAACCCGAGGCGAAGAAACAGGGGAGAAGAATACGAGGAGCAAGAAAAAAAAAGCAAAATACAAAAACGAGGAGAACACAAGGGGCGAAAATCAGAGGAGGATCAACAGTATGCCACTACGTGGAGTAAGAGAAGTGTGAAAATGCTGATGCGAAGAAACAGGGGAGAAGAATACGAGGAGCAAGAAAAAAAAAGCAAAATACAAAAACGAGGAGAACACAAGGGGCGAAAATCAGAGGAGGATCAACAGTATGCCACTACGTGGAGTAAGAGAAGTGTGAAAAACCCAAGGCGAAGAAACAGGGGAGAAGAATACGAGGAGCAAGAAAAAAAAAGCAAAATACAAAAACGAGGAGAACACAAGGGGCGAAAATCAGAGGAGGATCAACCGTATGCCACTACGTGGAGTAAGAGAAGTGTGAAAATGCTGATGCGAAGAAACAGGGGAGAAGAATACGAGGAGCAAGAAAAAAAAAGCAAAATACAAAAACGAGGAGAACACAAGGGGCGAAAATCAGAGGAGGATCAACCGTATGCCACTACGTGGAGTAAGAGAAGTGTGAAAAACCCGAGGCGAAGAAACAGGGGAGAAGAATACGAGGAGCAAGAAAAAAAAAGTAAAATACAAAAACGAGGAGAACACAAGGGGCGAAAATCAGAGGAGGATCAACAGTATGCCACTACGTGGAGTAAGAGAAGTGTGAAAATGCTGATGCGAAGAAACAGGGGAGAAGAATACGAGGAGCAAGAAAAAAAAAGCAAAATACAAAAACGAGGAGAACACAAGGGGCGAAAATCAGAGGAGGATCAACAGTATGCCACTACGTGGAGTAAGAGAAGTGTGAAAAACCCGAGGCGAAGAAACAGGGGAGAAGAATACGAGGAGCAAGAAAAAAACAGCAAAATACAAAAACGAGGAGAACACAAGGGGCGAAAATCAGAGGAGGTTCAAAAGTGTGGCACTACGTGGAGTAAGAGAAGTGTGAAAAACCCAAGGCGAAGAAACAGGGGAAAAGAATACGAGGAGCAAGAAAAAAAAAGCAAAATACAAAAACGAGGAGAACACAAGGGGCGAAAATCAGAGGAGGATCAACAGTATGCCACTACGTGGAGTAAGAGAAGTGTGAAAAACCCGAGGTGAAGAAACAGGGGAGAAGAATACGAGGAGCAAGAAAAAAAAAGCAAAATACAAAAACGAGGAGAACACAAGGGGCGAAAATCAGAGGAGGATCAACAGTATGCCACTACGTGGAGTAAGAGAAGTGTGAAAATGCTGATGCGAAGAAACAGGGGAGAAGAATACGAGGAGCAAGAAAAAAAAAGCAAAATACAAAAACGAGGAGAACACAAGGGGCGAAAATCAGAGGAGGATCAACAGTATGCCACTACGTGGAGTAAGAGAAGTGTGAAAAACCCGAGGCGAAGAAACAGGGGAGAAGAATACGAGGAGCAAGAAAAAAAAAGCAAAATACAAAAACGAGGAGAACACAAGGGGCGAAAATCAGAGGAGGATCAAAAGTGTGGCACTACGTGGAGTAAGAGAAGTGTGAAAAACACAAGGCGAAGAAACAGGGGAGAAGAATACGAGGAGCAAGAAAAAAAAAGCAAAATACAAAAACGAGGAGAACACAAGGGGCGAAAATCAGAGGAGGATCAACAGTATGCCACTACGTGGAGTAAGAGAAGTGTGAAAAACCCGAGGCGAAGAAACAGGGGAGAAGAATACGAGGAGCAAGAAAAAAAAAGCAAAATACAAAAGCGAGGAGAACACAAGGGGCGAAAATCAGAGGAGGATCAACAGTATGCCACTACGTGGAGTAAGAGAAGTGTGAAAAACCCAAGGCGAAGAAACAGGGGAGAAGAATACGAGGAGCAAGAAAAAAAAAGTAAAATACAAAAACGAGGAGAACACAAGGGGCGAAAATCAGAGGAGGATCAACAGTATGCCACTACGTGGAGTAAGAGAAGTGTGAAAATGCTGATGCGAAGAAACAGGGGAGAAGAATACGAGGAGCAAGAAAAAAAAAGCAAAATACATAAACGAGGAGAACACAAGGGGCGAAAATCAGAGGAGGATCAACAGTATGCCACTACGTGGAGTAAGAGAAGTGTGAAAAACCCGAGGCGAAGAAACAGGGGAGAAGAATACGAGGAGCAAGAAAAAAAAAGCAAAATACAAAAACGAGGAGAACACAAGGGGCGAAAATCAGAGGAGGATCAAAAGTGTGGCACTACGTGGAGTAAGAGAAGTGTGAAAAACCCAAGGCGAAGAAACAGGGGAGAAGAATACGAGGAGCAAGAAAAAAAAAGCAAAATACAAAAACGAGGAGAACACAAGGGGCGAAAATCAGAGGAGGATCAACAGTATGCCACTACGTGGAGTAAGAGAAGTGTGAAAAACCCGAGGCGAAGAAACAGGGGAGAAGAATACGAGGAGCAAGAAAAAAAAAGCAAAATACAAAAACGAGGAGAACACAAGGGGCGAAAATCAGAGGAGGATCAACAGTATGCCACTACGTGGAGTAAGAGAAGTGTGAAAATGCTGATGCGAAGAAACAGGGGAGAAGAATACGAGGAGCAAGAAAAAAAAAGCAAAATACAAAAACGAGGAGAACACAAGGGGCGAAAATCAGAGGAGGATCAACAGTATGCCACTACGTGGAGTAAGAGAAGTGTGAAAAACCCGAGGCGAAGAAACAGGGGAGAAGAATACGAGGAGCAAGAAAAAAAAAGCAAAATACAAAAACGAGGAGAACACAAGGGGCGAAAATCAGAGGAGGATCAAAAGTGTGGCACTACGTGGAGTAAGAGAAGTGTGAAAAACCCAAGGCGAAGAAACAGGGGAGAAGAATACGAGGAGCAAGAAAAAAAAAGCAAAATACAAAAACGAGGAGAACACAAGGGGCGAAAATCAGAGGAGGATCAACAGTATGCCACTACGTGGAGTAAGAGAAGTGTGAAAATGCTGATGCGAAGAAACAGGGGAGAAGAATACGAGGAGCAAGAAAAAAAAAGCAAAATACAAAAACGAGGAGAACACAAGGGGCGAAAATCAGAGGAGGATCAACAGTATGCCACTACGTGGAGTAAGAGAAGTGTGAAAATGCTGATGCGAAGAAACAGGGGAGAAGAATACGAGGAGCAAGAAAAAAAAAGCAAAATACAAAAACGAGGAGAACACAAGGGGCGAAAATCAGAGGAGGATCAACAGTATGCCACTACGTGGAGTAAGAGAAGTGTGAAAAACCCGAGGCGAAGAAACAGGGGAGAAGAATACGAGGAGCAAGAAAAAAAAAGCAAAATACAAAAACGAGGAGAACACAAGGGGCGAAAATCAGAGGAGGATCAACAGTATGCCACTACGTGGAGTAAGAGAAGTGTGAAAAACCCGAGGCGAAGAAACAGGGGAGAAGAATACGAGGAGCAAGAAAAAAAAAGCAAAATACAAAAACGAGGAGAACACAAGGGGCGAAAATCAGAGGAGGATCAACAGTATGCCCCTACGTGGAGTAAGAGAAGTGTGAAAATGCTGATGCGAAGAAACAGGGGAGAAGAATACGAGGAGCAAGAAAAAAAAAGCAAAATACAAAAACGAGGAGAACACAAGGGGCGAAAATCAGAGGAGGATCAACAGTATGCCACTACGTGGAGTAAGAGAAGTGTGAAAATGCTGATGCGAAGAAACAGGGGAGAAGAATACGAGGAGCAAGAAAAAAAAAGCAAAATACAAAAACGAGGAGAACACAAGGGGCGAAAATCAGAGGAGGATCAACAGTATGCCACTACGTGGAGTAAGAGAAGTGTGAAAAACCCGAGGCGAAGAAACAGGGGAGAAGAATACGAGGAGCAAGAAAAAAAAAGCAAAATACAAAAACGAGGAGAACACAAGGGGCGAAAATCAGAGGAGGATCAACATTATGCCACTACGTGGAGTAAGAGAAGTGTGAAAATGCTGATGCGAAGAAACAGGGGAGAAGAATACGAGGAGCAAGAAAAAAAAAGCAAAATACAAAAACGAGGAGAACACAAGGGGCGAAAATCAGAGGAGGATCAACAGTATGCCACTACGTGGAGTAAGAGAAGTGTGAAAAACCCGAGGCGAAGAAACAGGGGAGAAGAATACGAGGAGCAAGAAAAAAAAAGCAAAATACAAAAACGAGGAGAACACAAGGGGCGAAAATCAGAGGAGGATCAACCGTATGCCACTACGTGGAGTAAGAGAAGTGTGAAAATGCTGATGCGAAGAAACAGGGGAGAAGAATACGAGGAGCAAGAAAAAAAAAGCAAAATACAAAAACGAGGAGAACACAAGGGGCGAAAATCAGAGGAGGATCAACAGTATGCCACTACGTGGAGTAGGAGAAGTGTGAAAAACCCGAGGCGAAGAAACAGGGGAGAAGAATACGAGGAGCAAGAAAAAAAAAGCAAAATACAAAATCGAGGAGAACACAAGGGGCGAAAATCAGAGGAGGATCAACAGTATGCCACTACGTGGAGTAAGAGAAGTGTGAAAATGCTGATGCGAAGAAACAGGGGAGAAGAATACGAGGAGCAAGAAAAAAAAAGCAAAATACAAAAACGAGGAGAACACAAGGGGCGAAAATCAGAGGAGGATCAACAGTATGCCACTACGTGGAGTAAGAGAAGTGTGAAAAACCCGAGGCGAAGAAACAGGGGAGAAGAATACGAGGAGCAAGAAAAAAAAAGCAAAATACAAAAACGAGGAAAACACAAGGGGCGAAAATCAGAGGAGGATCAAAAGTGTGGCACTACGTGGAGTAAGAGAA
Organism: Cervus elaphus; assembly: GCF_910594005.1. NCBI lineage: Eukaryota > Metazoa > Chordata > Mammalia > Artiodactyla > Cervidae > Cervus > Cervus elaphus. The sequence continues at coordinate 166,479 of NW_025316740.1, forward strand.
GTGTGAAAAACCCGAGGCGAAGAAACAGGGGAGAAGAATACGAGGAGCAAGAAAAAAAAAGCAAAATACAAAAACGAGGAGAACACAAGGGGCGAAAATCAGAGGAGGATCAACAGTATGCCACTACGTGGAGTAAGAGAAGTGTGAAAAACCCAATGCGAAGAAACAGGGGAGAAGAATACGAGGAGCAAGAAAAAAAAAGCAAAATACAAAAACGAGGAGAACACAAGGGGCGAAAATCAGAGGAGGATCAACAGTATGCCACTACGTGGAGTAAGAGAAGTGTGAAAATGCTGATGCGAAGAAACAGGGGAGAAGAATACGAGGAGCAAGAAAAAAACAGCAAAATACAAAAACGAGGAGAACACAAGGGGCGAAAATCAGAGGAGGATCAACAGTATGCCACTACGTGGAGTAAGAGAAGTGTGAAAAACCCGAGGCGAAGAAACAGGGGAGAAGAATACGAGGAGCAAGAAAAAAAAAGCAAAATACAAAAACGAGGAGAACACAAGGGGCGAAAATCAGAGGAGGATCAACAGTATGCCACTACGTGGAGTAAGAGAAGTGTGAAAAACCCGAGGCGAAGAAACAGGGGAGAAGAATACGAGGAGCAAGAAAAAAAAAGCAAAATACAAAAACGAGGAGAACACAAGGGGCGAAAATCAGAGGAGGATCAACAGTATGCCACTACGTGGAGTAAGAGAAGTGTGAAAAACCCGAGGCGAAGAAACAGGGGAGAAGAATACGAGGAGCAAGAAAAAAAAAGCAAAATACAAAAACGAGGAGAACACAAGGGGCGAAAATCAGAGGAGGATCAACAGTATGCCACTACGTGGAGTAAGAGAAGTGTGAAAATGCTGATGCGAAGAAACAGGGGAGAAGAATACGAGGAGCAAGAAAAAAAAAGCAAAATACAAAAACGAGGAGAACACAAGGGGCGAAAATCAGAGGAGGATCAACAGTATGCCACTACGTGGAGTAAGAGAAGTGTGAAAAACCCGAGGCGAAGAAACAGGGGAGAAGAATACGAGGAGCAAGAAAAAAAAAGCAAAATACAAAAACGAGGAGAACACAAGGGGCGAAAATCAGAGGAGGATCAACCGTATGCCACTACGTGGAGTAAGAGAAGTGTGAAAATGCTGATGCGAAGAAACAGGGGAGAAGAATACGAGGAGCAAGAAAAAAAAAGCAAAATACAAAAACGAGGAGAACACAAGGGGCGAAAATCAGAGGAGGATCAACAGTATGCCACTACGTGGAGTAGGAGAAGTGTGAAAAACCCGAGGCGAAGAAACAGGGGAGAAGAATACGAGGAGCAAGAAAAAAAAAGCAAAATACAAAAACGAGGAGAACACAAGGGGCGAAAATCAGAGGAGGATCAACAGTATGCCACTACGTGGAGTAAGAGAAGTGTGAAAATGCTGATGCGAAGAAACAGGGGAGAAGAATACGAGGAGCAAGAAAAAAAAAGCAAAATACAAAAACGAGGAGAACACAAGGGGCGAAAATCAGAGGAGGATCAACAGTATGCCACTACGTGGAGTAAGAGAAGTGTGAAAAACCCGAGGCAAAGAAACAGGGGAGAAGAATACGAGGAGCAAGAAAAAAAAAGCAAAATACAAAAACGAGGAGAACACAAGGGGCGAAAATCAGAGGAGGATCAAAAGTGTGGCACTACGTGGAGTAAGAGAAGTGTGAAAAACCCAAGGCGAAGAAACAGGGGAGAAGAATACGAGGAGCAAGAAAAAAAAAGCAAAATACAAAAACGAGGAGAACACAAGGGGCGAAAATCAGAGGAGGATCAACAGTATGCCACTACGTGGAGTAAGAGAAGTGTGAAAAACCCGAGGCGAAGAAACAGGGGAGAAGAATACGAGGAGCAAGAAAAAAAAAGCAAAATACAAAAACGAGGAGAACACAAGGGGCGAAAATCAGAGGAGGATCAACAGTATGCCACTACGTGGAGTAAGAGAAGTGTGAAAATGCTGATGCGAAGAAACAGGGGAGAAGAATACGAGGAGCAAGAAAAAAAAAGCAAAATACAAAAACGAGGAGAACACAAGGGGCGAAAATCAGAGGAGGATCAACAGTATGCCACTACGTGGAGTAAGAGAAGTGTGAAAAACCCGAGGCGAAGAAACAGGGGAGAAGAATACGAGGAGCAAGAAAAAAAAAGCAAAATACAAAAACGAGGAGAACACAAGGGGCGAAAATCAGAGGTGGATCAAAAGTGTGGCACTACGTGGAGTAAGAGAAGTGTGAAAAACCCAATGCGAAGAAACAGGGGAGAAGAATACGAGGAGCAAGAAAAAAAAAGCAAAATACAAAAACGAGGAGAACACAAGGGGCGAAAATCAGAGGAGGATCAACAGTATGCCACTACGTGGAGTAAGAGAAGTGTGAAAAACCCGAGGCGAAGAAACAGGGGAGAAGAATACGAGGAGCAAGAAAAAAAAAGCAAAATACAAAAACGAGGAGAACACAAGGGGCGAAAATCAGAGGAGGATCAACAGTATGCCACTACGTGGAGTAAGAGAAGTGTGAAAATGCTGATGCGAAGAAACAGGGGAGAAGAATACGAGGAGCAAGAAAAAAAAAGCAAAATACAAAAACGAGGAGAACACAAGGGGCGAAAATCAGAGGAGGATCAACAGTATGCCACTACGTGGAGTAAGAGAAGTGTGAAAAACCCGAGGCGAAGAAACAGGGGAGAAGAATACGAGGAGCAAGAAAAAAAAAGCAAAATACAAAAACGAGGAGAACACAAGGGGCGAAAATCAGAGGAGGATCAACAGTATGCCACTACGTGGAGTAAGAGAAGTGTGAAAAACCCGAGGCGAAGAAACAGGGGAGAAGAATACGAGGAGCAAGAAAAAAAAAGCAAAATACAAAAACGAGGAGAACACAAGGGGCGAAAATCAGAGGAGGATCAACAGTATGCCACTACGTGGAGTAAGAGAAGTGTGAAAATGCTGATGCGAAGAAACAGGGGAGAAGAATACGAGGAGCAAGAAAAAAAAAGCAAAATACAAAAACGAGGAGAACACAAGGGGCGAAAATCAGAGGAGGATCAACAGTATGCCACTACGTGGAGTAAGAGAAGTGTGAAAAACCCAAAGCGAAGAAACAGGGGAAAAGAATACGAGGAGCAAGAAAAAAAAAGCAAAATACAAAAACGAGGAGAACACAAGGGGCGAAAATCAGAGGAGGATCAACCGTATGCCACTACGTGGAGTAAGAGAAGTGTGAAAATGCTGATGCGAAGAAACAGGGGAGAAGAATACGAGGAGCAAGAAAAAAAAAGCAAAATACAAAAACGAGGAGAACACAAGGGGCGAAAATCAGAGGAGGATCAACCGTATGCCACTACGTGGAGTAAGAGAAGTGTGAAAAACCCGAGGCGAAGAAACAGGGGAGAAGAATACGAGGAGCAAGAAAAAAAAAGTAAAATACAAAAACGAGGAGAACACAAGGGGCGAAAATCAGAGGAGGATCAACAGTATGCCACTACGTGGAGTAAGAGAAGTGTGAAAATGCTGATGCGAAGAAACAGGGGAGAAGAATACGAGGAGCAAGAAAAAAAAAGCAAAATACAAAAACGAGGAGAACACAAGGGGCGAAAATCAGAGGAGGATCAACAGTATGCCACTACGTGGAGTAAGAGAAGTGTGAAAAACCCGAGGCGAAGAAACAGGGGAGAAGAATACGAGGAGCAAGAAAAAAAAAGCAAAATACAAAAACGAGGAGAACACAAGGGGCGAAAATCAGAGGAGGATCAACCGTATGCCACTACGTGGAGTAAGAGAAGTGTGAAAATGCTGATGCGAAGAAACAGGGGAGAAGAATACGAGGAGCAAGAAAAAAAAAGCAAAATACAAAAACGAGGAGAACACAAGGGGCGAAAATCAGAGGAGGATCCACAGTATGCCACTACGTGGAGTAAGAGAAGTGTGAAAAACCCGAGGCGAAGAAACAGGGGAGAAGAATACGAGGAGCAAGAAAAAAAAAGCAAAATACAAAAACGAGGAGAACACAAGGGGCGAAAATCAGAGGAGGATCAACAGTATGCCACTACGTGGAGTAAGAGCAGTGTGAAAAACCCGAGGCGAAGAAACAGGGGAGAAGAATACGAGGAGCAAGAAAAAAACAGCAAAATACAAAAACGAGGAGAACACAAGGGGCGAAAATCAGAGGAGGATCAACAGTATGCCACTACGTGGAGTAAGAGAAGTGTGAAAAACCCGAGGCGAAGAAACAGGGGAGAAGAATACGAGGAGCAAGAAAAAAAAAGCAAAATACAAAAACGAGGAGAACACAAGGGGCGAAAATCAGAGGAGGATCAACAGTATGCCACTACGTGGAGTAAGAGAAGTGTGAAAATGCTGATGCGAAGAAACAGGGGAGAAGAATACGAGGAGCAAGAAAAAAAAAGCAAAATACAAAAACGAGGAGAACACAAGGGGCGAAAATCAGAGGAGGATCAACAGTATGCCACTACGTGGAGTAAGAGAAGTGTGAAAAACCCGAGGCGAAGAAACAGGGGAGAAGAATACGAGGAGCAAGAAAAAAAAAGCAAAATACAAAAACGAGGAGAACACAAGGGGCGAAAATCAGAGGAGGATCAACCGTATGCCACTACGTGGAGTAAGAGAAGTGTGAAAATGCTGATGCGAAGAAACAGGGGAGAAGAATACGAGGAGCAAGAAAAAAAAAGCAAAATACAAAAACGAGGAGAACACAAGGGGCGAAAATCAGAGGAGGATCAACAGTATGCCACTACGTGGAGTAGGAGAAGTGTGAAAAACCCGAGGCGAAGAAACAGGGGAGAAGAATACGAGGAGCAAGAAAAAAAAAGCAAAATACAAAAACGAGGAGAACACAAGGGGCGAAAATCAGAGGAGGATCAACAGTATGCCACTACGTGGAGTAAGAGAAGTGTGAAAAACCCGAGGCGAAGAAACAGGGGAGAAGAATACGAGGAGCAAGAAAAAAAAAGCAAAATACAAAAACGAGGAGAACACAAGGGGCGAAAATCAGAGGAGGATCAACAGTATGCCACTACGTGGAGTAAGAGAAGTGTGAAAAACCCGAGGCGAAGAAACAGGGGAGAAGAATACGAGGAGCAAGAAAAAAAAAGCAAAATACAAAAACGAGGAGAACACAAGGGGCGAAAATCAGAGGAGGATCAACCGTATGCCACTACGTGGAGTAAGAGAAGTGTGAAAATGCTGATGCGAAGAAACAGGGGAGAAGAATACGAGGAGCAAGAAAAAAAAAGCAAAATACAAAAACGAGGAGAACACAAGGGGCGAAAATCAGAGGAGGATCAACAGTATGCCACTACGTGGAGTAAGAGAAGTGTGAAAAACCCGAGGCGAAGAAACAGGGGAGAAGAATACGAGGAGCAAGAAAAAAAAAGTAAAATACAAAAACGAGGAGAACACAAGGGGCGAAAATCAGAGGAGGATCAACAGTATGCCACTACGTGGAGTAAGAGAAGTGTGAAAATGCTGATGCGAAGAAACAGGGGAGAAGAATACGAGGAGCAAGAAAAAAAAAGCAAAATACAAAAACGAGGAGAACACAAGGGGCGAAAATCAGAGGAGGATCAACAGTATGCCACTACGTGGAGTAAGAGAAGTGTGAAAAACCCGAGGCGAAGAAACAGGGGAGAAGAATACGAGGAGCAAGAAAAAAAAAGCAAAATACAAAATCGAGGAGAACACAAGGGGCGAAAATCAGAGGAGGATCAACCGTATGCCACTACGTGGAGTAAGAGAAGTGTGAAAATGCTGATGCGAAGAAACAGGGGAGAAGAATACGAGGAGCAAGAAAAAAAAAGCAAAATACAAAAACGAGGAGAACACAAGGGGCGAAAATCAGAGGAGGATCCACAGTATGCCACTACGTGGAGTAAGAGAAGTGTGAAAAACCCGAGGCGAAGAAACAGGGGAGAAGAATACGAGGAGCAAGAAAAAAAAAGCAAAATACAAAAACGAGGAGAACACAAGGGGCGAAAATCAGAGGAGGATCAACAGTATGCCACTACGTGGAGTAAGAGCAGTGTGAAAAACCCGAGGCGAAGAAACAGGGGAGAAGAATACGAGGAGCAAGAAAAAAAAAGCAAAATACAAAAACGAGGAGAACACAAGGGGCGAAAATCAGAGGAGGATCAACAGTATGCCACTACGTGGAGTAAGAGAAGTGTGAAAAACCCGAGGCGAAGAAACAGGGGAGAAGAATACGAGGAGCAAGAAAAAAAAAGCAAAATACAAAAACGAGGAGAACACAAGGGGCGAAAATCAGAGGAGGATCAACAGTATGCCACTACGTGGAGTAAGAGAAGTGTGAAAATGCTGAGGCGAAGAAACAGGGGAGAAGAATACGAGGAGCAAGAAAAAAAAAGCAAAATACAAAAACGAGGAGAACACAAGGGGCGAAAATCAGAGGAGGATCAACAGTATGCCACTACGTGGAGTAGGAGAAGTGTGAAAAACCCGAGGCGAAGAAACAGGGGAGAAGAATACGAGGAGCAAGAAAAAAAAAGCAAAATACAAAAACGAGGAGAACACAAGGGGCGAAAATCAGAGGAGGATCAACAGTATGCCACTACGTGGAGTAAGAGAAGTGTGAAAAACCCGAGGCGAAGAAACAGGGGAGAAGAATACGAGGAGCAAGAAAAAAAAAGCAAAATACAAAAACGAGGAGAACACAAGGGGCGAAAATCAGAGGAGGATCAACAGTATGCCACTACGTGGAGTAAGAGAAGTGTGAAAAACCCGAGGCGAAGAAACAGGGGAGAAGAATACGAGGAGCAAGAAAAAAAAAGCAAAATACAAAAACGAGGAGAACACAAGGGGCGAAAATCAGAGGAGGATCAACAGTATGCCACTACGTGGAGTAAGAGAAGTGTGAAAAACCCGAGGCGAAGAAACAGGGGAGAAGAATACAAGGAGCAAGAAAAAAAAAGCAAAATACAAAAACGAGGAGAACACAAGGGGCGAAAATCAGAGGAGGATCAACAGTATGCCACTACGTGGAGTAAGAGAAGTGTGAAAAACCTGAGGCGAAGAAACAGGGGAGAAGAATACGAGGAGCAAGAAAAAAAAAGCAAAATACAAAAACGAGGAGAACACAAGGGGCGAAAATCAGAGGAGGATCAACAGTATGCCACTACGTGGAGTAAGAGAAGTGTGAAAAACCCGAGGCGAAGAAACAGGGGAGAAGAATACGAGGAGCAAGAAAAAAAAAGCAAAATACAAAAACGAGGAGAACACAAGGGGCGAAAATCAGAGGAGGATCAACAGTATGCCACTACGTGGAGTAAGAGAAGTGTGAAAATGCTGATGCGAAGAAACAGGGGAGAAGAATACGAGGAGCAAGAAAAAAAAAGCAAAATACAAAAACGAGGAGAACACAAGGGGCGAAAATCAGAGGAGGATCAACAGTATGCCACTACGTGGAGTAAGAGAAGTGTGAAAAACCCGAGGCGAAGAAACAGGGGAGAAGAATACGAGGAGCAAGAAAAAAAAAGCAAAATACAAAAACGAGGAGAACACAAGGGGCGAAAATCAGAGGAGGATCAAAAGTGTGGCACTACGTGGAGTAAGAGAAGTGTGAAAAACCTGAGGCGAAGAAACAGGGGAGAAGAATACGAGGAGCAAGAAAAAAAAAGCAAAATACAAAAACGAGGAGAACACAAGGGGCGAAAATCAGAGGAGGATCAAAAGTGTGGCACTACGTGGAGTAAGAGAAGTGTGAAAAACCCGAGGCGAAGAAACAGGGGAGAAGAATACGAGGAGCAAGAAAAAAAAAGCAAAATACAAAAACGAGGAGAACACAAGGGGCGAAAATCAGAGGAGGATCAACAGTATGCCACTACGTGGAGTAAGAGAAGTGTGAAAAACCCGAGGCGAAGAAACAGGGGAGAAGAATACGAGGAGCAAGAAAAAAAAAGCAAAATACAAAAACGAGGAGAACACAAGGGGCGAAAATCAGAGGAGGATCAACAGTATGCCACTACGTGGAGTAAGAGAAGTGTGAAAAACCCGAGGCGAAGAAACAGGGGAGAAGAATACGAGGAGCAAGAAAAAAAAAGCAAAATACAAAAACGAGGAGAACACAAGGGGCGAAAATCAGAGGAGGATCAACAGTATGCCACTACGTGGAGTAAGAGAAGTGTGAAAATGCTGATGCGAAGAAACAGGGGAGAAGAATACGAGGAGCAAGAAAAAAAAAGCAAAATACAAAAACGAGGAGAACACAAGGGGCGAAAATCAGAGGAGGATCAACAGTATGCCACTACGTGGAGTAAGAGAAGTGTGAAAAACCCGAGGCGAAGAAACAGGGGAGAAGAATACGAAGAGCAAGAAAAAAAAAGCAAAATACAAAAACGAGGAGAACACAAGGGGCGAAAATCAGAGGAGGATCAACAGTATGCCACTACGTGGAGTAAGAGAAGTGTGAAAAACCCGAGGCGAAGAAACAGGGGAGAAGAATACGAGGAGCAAGAAAAAAAAAGCAAAATACAAAAACGAGGAGAACACAAGGGGCGAAAATCAGAGGAGGATCAAAAGTGTGGCACTACGTGGAGTAAGAGAAGTGTGAAAAACCCAAGGCGAAGAAACAGGGGAGAAGAATACGAGGAGCAAGAAAAAAAAAGCAAAATACAAAAACGAGGAGAACACAAGGGGCGAAAATCAGAGGAGGATCAACAGTATGCCACTACGTGGAGTAAGAGAAGTGTGAAAAACCCGAGGCGAAGAAACAGGGGAGAAGAATACGAGGAGCAAGAAAAAAAAAGCAAAATACAAAAACGAGGAGAACACAAGGGGCGAAAATCAGAGGAGGATCAACAGTATGCCACTACGTGGCGTAAGAGAAGTGTGAAAATGCTGATGCGAAGAAACAGGGGAGAAGAATACGAGGAGCAAGAAAAAAAAAGCAAAATACAAAAACGAGGAGAACACAAGGGGCGAAAATCAGAGGAGGATCAACAGTATGCCACTACGTGGAGTAAGAGAAGTGTGAAAAACCCGAGGCGAAGAAACAGGGGAGAAGAATACGAGGAGCAAGAAAAAAAAAGCAAAATACAAAAACGAGGAGAACACAAGGGGCGAAAATCAGAGGTGGATCAAAAGTGTGGCACTACGTGGAGTAAGAGAAGTGTGAAAAACCCAATGCGAAGAAACAGGGGAGAAGAATACGAGGAGCAAGAAAAAAAAAGCAAAATACAAAAACGAGGAGAACACAAGGGGCGAAAATCAGAGGAGGATCAACAGTATGCCACTACGTGGAGTAAGAGAAGTGTGAAAAACCCGAGGCGAAGAAACAGGGGAGAAGAATACGAGGAGCAAGAAAAAAAAAGCAAAATACAAAAACGAGGAGAACACAAGGGGCGAAAATCAGAGGAGGATCAACAGTATGCCACTACGTGGAGTAAGAGAAGTGTGAAAATGCTGATGCGAAGAAACAGGGGAGAAGAATACGAGGAGCAAGAAAAAAAAAGCAAAATACAAAAACGAGGAGAACACAAGGGGCGAAAATCAGAGGAGGATCAACAGTATGCCACTACGTGGAGTAAGAGAAGTGTGAAAAACCCGAGGCGAAGAAACAGGGGAGAAGAATACGAGGAGCAAGAAAAAAAAAGCAAAATACAAAAACGAGGAGAACACAAGGGGCGAAAATCAGAGGAGGATCAACAGTATGCCACTACGTGGAGTAAGAGAAGTGTGAAAAACCCGAGGCGAAGAAACAGGGGAGAAGAATACGAGGAGCAAGAAAAAAAAAGCAAAATACAAAAACGAGGAGAACACAAGGGGCGAAAATCAGAGGAGGATCAACAGTATGCCACTACGTGGAGCAAGAGAAGTGTGAAAATGCTGATGCGAAGAAACAGGGGAGAAGAATACGAGGAGCAAGAAAAAAAAAGCAAAATACAAAAACGAGGAGAACACAAGGGGCGAAAATCAGAGGAGGATCAACAGTATGCCACTACGTGGAGTAAGAGAAGTGTGAAAAACCCAAGGCGAAGAAACAGGGGAGAAGAATACGAGGAGCAAGAAAAAAAAAGCAAAATACAAAAACGAGGAGAACACAAGGGGCGAAAATCAGAGGAGGATCAACCGTATGCCACTACGTGGAGTAAGAGAAGTGTGAAAATGCTGATGCGAAGAAACAGGGGAGAAGAATACGAGGAGCAAGAAAAAAAAAGCAAAATACAAAAACGAGGAGAACACAAGGGGCGAAAATCAGAGGAGGATCAACCGTATGCCACTACGTGGAGTAAGAGAAGTGTGAAAAACCCGAGGCGAAGAAACAGGGGAGAAGAATACGAGGAGCAAGAAAAAAAAAGTAAAATACAAAAACGAGGAGAACACAAGGGGCGAAAATCAGAGGAGGATCAACAGTATGCCACTACGTGGAGTAAGAGAAGTGTGAAAATGCTGATGCGAAGAAACAGGGGAGAAGAATACGAGGAGCAAGAAAAAAAAAGCAAAATACAAAAACGAGGAGAACACAAGGGGCGAAAATCAGAGGAGGATCAACAGTATGCCACTACGTGGAGTAAGAGAAGTGTGAAAAACCCGAGGCGAAGAAACAGGGGAGAAGAATACGAGGAGCAAGAAAAAAAAAGCAAAATACAAAAACGAGGAGAACACAAGGGGCGAAAATCAGAGGAGGATCAACCGTATGCCACTACGTGGAGTAAGAGAAGTGTGAAAATGCTGATGCGAAGAAACAGGGGAGAAGAATACGAGGAGCAAGAAAAAAAAAGCAAAATACAAAAACGAGGAGAACACAAGGGGCGAAAATCAGAGGAGGATCCACAGTATGCCACTACGTGGAGTAAGAGAAGTGTGAAAAACCCGAGGCGAAGAAACAGGGGAGAAGAATACGAGGAGCAAGAAAAAAAAAGCAAAATACAAAAACGAGGAGAACACAAGGGGCGAAAATCAGAGGAGGATCAACAGTATGCCACTACGTGGAGTAAGAGCAGTGTGAAAAACCCGAGGCGAAGAAACAGGGGAGAAGAATACGAGGAGCAAGAAAAAAACAGCAAAATACAAAAACGAGGAGAACACAAGGGGCGAAAATCAGAGGAGGATCAACAGTATGCCACTACGTGGAGTAAGAGAAGTGTGAAAAACCCGAGGCGAAGAAACAGGGGAGAAGAATACGAGGAGCAAGAAAAAAAAAGCAAAATACAAAAACGAGGAGAACACAAGGGGCGAAAATCAGAGGAGGATCAACCGTATGCCACTACGTGGAGTAAGAGAAGTGTGAAAATGCTGATGCGAAGAAACAGGGGAGAAGAATACGAGGAGCAAGAAAAAAAAAGCAAAATACAAAAACGAGGAGAACACAAGGGGCGAAAATCAGAGGAGGATCAACAGTATGCCACTACGTGGAGTAGGAGAAGTGTGAAAAACCCGAGGCGAAGAAACAGGGGAGAAGAATACGAGGAGCAAGAAAAAAAAAGCAAAATACAAAAACGAGGAGAACACAAGGGGCGAAAATCAGAGGAGGATCAACAGTATGCCACTACGTGGAGTAAGAGAAGTGTGAAAAACCCGAGGCGAAGAAACAGGGGAGAAGAATACGAGGAGCAAGAAAAAAAAAGCAAAATACAAAAACGAGGAGAACACAAGGGGCGAAAATCAGAGGAGGATCAACAGTATGCCACTACGTGGAGTAAGAGAAGTGTGAAAAACCCGAGGCGAAGAAACAGGGGAGAAGAATACGAGGAGCAAGAAAAAAAAAGCAAAATACAAAAACGAGGAGAACACAAGGGGCGAAAATCAGAGGAGGATCAACCGTATGCCACTACGTGGAGTAAGAGAAGTGTGAAAATGCTGATGCGAAGAAACAGGGGAGAAGAATACGAGGAGCAAGAAAAAAAAAGCAAAATACAAAAACGAGGAGAACACAAGGGGCGAAAATCAGAGGAGGATCAACAGTATGCCACTACGTGGAGTAAGAGAAGTGTGAAAAACCCGAGGCGAAGAAACAGGGGAGAAGAATACGAGGAGCAAGAAAAAAAAAGTAAAATACAAAAACGAGGAGAACACAAGGGGCGAAAATCAGAGGAGGATCAACAGTATGCCACTACGTGGAGTAAGAGAAGTGTGAAAATGCTGATGCGAAGAAACAGGGGAGAAGAATACGAGGAGCAAGAAAAAAAAAGCAAAATACAAAAACGAGGAGAACACAAGGGGCGAAAATCAGAGGAGGATCAACAGTATGCCACTACGTGGAGTAAGAGAAGTGTGAAAAACCCGAGGCGAAGAAACAGGGGAGAAGAATACGAGGAGCAAGAAAAAAAAAGCAAAATACAAAAACGAGGAGAACACAAGGGGCGAAAATCAGAGGAGGATCAACCGTATGCCACTACGTGGAGTAAGAGAAGTGTGAAAATGCTGATGCGAAGAAACAGGGGAGAAGAATACGAGGAGCAAGAAAAAAAAAGCAAAATACAAAAACGAGGAGAACACAAGGGGCGAAAATCAGAGGAGGATCCACAGTATGCCACTACGTGGAGTAAGAGAAGTGTGAAAAACCCGAGGCGAAGAAACAGGGGAGAAGAATACGAGGAGCAAGAAAAAAAAAGCAAAATACAAAAACGAGGAGAACACAAGGGGCGAAAATCAGAGGAGGATCAACAGTATGCCACTACGTGGAGTAAGAGCAGTGTGAAAAACCCGAGGCGAAGAAACAGGGGAGAAGAATACGAGGAGCAAGAAAAAAAAAGCAAAATACAAAAACGAGGAGAACACAAGGGGCGAAAATCAGAGGAGGATCAACAGTATGCCACTACGTGGAGTAAGAGAAGTGTGAAAAACCCGAGGCGAAGAAACAGGGGAGAAGAATACGAGGAGCAAGAAAAAAAAAGCAAAATACAAAAACGAGGAGAACACAAGGGGCGAAAATCAGAGGAGGATCAACAGTATGCCACTACGTGGAGTAAGAGAAGTGTGAAAATGCTGATGCGAAGAAACAGGGGAGAAGAATACGAGGAGCAAGAAAAAAAAAGCAAAATACAAAAACGAGGAGAACACAAGGGGCGAAAATCAGAGGAGGATCAACAGTATGCCACTACGTGGAGTAGGAGAAGTGTGAAAAACCCGAGGCAAAGAAACAGGGGAGAAGAATACGAGGAGCAAGAAAAAAAAAGCAAAATACAAAAACGAGGAGAACACAAGGGGCGAAAATCAGAGGAGGATCAACAGTATGCCACTACGTGGAGTAAGAGAAGTGTGAAAAACCCGAGGCGAAGAAACAGGGGAGAAGAATACGAGGAGCAAGAAAAAAAAAGCAAAATACAAAAACGAGGAGAACACAAGGGGCGAAAATCAGAGGAGGATCAACAGTATGCCACTACGTGGAGTAAGAGAAGTGTGAAAAACCCGAGGCGAAGAAACAGGGGAGAAGAATACGAGGAGCAAGAAAAAAAAAGCAAAATACAAAAACGAGGAGAACACAAGGGGCGAAAATCAGAGGAGGATCAACAGTATGCCACTACGTGGAGTAAGAGAAGTGTGAAAAACCCGAGGCGAAGAAACAGGGGAGAAGAATACAAGGAGCAAGAAAAAAAAAGCAAAATACAAAAACGAGGAGAACACAAGGGGCGAAAATCAGAGGAGGATCAACAGTATGCCACTACGTGGAGTAAGAGAAGTGTGAAAAAGCTGAGGCGAAGAAACAGGGGAGAAGAATACGAGGAGCAAGAAAAAAAAAGCAAAATACAAAAACGAGGAGAACACAAGGGGCGAAAATCAGAGGAGGATCAACAGTATGCCACTACGTGGAGTAAGAGAAGTGTGAAAAACCCGAGGCGAAGAAACAGGGGAGAAGAATACGAGGAGCAAGAAAAAAAAAGCAAAATACAAAAACGAGGAGAACACAAGGGGCGAAAATCAGAGGAGGATCAACAGTATGCCACTACGTGGAGTAAGAGAAGTGTGAAAATGCTGATGCGAAGAAACAGGGGAGAAGAATACGAGGAGCAAGAAAAAAAAAGCAAAATACAAAAACGAGGAGAACACAAGGGGCGAAAATCAGAGGAGGATCAACAGTATGCCACTACGTGGAGTAAGAGAAGTGTGAAAAACCCGAGGCGAAGAAACAGGGGAGAAGAATACGAGGAGCAAGAAAAAAAAAGCAAAATACAAAAACGAGGAGAACACAAGGGGCGAAAATCAGAGGAGGATCAAAAGTGTGGCACTACGTGGAGTAAGAGAAGTGTGAAAAACCTGAGGCGAAGAAACAGGGGAGAAGAATACGAGGAGCAAGAAAAAAAAAGCAAAATACAAAAACGAGGAGAACACAAGGGGCGAAAATCAGAGGAGGATCAAAAGTGTGGCACTACGTGGAGTAAGAGAAGTGTGAAAAACCCGAGGCGAAGAAACAGGGGAGAAGAATACGAGGAGCAAGAAAAAAAAAGCAAAATACAAAAACGAGGAGAACACAAGGGGCGAAAATCAGAGGAGGATCAACAGTATGCCACTACGTGGAGTAAGAGAAGTGTGAAAAACCCGAGGCGAAGAAACAGGGGAGAAGAATACGAGGAGCAAGAAAAAAAAAGCAAAATACAAAAACGAGGAGAACACAAGGGGCGAAAATCAGAGGAGGATCAACAGTATGCCACTACGTGGAGTAAGAGAAGTGTGAAAATGCTGATGCGAAGAAACAGGGGAGAAGAATACGAGGAGCAAGAAAAAAAAAGCAAAATACAAAAACGAGGAGAACACAAGGGGCGAAAATCAGAGGAGGATCAACAGTATGCCACTACGTGGAGTAAGAGAAGTGTGAAAAACCCGAGGCGAAGAAACAGGGGAGAAGAATACGAAGAGCAAGAAAAAAAAAGCAAAATACAAAAACGAGGAGAACACAAGGGGCGAAAATCAGAGGAGGATCAACAGTATGCCACTACGTGGAGTAAGAGAAGTGTGAAAAACCCGAGGCGAAGAAACAGGGGAGAAGAATACGAGGAGCAAGAAAAAAAAAGCAAAATACAGAAACGAGGAGAACACAAGGGGCGAAAATCAGAGGAGGATCAACAGTATGCCACTACGTGGAGTAAGAGAAGTGTGAAAATGCTCATGCGAAGAAACAGGGGAGAAGAATACGAGGAGCAAGAAAAAAAAAGCAAAATACAAAAACGAGGAGAACACAAGGGGCGAAAATCAGAGGAGGATCAACAGTATGCCACTACGTGGAGTAAGAGAAGTGTGAAAATGCTGATGCGAAGAAACAGGGGAGAAGAATACGAGGAGCAAGAAAAAAAAAGCAAAATACAAAAACGAGGAGAACACAAGGGGCGAAAATCAGAGGAGGATCAACAGTATGCCACTACGTGGAGTAAGAGAAGTGTGAAAAACCCGAGGCGAAGAAACAGGGGAGAAGAATACGAGGAGCAAGAAAAAAAAAGCAAAATACAAAAACGAGGAGAACACAAGGGGCGAAAATCAGAGGAGGATCAACAGTATGCCACTACGTGGAGTAAGAGAAGTGTGAAAATGCTGATGCGAAGAAACAGGGGAGAAGAATACGAGGAGCAAGAAAAAAAAAGCAAAATACAAAAACGAGGAGAACACAAGGGGCGAAAATCAGAGGAGGATCAACAGTATGCCACTACGTGGAGTAAGAGAAGTGTGAAAAACCCGAGGCGAAGAAACAGGGGAGAAGAATACGAGGAGCAAGAAAAAAAAAGCAAAATACAAAAACGAGGAGAACACAAGGGGCGAAAATCAGAGGAGGATCAAAAGTGTGGCACTACGTGGAGTAAGAGAAGTGTGAAAAACCTGAGGCGAAGAAACAGGGGAGAAGAATACGAGGAGCAAGAAAAAAAAAGCAAAATACAAAAACGAGGAGAACACAAGGGGCGAAAATCAGAGGAGGATCAAAAGTGTGGCACTACGTGGAGTAAGAGAAGTGTGAAAAACCCGAGGCGAAGAAACAGGGGAGAAGAATACGAGCAGCAAGAAAAAAAAAGCAAAATACAAAAACGAGGAGAACACAAGGGGCGAAAATCAGAGGAGGATCAACAGTATGCCACTACGTGGAGTAAGAGAAGTGTGAAAAACCCGAGGCGAAGAAACAGGGGAGAAGAATACGAGGAGCAAGAAAAAAAAAGCAAAATACAAAAACGAGGAGAACACAAGGGGCGAAAATCAGAGGAGGATCAACAGTATGCCACTACGTGGAGTAAGAGAAGTGTGAAAAACCCGAGGCGAAGAAACAGGGGAGAAGAATACGAGGAGCAAGAAAAAAAAAGCAAAATACAAAAACGAGGAGAACACAAGGGGCGAAAATCAGAGGAGGATCAACAGTATGCCACTACGTGGAGTAAGAGAAGTGTGAAAATGCTGATGCGAAGAAACAGGGGAGAAGAATACGAGGAGCAAGAAAAAAAAAGCAAAATACAAAAACGAGGAGAACACAAGGGGCGAAAATCAGAGGAGGATCAACAGTATGCCACTACGTGGAGTAAGAGAAGTGTGAAAAACCCGAGGCGAAGAAACAGGGGAGAAGAATACGAGGAGCAAGAAAAAAAAAGCAAAATACAAAAACGAGGAGAACACAAGGGGCGAAAATCAGAGGAGGATCAACAGTATGCCACTACGTGGAGTAAGAGAAGTGTGAAAAACCCGAGGCGAAGAAACAGGGGAGAAGAATACGAGGAGCAAGAAAAAAAAAGCAAAATACAGAAACGAGGAGAACACAAGGGGCGAAAATCAGAGGAGGATCAACAGTATGCCACTACGTGGAGTAAGAGAAGTGTGAAAATGCTCATGCGAAGAAACAGGGGAGAAGAATACGAGGAGCAAGAAAAAAAAAGCAAAATACAAAAACGAGGAGAACACAAGGGGCGAAAATCAGAGGAGGATCAAAAGTGTGGCACTACGTGGAGTAAGAGAAGTGTGAAAAACCCGAGGCGAAGAAACAGGGGAGAAGAATACGAGCAGCAAGAAAAAAAAAGCAAAATACAAAAACGAGGAGAACACAAGGGGCGAAAATCAGAGGAGGATCAACAGTATGCCACTACGTGGAGTAAGAGAAGTGTGAAAAACCCGAGGCGAAGAATCAGGGGAGAAGAATACGAGGAGCAAGAAAAAAAAAGCAAAATACAAAAACGAGGAGAACACAAGGGGCGAAAATCAGAGGAGGATCAACAGTATGCCACTACGTGGAGTAAGAGAAGTGTGAAAAACCCGAGGCGAAGAAACAGGGGAGAAGAATACGAGGAGCAAGGAAAAAAAAGCAAAATACAAAAACGAGGAGAACACAAGGGGCGAAAATCAGAGGAGGATCAAAAGTGTGGCAATACGTGGAGTAAGAGAAGTGTGAAAAACCCGAGGCGAAGAAACAGGGGAGAAGAATACGAGGAGCAAGAAAAAAAAAGCAAAATACAAAAACGAGGAAAACACAAGGGGCGAAAATCAGAGGAGGATCAACAGTATGCCACTACGTGGAGTAAGAGAAGTGTGAAAAACCCGAGGCGAAGAAACAGGGGAGAAGAATACGAGGAGCAAGAAAAAAAAAGCAAAATACAAAAACGAGGAGAACACAAGGGGCGAAAATCAGAGGAGGATCAACAGTATGCCACTACGTGGAGTAAGAGAAGTGTGAAAAACCCGAGGTGAAGAAACAGGGGAGAAGAATACGAGGAGCAAGAAAAAAAAAGCAAAATACAAAAACGAGGAGAACACAAGGGGCGAAAATCAGAGGAGGATCAACAGTATGCCACTACGTGGAGTAAGAGAAGTGTGAAAAACCCGAGGCGAAGAAACAGGGGAGAAGAATACGAGGAGCAAGAAAAAAAAAGCAAAATACAAAAACGAGGAGAACACAAGGGGCGAAAATCAGAGGAGGATCAACAGTATGCCACTACGTGGAGTAAGAGAAGTGTGAAAAACCCGAGGCGAAGAAACAGGGGAGAAGAATACGAGGAGCAAGAAAAAAAAAGCAAAATACAGAAATGAGGAGAACACAAGGGGCGAAAATCAGAGGAGGATCAACAGTATGCCACTACGTGGAGTAAGAGAAGTGTGAAAATGCTCATGCGAAGAAACAGGGGAGAAGAATACGAGGAGCAAGAAAAAAAAAGCAAAATACAAAAACGAGGAGAACACAAGGGGCGAAAATCAGAGGAGGATCAACAGTATGCCACTACATGGAGTAAGAGAAGTGTGAAAAACCCGAGGCGAAGAAACAGGGGAGAAGAATACGAGGAGCAAGAAAAAAAAAGCAAAATACAAAAACGAGGAGAACACAAGGGGCGAAAATCAGAGGAGGATCAACAGTATGCCACTACGTGGAGTAAGAGAAGTGTGAAAAACCCGAGGCGAAGAAACAGGGGAGAAGAATACGAGGAGCAAGGAAAAAAAAGCAAAATACAAAAACGAGGAGAACACAAGGGGCGAAAATCAGAGGAGGATCAAAAGTGTGGCACGACGTGGAGTAAGAGAAGTGTGAAAAACCCGAGGCGAAGAAACAGGGGAGAAGAATACGAGGAGCAAGAAAAAAAAAGCAAAATACAGAAATGAGGAGAACACAAGGGGCGAAAATCAGAGGAGGATCAACAGTATGCCACTACGTGGAGTAAGAGAAGTGTGAAAATGCTCATGCGAAGAAACAGGGGAGAAGAATACGAGGAGCAAGAAAAAAAAAGCAAAATACAAAAACGAGGAGAACACAAGGGGCGAAAATCAGAGGAGGATCAACAGTATGCCACTACGTGGAGTAAGAGAAGTGTGAAAAACCCGAGGCGAAGAAACAGGGGAGAAGAATACGAGGAGCAAGAAAAAAAAAGCAAAATACAAAAACGAGGAGAACACAAGGGGCGAAAATCAGAGGAGGATCAACAGTATGCCACTACGTGGAGTAAGAGAAGTGTGAAAAACCCGAGGCGAAGAAACAGGGGAGAAGAATACGAAGAGCAAGAAAAAAAAAGCAAAATACAAAAACGAGGAGAACACAAGGGGCGAAAATCAGAGGAGGATCAACAGTATGCCACTACGTGGAGTAAGAGAAGTGTGAAAAACCCGAGGCGAAGAAACAGGGGAGAAGAATACGAGGAGCAAGAAAAAAAAAGCAAAATACAGAAACGAGGAGAACACAAGGGGCGAAAATCAGAGGAGGATCAACAGTATGCCACTACGTGGAGTAAGAGAAGTGTGAAAATGCTCATGCGAAGAAACAGGGGAGAAGAATACGAGGAGCAAGAAAAAAAAAGCAAAATACAAAAACGAGGAGAACACAAGGGGCGAAAATCAGAGGAGGATCAACAGTATGCCACTACGTGGAGTAAGAGAAGTGTGAAAATGCTGATGCGAAGAAACAGGGGAGAAGAATACGAGGAGCAAGAAAAAAAAAGCAAAATACAAAAACGAGGAGAACACAAGGGGCGAAAATCAGAGGAGGATCAACAGTATGCCACTACGTGGAGTAAGAGAAGTGTGAAAAACCCGAGGCGAAGAAACAGGGGAGAAGAATACGAGGAGCAAGAAAAAAAAAGCAAAATACAAAAACGAGGAGAACACAAGGGGCGAAAATCAGAGGAGGATCAACAGTATGCCACTACGTGGAGTAAGAGAAGTGTGAAAATGCTGATGCGAAGAAACAGGGGAGAAGAATACGAGGAGCAAGAAAAAAAAAGCAAAATACAAAAACGAGGAGAACACAAGGGGCGAAAATCAGAGGAGGATCAACAGTATGCCACTACGTGGAGTAAGAGAAGTGTGAAAAACCCGAGGCGAAGAAACAGGGGAGAAGAATACGAGGAGCAAGAAAAAAAAAGCAAAATACAAAAACGAGGAGAACACAAGGGGCGAAAATCAGAGGAGGATCAAAAGTGTGGCACTACGTGGAGTAAGAGAAGTGTGAAAAACCTGAGGCGAAGAAACAGGGGAGAAGAATACGAGGAGCAAGAAAAAAAAAGCAAAATACAAAAACGAGGAGAACACAAGGGGCGAAAATCAGAGGAGGATCAAAAGTGTGGCACTACGTGGAGTAAGAGAAGTGTGAAAAACCCGAGGCGAAGAAACAGGGGAGAAGAATACGAGCAGCAAGAAAAAAAAAGCAAAATACAAAAACGAGGAGAACACAAGGGGCGAAAATCAGAGGAGGATCAACAGTATGCCACTACGTGGAGTAAGAGAAGTGTGAAAAACCCGAGGCGAAGAAACAGGGGAGAAGAATACGAGGAGCAAGAAAAAAAAAGCAAAATACAAAAACGAGGAGAACACAAGGGGCGAAAATCAGAGGAGGATCAACAGTATGCCACTACGTGGAGTAAGAGAAGTGTGAAAAACCCGAGGCGAAGAAACAGGGGAGAAGAATACGAGGAGCAAGAAAAAAAAAGCAAAATACAAAAACGAGGAGAACACAAGGGGCGAAAATCAGAGGAGGATCAACAGTATGCCACTACGTGGAGTAAGAGAAGTGTGAAAATGCTGATGCGAAGAAACAGGGGAGAAGAATACGAGGAGCAAGAAAAAAAAAGCAAAATACAAAAACGAGGAGAACACAAGGGGCGAAAATCAGAGGAGGATCAACAGTATGCCACTACGTGGAGTAAGAGAAGTGTGAAAAACCCGAGGCGAAGAAACAGGGGAGAAGAATACGAGGAGCAAGAAAAAAAAAGCAAAATACAAAAACGAGGAGAACACAAGGGGCGAAAATCAGAGGAGGATCAACAGTATGCCACTACGTGGAGTAAGAGAAGTGTGAAAAACCCGAGGCGAAGAAACAGGGGAGAAGAATACGAGGAGCAAGAAAAAAAAAGCAAAATACAGAAACGAGGAGAACACAAGGGGCGAAAATCAGAGGAGGATCAACAGTATGCCACTACGTGGAGTAAGAGAAGTGTGAAAATGCTCATGCGAAGAAACAGGGGAGAAGAATACGAGGAGCAAGAAAAAAAAAGCAAAATACAAAAACGAGGAGAACACAAGGGGCGAAAATCAGAGGAGGATCAAAAGTGTGGCACTACGTGGAGTAAGAGAAGTGTGAAAAACCCGAGGCGAAGAAACAGGGGAGAAGAATACGAGCAGCAAGAAAAAAAAAGCAAAATACAAAAACGAGGAGAACACAAGGGGCGAAAATCAGAGGAGGATCAACAGTATGCCACTACGTGGAGTAAGAGAAGTGTGAAAAACCCGAGGCGAAGAATCAGGGGAGAAGAATACGAGGAGCAAGAAAAAAAAAGCAAAATACAAAAACGAGGAGAACACAAGGGGCGAAAATCAGAGGAGGATCAACAGTATGCCACTACGTGGAGTAAGAGAAGTGTGAAAAACCCGAGGCGAAGAAACAGGGGAGAAGAATACGAGGAGCAAGGAAAAAAAAGCAAAATACAAAAACGAGGAGAACACAAGGGGCGAAAATCAGAGGAGGATCAAAAGTGTGGCAATACGTGGAGTAAGAGAAGTGTGAAAAACCCGAGGCGAAGAAACAGGGGAGAAGAATACGAGGAGCAAGAAAAAAAAAGCAAAATACAAAAACGAGGAAAACACAAGGGGCGAAAATCAGAGGAGGATCAACAGTATGCCACTACGTGGAGTAAGAGAAGTGTGAAAAACCCGAGGCGAAGAAACAGGGGAGAAGAATACGAGGAGCAAGAAAAAAAAAGCAAAATACAAAAACGAGGAGAACACAAGGGGCGAAAATCAGAGGAGGATCAACAGTATGCCACTACGTGGAGTAAGAGAAGTGTGAAAAACCCGAGGTGAAGAAACAGGGGAGAAGAATACGAGGAGCAAGAAAAAAAAAGCAAAATACAAAAACGAGGAGAACACAAGGGGCGAAAATCAGAGGAGGATCAACAGTATGCCACTACGTGGAGTAAGAGAAGTGTGAAAAACCCGAGGCGAAGAAACAGGGGAGAAGAATACGAGGAGCAAGAAAAAAAAAGCAAAATACAAAAACGAGGAGAACACAAGGGGCGAAAATCAGAGGAGGATCAACAGTATGCCACTACGTGGAGTAAGAGAAGTGTGAAAAACCCGAGGCGAAGAAACAGGGGAGAAGAATACGAGGAGCAAGAAAAAAAAAGCAAAATACAGAAATGAGGAGAACACAAGGGGCGAAAATCAGAGGAGGATCAACAGTATGCCACTACGTGGAGTAAGAGAAGTGTGAAAATGCTCATGCGAAGAAACAGGGGAGAAGAATACGAGGAGCAAGAAAAAAAAAGCAAAATACAAAAACGAGGAGAACACAAGGGGCGAAAATCAGAGGAGGATCAACAGTATGCCACTACATGGAGTAAGAGAAGTGTGAAAAACCCGAGGCGAAGAAACAGGGGAGAAGAATACGAGGAGCAAGAAAAAAAAAGCAAAATACAAAAACGAGGAGAACACAAGGGGCGAAAATCAGAGGAGGATCAACAGTATGCCACTACGTGGAGTAAGAGAAGTGTGAAAAACCCGAGGCGAAGAAACAGGGGAGAAGAATACGAGGAGCAAGGAAAAAAAAGCAAAATACAAAAACGAGGAGAACACAAGGGGCGAAAATCAGAGGAGGATCAAAAGTGTGGCACGACGTGGAGTAAGAGAAGTGTGAAAAACCCGAGGCGAAGAAACAGGGGAGAAGAATACGAGGAGCAAGAAAAAAAAAGCAAAATACAGAAATGAGGAGAACACAAGGGGCGAAAATCAGAGGAGGATCAACAGTATGCCACTACGTGGAGTAAGAGAAGTGTGAAAATGCTCATGCGAAGAAACAGGGGAGAAGAATACGAGGAGCAAGAAAAAAAAAGCAAAATACAAAAACGAGGAGAACACAAGGGGCGAAAATCAGAGGAGGATCAACAGTATGCCACTACGTGGAGTAAGAGAAGTGTGAAAATGCTGATGCGAAGAAACAGGGGAGAAGAATACGAGGAGCAAGAAAAAAAAAGCAAAATACAAAAACGAGGAGAACACAAGGGGCGAAAATCAGAGGAGGATCAACAGTATGCCACTACGTGGAGTAAGAGAAGTGTGAAAAACCCGAGGCGAAGAAACAGGGGAGAAGAATACAAGGAGCAAGAAAAAAAAAGCAAAATACAAAATCGAGGAGAACACAAGGGGCGAAAATCAGAGGAGGATCAACAGTATGCCACTACGTGGAGTAAGAGAAGTGTGAAAAACCCGAGGCGAAGAAACAGGGGAGAAGAATACGAGGAGCAAGAAAAAAAAAGCAAAATACAAAAACGAGGAGAACACAAGGGGCGAAAATCAGAGGAGGATCAACAGTATGCCACTACGTGGAGTAAGAGAAGTGTGAAAAACCCGAGGCGAAGAAACAGGGGAGAAGAATACGAGGAGCAAGAAAAAAAAAGCAAAATACAAAAACGAGGAGAACACAAGGGGCGAAAATCAGAGGAGGATCAACAGTATGCCACTACGTGGAGTAAGAGAAGTGTGAAAAACCCGAGGCGAAGAAACAGGGGAGAAGAATACGAGGAGCAAGAAAAAAAAAGCAAAATACAAAAACGAGGAGAACACAAGGGGCGAAAATCAGAGGAGGATCAACAGTATGCCACTACGTGGAGTAAGAGAAGTGTGAAAAACCCGAGGCGAAGAAACAGGGGAGAAGAATACGAGGAGCAAGGAAAAAAAAGCAAAATACAAAAACGAGGAGAACACAAGGGGCGAAAATCAGAGGAGGATCAAAAGTGTGGCACTACGTGGAGTAAGAGAAGTGTGAAAAACCCGAGGCGAAGAAACAGGGGAGAAGAATACGAGGAGCAAGAAAAAAAAAGCAAAATACAAAAACGAGGAAAACACAAGGGGCGAAAATCAGAGGAGGATCAACAGTATGCCACTACGTGGAGTAAGAGAAGTGTGAAAAACCCGAGGCGAAGAAACAGGGGAGAAGAATACGAGGAGCAAGAAAAAAAAAGCAAAATACAAAAACGAGGAGAACACAAGGGGCGAAAATCAGAGGAGGATCAAAAGTGTGGCACTACGTGGAGTAAGAGAAGTGTGAAAAACCTGAGGCGAAGAAACAGGGGAGAAGAATACGAGGAGCAAGAAAAAAAAAGCAAAATACAAAAACGAGGAGAACACAAGGGGCGAAAATCAGAGGAGGATCAAAAGTGTGGCACTACGTGGAGTAAGAGAAGTGTGAAAAACCCGAGGCGAAGAAACAGGGGAGAAGAATACGAGGAGCAAGAAAAAAAAAGCAAAATACAAAAACGAGGAAAACACAAGGGGCGAAAATCAGAGGAGGATCAACAGTATGCCACTACGTGGAGTAAGAGAAGTGTGAAAAACCCGAGGCGAAGAAACAGGGGAGAAGAATACGAGGAGCAAGAAAAAAAAAGCAAAATACAAAAACGAGGAGAACACAAGGGGCGAAAATCAGAGGAGGATCAACAGTATGCCACTACGTGGAGTAAGAGAAGTGTGAAAAACCCGAGGCGAAGAAACAGGGGAGAAGAATACGAGGAGCAAGAAAAAAAAGCAAAATACAAAAACGAGGAGAACACAAGGGGCGAAAATCAGAGGAGGATCAACAGTATGCCACTACGTGGAGTAAGAGAAGTGTGAAAAACCCGAGGCGAAGAAACAGGGGAGAAGAATACGAGGAATAAGAAAAAAAAAGCAAAATACAAAAACGAGGAGAACACAAGGGGCGAAAATCAGAGGAGGATCAACAGTATGCCACTACGTGGAGTAAGAGAAGTGTGAAAAACCCGAGGCGAAGAAACAGGGGAGAAGAATACGAGCAGCAAGAAAAAAACAACAAAATACAAAAACGAGGAGAACACAAGGGGCGAAAATCAGAGGAGGATCAACAGTATGCCACTACGTGGAGTAAGAGAAGTGTGAAAAACCCGAGGCGAAGAAACAGGGGAGAAGAATACGAGGAGCAAGAAAAAAAAAGCAAAATACAAAAACGAGGAGAACACAAGGGGCGAAAATCAGAGGAGGATCAACAGTATGCCACTACGTGGAGTAAGAGAAGTGTGAAAAACCCGAGGCGAAGAAACAGGGGAGAAGAATACAAGGAGCAAGAAAAAAAAAGCAAAATACAAAATCGAGGAGAACACAAGGGGCGAAAATCAGAGGAGGATCAACAGTATGCCACTACGTGGAGTAAGAGAAGTGTGAAAAACCCGAGGCGAAGAAACAGGGGAAAAGAATACGAGGAGCAAGAAAAAAAAAGCAAAATACAAAAACGAGGAGAACACAAGGGGCGAAAATCAGAGGAGGATCAACAGTATGCCACTACGTGGAGTAAGAGAAGTGTGAAAAACCCGAGGCGAAGAAACAGGGGAGAAGAATACGAGGAGCAAGAAAAAAAAAGCAAAATACAAAAACGAGGAGAACACAAGGGGCGAAAATCAGAGGAGGATCAACAGTATGCCACTACGTGGAGTAAGAGAAGTGTGAAAAACCCGAGGCGAAGAAACAGGGGAGAAGAATACGAGGAGCAACAAAAAAAAAGCAAAATACAAAAACGAGGAGAACACAAGGGGCGAAAATCAGAGGAGGATCAACAGTATGCCACTACGTGGAGTAAGAGAAGTGTGAAAAACCCGAGGCGAAGAAACAGGGGAGAAGAATACGAGGAGCAAGAAAAAAAAAGCAAAATACAAAAACGAGGAGAACACAAGGGGCGAAAATCAGAGGAGGATCAAAAGTGTGGCACTACGTGGAGTAAGAGAAGTGTGAAAAACCCGAGGCGAAGAAACAGGGGAGAAGAATACGAGGAGCAAGAAAAAAAAAGCAAAATACAAAAACGAGGAAAACACAAGGGGCGAAAATCAGAGGAGGATCAACAGTATGCCACTACGTGGAGTAAGAGAAGTGTGAAAAACCCGAGGCGAAGAAACAGGGGAGAAGAATACGAGGAGCAAGAAAAAAAAAGCAAAATACAAAAACGAGGAGAACACAAGGGGCGAAAATCAGAGGAGGATCAACAGTATGCCACTACGTGGAGTAAGAGAAGTGTGAAAAACCCGAGGCGAAGAAACAGGGGAGAAGAATACGAGGAGCAAGAAAAAAAAAGCAAAATACAAAAACGAGGAGAACACAAGGGGCGAAAATCAGAGGAGGATCAACAGTATGCCACTACGTGGAGTAAGAGAAGTGTGAAAAACCCGAGGCAAAGAAACAGGGGAGAAGAATACGAGGAGCAAGAAAAAAACAGCAAAATACAAAAACGAGGAGAACACAAGGGGCGAAAATCAGAGGAGGATCAACAGTATGCCACTACGTGGAGTAAGAGAAGTGTGAAAAACCCGAGGCGAAGAAACAGGGGAGAAGAATACGAGGAGCAAGAAAAAAAAAGCAAAATACAAAAACGAGGAGAACACAAGGGGCGAAAATCAGAGGAGGATCAACAGTATGCCACTACGTGGAGTAAGAGAAGTGTGAAAATGCTGATGCGAAGAAACAGGGGAGAAGAATACGAGGAGCAAGAAAAAAAAAGCAAAATACAAAAACGAGGAGAACACAAGGGGCGAAAATCAGAGGAGGATCAACAGTATGCCACTACGTGGAGTAAGAGAAGTGTGAAAAACCCGAGGCGAAGAAACAGGGGAGAAGAATACGAGGAGCAAGAAAAAAAAAGCAAAATACAAAAACGAGGAGAACACAAGGGGCGAAAATCAGAGGAGGATCAAAAGTGTGGCTCTACGTGGAGTAAGAGAAGTGTGAAAAACCTGAGGCGAAGAAACAGGGGAGAAGAATACGAGGAGCAAGAAAAAAAAAGCAAAATACAAAAACGAGGAGAACACAAGGGGCGAAAATCAGAGGAGGATCAAAAGTGTGGCACTACGTGGAGTAAGAGAAGTGTGAAAAACCCGAGGCGAAGAAACAGGGGAGAAGAATACGAGCAGCAAGAAAAAAAAAGCAAAATACAAAAACGAGGAGAACACAAGGGGCGAAAATCAGAGGAGGATCAACAGTATGCCACTACGTGGAGTAAGAGAAGTGTGAAAAACCCGAGGCGAAGAAACAGGGGAGAAGAATACGAGGAGCAAGAAAAAAAAAGCAAAATACAAAAACGAGGAGAACACAAGGGGCGAAAATCAGAGGAGGATCAACAGTATGCCACTACGTGGAGTAAGAGAAGTGTGAAAAACCCGAGGCGAAGAAACAGGGGAGAAGAATACGAGGAGCAAGAAAAAAAAAGCAAAATACAAAAACGAGGAGAACACAAGGGGCGAAAATCAGAGGAGGATCAACAGTATGCCACTACGTGGAGTAAGAGAAGTGTGAAAATGCTGATGCGAAGAAACAGGGGAGAAGAATACGAGGAGCAAGAAAAAAAAAGCAAAATACAAAAACGAGGAGAACACAAGGGGCGAAAATCAGAGGAGGATCAACAGTATGCCACTACGTGGAGTAAGAGAAGTGTGAAAAACCCGAGGCGAAGAAACAGGGGAGAAGAATACGAGGAGCAAGAAAAAAAAAGCAAAATACAAAAACGAGGAGAACACAAGGGGCGAAAATCAGAGGAGGATCAACAGTATGCCACTACGTGGAGTAAGAGAAGTGTGAAAAACCCGAGGTGAAGAAACAGGGGAGAAGAATACGAGGAGCAAGAAAAAAAAAGCAAAATACAAAAACGAGGAGAACACAAGGGGCGAAAATCAGAGGAGGATCAACAGTATGCCACTACGTGGAGTAAGAGAAGTGTGAAAATGCTGATGCGAAGAAACAGGGGAGAAGAATACGAGGAGCAAGAAAAAAAAAGCAAAATACAAAAACGAGGAGAACACAAGGGGCGAAAATCAGAGGAGGATCAACAGTATGCCACTACGTGCAGTAAGAGAAGTGTGAAAAACCCGAGGCGAAGAAACAGGGGAGAAGAATACAAGGAGCAAGAAAAAAAAAGCAAAATACAAAATCGAGGAGAACACAAGGGGCGAAAATCAGAGGAGGATCAACAGTATGCCACTACGTGGAGTAAGAGAAGTGTGAAAAACCCGAGGCGAAGAAACAGGGGAGAAGAATACGAGGAGCAAGAAAAAAAAAGCAAAATACAAAAACGAGGAGAACACAAGGGGCGAAAATCAGAGGAGGATCAACAGTATGCCACTACGTGGAGTAAGAGAAGTGTGAAAAACCCGAGGCGAAGAAACAGGGGAGAAGAATACGAGGAGCAAGAAAAAAAAAGCAAAATACAAAAACGAGGAGAACACAAGGGGCGAAAATCAGAGGAGGATCAACAGTATGCCACTACGTGGAGTAAGAGAAGTGTGAAAAACCCGAGGCGAAGAAACAGGGGAGAAGAATACGAGGAGCAAGAAAAAAAAAGCAAAATACAAAAACGAGGAGAACACAAGGGGCGAAAATCAGAGGAGGATCAACAGTATGCCACTACGTGGAGTAAGAGAAGTGTGAAAAACCCGAGGCGAAGAAACAGGGGAGAAGAATACGAGGAGCAAGAAAAAAAAAGCAAAATACAAAAACGAGGAGAACACAAGGGGCGAAAATCAGAGGAGGATCAACAGTATGCCACTACGTGGAGTAAGAGAAGTGTGAAAAACCCGAGGCGAAGAAACAGGGGAGAAGAATACGAGGAACAAGAAAAAAAAAGCAAAATACAAAAACGAGGAGAACACAAGGGGCGAAAATCAGAGGAGGATCAACAGTATGCCACTACGTGGAGTAAGAGAAGTGTGAAAAACCCGAGGCGAAGAAACAGGGGAGAAGAATACGAGGAGCAAGAAAAAAAAAGCAAAATACAAAAACGAGGAGAACACAAGGGGCGAAAATCAGAGGAGGATCAACAGTATGCCACTACGTGGAGTAAGAGAAGTGTGAAAAACCCGAGGCGAAGAAACAGGGGAGAAGAATACGAGGAGCAAGAAAAAAAAAGCAAAATACAGAAACGAGGAGAACACAAGGGGCGAAAATCAGAGGAGGATCAACGTATGCCACTACGTGGAGTAAGAGAAGTGTGAAAATGCTCATGCGAAGAAACAGGGGAGAAGAATACGAGGAGCAAGAAAAAAAAAGCAAAATACAAAAACGAGGAGAACACAAGGGGCGAAAATCAGAGGAGGATCAACAGTATGCCACTACGTGGAGTAAGAGAAGTGTGAAAATGCTGATGCGAAGAAACAGGGGAGAAGAATACGAGGAGCAAGAAAAAAAAAGCAAAATACAAAAACGAGGAGAACACAAGGGGCGAAAATCAGAGGAGGATCAACAGTATGCCACTACGTGGAGTAAGAGAAGTGTGAAAAACCCGAGGCGAAGAAACAGGGGAGAAGAATACAAGGAGCAAGAAAAAAAAAGCAAAATACAAAATCGAGGAGAACACAAGGGGCGAAAATCAGAGGAGGATCAACAGTATGCCACTACGTGGAGTAAGAGAAGTGTGAAAAACCCGAGGCGAAGAAACAGGGGAGAAGAATACGAGGAGCAAGAAAAAAAAAGCAAAATACAAAAACGAGGAGAACACAAGGGGCGAAAATCAGAGGAGGATCAACAGTATGCCACTACGTGGAGTAAGAGAAGTGTGAAAAACCCGAGGCGAAGAAACAGGGGAGAAGAATACGAGGAGCAAGAAAAAAAAAGCAAAATACAAAAACGAGGAGAACACAAGGGGCGAAAATCAGAGGAGGATCAACAGTATGCCACTACGTGGAGTAAGAGAAGTGTGAAAAACCCGAGGCGAAGAAACAGGGGAGAAGAATACGAGGAGCAAGAAAAAAAAAGCAAAATACAAAAACGAGGAGAACACAAGGGGCGAAAATCAGAGGAGGATCAACAGTATGCCACTACGTGGAGTAAGAGAAGTGTGAAAAACCCGAGGCGAAGAAACAGGGGAGAAGAATACGAGGAGCAAGGAAAAAAAAGCAAAATACAAAAACGAGGAGAACACAAGGGGCGAAAATCAGAGGAGGATCAAAAGTGTGGCACTACGTGGAGTAAGAGAAGTGTGAAAAACCCGAGGCGAAGAAACAGGGGAGAAGAATACGAGGAGCAAGAAAAAAAAAGCAAAATACAAAAACGAGGAAAACACAAGGGGCGAAAATCAGAGGAGGATCAACAGTATGCCACTACGTGGAGTAAGAGAAGTGTGAAAAACCCGAGGCGAAGAAACAGGGGAGAAGAATACGAGGAGCAAGAAAAAAAAAGCAAAATACAAAAACGAGGAGAACACAAGGGGCGAAAATCAGAGGAGGATCAACAGTATGCCACTACGTGGAGTAAGAGAAGTGTGAAAAACCCGAGGCGAAGAAACAGGGGAGAAGAATACGAGGAGCAAGAAAAAAAAAGCAAAATACAAAAACGAGGAGAACACAAGGGGCGAAAATCAGAGGAGGATCAACAGTATTCCACTACGTGGAGTAAGAGAAGTGTGAAAAACCCGAGGCGAAGAAACAGGGGAGAAGAATACGAGGAGCAAGAAAAAAAAAGCAAAATACAAAAACGAGGAGAACACAAGGGGCGAAAATCAGAGGAGGATCAACAGTATGCCACTACGTGGAGTAAGAGAAGTGTGAAAAACCCGAGGCGAAGAAACAGGGGAGAAGAATACGAGCAGCAAGAAAAAAACAGCAAAATACAAAAACGAGGAGAACACAAGGGGCGAAAATCAGAGGAGGATCAACAGTATGCCACTACGTGGAGTAAGAGAAGTGTGAAAAACCCGAGGCGAAGAAACAGGGGAGAAGAATACGAGGAGCAAGAAAAAAAAAGCAAAATACAAAAACGAGGAGAACACAAGGGGCGAAAATCAGAGGAGGATCAACAGTATGCCACTACGTGGAGTAAGAGAAGTGTGAAAATGCTGATGCGAAGAAACAGGGGAGAAGAATACGAGGAGCAAGAAAAAAAAAGCAAAATACAAAAACGAGGAGAACACAAGGGGCGAAAATCAGAGGAGGATCAACAGTATGCCACTACGTGGAGTAAGAGAAGTGTGAAAAACCCGAGGCGAAGAAACAGGGGAGAAGAATACGAGGAGCAAGAAAAAAAAAGCAAAATACAAAAACGAGGAGAACACAAGGGGCGAAAATCAGAGGAGGATCAACAGTATGCCACTACGTGGAGTAAGAGAAGTGTGAAAAACCCGAGGCGAAGAAACAGGGGAGAAGAATACGAGGAGCAAGAAAAAAAAAGCAAAATACAAAAACGAGGAGAACACAAGGGGCGAAAATCAGAGGAGGATCAACAGTATGCCACTACGTGGAGTAAGAGAAGTGTGAAAAACCCGAGGCGAAGAAACAGGGGAGAAGAATACGAGGAGCAAGAAAAAAAAAGCAAAATACAAAAACGAGGAGAACACAAGGGGCGAAAATCAGAGGAGGATCAACAGTATGCCACTACGTGGAGTAAGAGAAGTGTGAAAAACCCGAGGCGAAGAAACAGGGGAGAAGAATACGAGGAGCAAGAAAAAAAAAGCAAAATACAAAAACGAGGAGAACACAAGGGGCGAAAATCAGAGGAGGATCAAAAGTGTGGCACTACGTGGAGTAAGAGAAGTGTGAAAAACCCGAGGCGAAGAAACAGGGGAGAAGAATACGAGGAGCAAGAAAAAAAAAGCAAAATACAAAAACGAGGAAAACACAAGGGGCGAAAATCAGAGGAGGATCAACAGTATGCCACTACGTGGAGTAAGAGAAGTGTGAAAAACCCGAGGCGAAGAAACAGGGGAGAAGAATACGAGGAGCAAGAAAAAAAAAGCAAAATACAAAAACGAGGAGAACACAAGGGGCGAAAATCAGAGGAGGATCAACAGTATGCCACTACGTGGAGTAAGAGAAGTGTGAAAAACCCGAGGCGAAGAAACAGGGGAGAAGAATACGAGGAGCAAGAAAAAAAAAGCAAAATACAAAATCGAGGAGAACACAAGGGGCGAAAATCAGAGGAGGATCAACAGTATGCCACTACGTGGAGTAAGAGAAGTGTGAAAAACCCGAGGCGAAGAAACAGGGGAGAAGAATACGAGGAG
Source organism: Cervus elaphus (assembly GCF_910594005.1). Classification (NCBI taxonomy): domain Eukaryota; kingdom Metazoa; phylum Chordata; class Mammalia; order Artiodactyla; family Cervidae; genus Cervus; species Cervus elaphus. The sequence goes on from NW_025316740.1 coordinate 198,390, forward strand.
CAAGAAAAAAACAGCAAAATACAAAAACGAGGAGAACACAAGGGGCGAAAATCAGAGGAGGATCAACAGTATGCCACTACGTGGAGTAAGAGAAGTGTGAAAAACCCGAGGCGAAGAAACAGGGGAGAAGAATACGAGGAGCAAGAAAAAAAAAGCAAAATACAAAAACGAGGAGAACACAAGGGGCGAAAATCAGAGGAGGATCAACAGTATGCCACTACGTGGAGTAAGAGAAGTGTGAAAATGCTGATGCGAAGAAACAGGGGAGAAGAAAAGAAGGAGCAAAAAAAAAAAGCAAAATACAAAAACGAGGAGAACACAAGGGGCGAAAATCAGAGGAGGATCAACAGTATGCCACTACGTGGAGTAAGAGAAGTGTGAAAAACCCGAGGCGAAGAAACAGGGGAGAAGAATACGAGGAGCAAGAAAAAAAAAGCAAAATACAAAAACGAGGAGAACACAAGGGGCGAAAATCAGAGGAGGATCAACAGTATGCCACTACGTGGAGTAAGAGAAGTGTGAAAAACCCGAGGCGAAGAAACAGGGGAGAAGAATACGAGGAGCAAGAAAAAAAAAGCAAAATACAAAAACGAGGAGAACACAAGGGGCGAAAATCAGAGGAGGATCAACAGTATGCCACTACGTGGAGTAAGAGAAGTGTGAAAAACCCGAGGCGAAGAAACAGGGGAGAAGAATACGAGGAGCAAGAAAAAAAAAGCAAAATACAAAAACGAGGAGAACACAAGGGGCGAAAATCAGAGGAGGATCAACAGTATGCCACTACGTGGAGTAAGAGAAGTGTGAAAAACCCGAGGCGAAGAAACAGGGGAGAAGAATACGAGGAGCAAGAAAAAAAAAGCAAAATACAAAAACGAGGAGAACACAAGGGGCGAAAATCAGAGGAGGATCAAAAGTGTGGCACTACGTGGAGTAAGAGAAGTGTGAAAAACCCGAGGCGAAGAAACAGGGGAGAAGAATACGAGGAGCAAGAAAAAAAAAGCAAAATACAAAAACGAGGAAAACACAAGGGGCGAAAATCAGAGGAGGATCAACAGTATGCCACTACGTGGAGTAAGAGAAGTGTGAAAAACCCGAGGCGAAGAAACAGGGGAGAAGAATACGAGGAGCAAGAAAAAAAAAGCAAAATACAAAAACGAGGAGAACACAAGGGGCGAAAATCAGAGGAGGATCAACAGTATGCCACTACGTGGAGTAAGAGAAGTGTGAAAAACCCGAGGCGAAGAAACAGGGGAGAAGAATACGAGGAGCAAGAAAAAAAAAGCAAAATACAAAATCGAGGAGAACACAAGGGGCGAAAATCAGAGGAGGATCAACAGTATGCCACTACGTGGAGTAAGAGAAGTGTGAAAAACCCGAGGCGAAGAAACAGGGGAGAAGAATACGAGGAGCAAGAAAAAAACAGCAAAATACAAAAACGAGGAGAACACAAGGGGCGAAAATCAGAGGAGGATCAACAGTATGCCACTACGTGGAGTAAGAGAAGTGTGAAAAACCCGAGGCGAAGAAACAGGGGAGAAGAATACGAGGAGCAAGAAAAAAAAAGCAAAATACAAAAACGAGGAGAACACAAGGGGCGAAAATCAGAGGAGGATCAACAGTATGCCACTACGTGGAGTAAGAGAAGTGTGAAAAACCCGAGGCGAAGAAACAGGGGAGAAGAATACGAGGAGCAAGAAAAAAAAAGCAAAATACAAAAACGAGGAGAACACAAGGGGCGAAAATCAGAGCAGGATCAACAGTATGCCACTACGTGGAGTAAGAGAAGTGTGAAAATGCTGATGCGAAGAAACAGGGGAGAAGAATACGAGGAGCAAGAAAAAAAAAGCAAAATACAAAAACGAGGAGAACACAAGGGGCGAAAATCAGAGGAGGATCAACAGTATGCCACTACGTGGAGTAAGAGAAGTGTGAAAATGCTGATGCGAAGAAACAGGGGAGAAGAATACGAGGAGCAAGAAAAAAAAAGCAAAATACAAAAACGAGGAGAACACAAGGGGCGAAAATCAGAGGAGGATCAACAGTATGCCACTACGTGGAGTAAGAGAAGTGTGAAAAACCCGAGGCGAAGAAACAGGGGAGAAGAATACGAGGAGGAAGAAAAAAAAAGCAAAATACAAAAACGAGGAGAACACAAGGGGCGAAAATCAGAGGAGGATCAACGGTATGCCACTACGTGGAGTAAGAGAAGTGTGAAAAACCCGAGGCGAAGAAACAGGGGAGAAGAATACGAGGAGCAAGAAAAAAAAAGCAAAATACAAAAACGAGGAGAACACAAGGGGCGAAAATCAGAGGAGGATCAACAGTATGCCACTACGTGGAGTAAGAGAAGTGTGAAAAACCCGAGGCGAAGAAACAGGGGAGAAGAATACGAGCAGCAAGAAAAAAACAGCAAAATACAAAAACGAGGAGACCACAAGGGGCGAAAATCAGAGGAGGATCAACAGTATGCCACTACGTGGAGTAAGAGAAGTGTGAAAAACCCGAGGCGAAGAAACAGGGGAGAAGAATACGAGGAGCAAGAAAAAAAAAGCAAAATACAAAAACGAGGAGAACACAAGGGGCGAAAATCAGAGGAGGATCAACAGTATGCCACTACGTGGAGTAAGAGAAGTGTGAAAATGCTGATGCGAAGAAACAGGGGAGAAGAATACGAGGAGCAAGAAAAAAAAAGCAAAATACAAAAACGAGGAGAACACAAGGGGCGAAAATCAGAGGAGGATCAACAGTATGCCACTACGTGGAGTAAGAGAAGTGTGAAAAACCCGAGGCGAAGAAACAGGGGAGAAGAATACGAGGAGCAAGAAAAAAAAAGCAAAATACAAAAACGAGGAGAACACAAGGGGCGAAAATCAGAGGAGGATCAACAGTATGCCACTACGTGGAGTAAGAGAAGTGTGAAAAACCCGAGGCGAAGAAACAGGGGAGAAGAATACGAGGAGCAAGAAAAAAAAAGCAAAATACAAAAACGAGGAGAACACAAGGGGCGAAAATCAGAGGAGGATCAACAGTATGCCACTACGTGGAGTAAGAGAAGTGTGAAAAACCCGAGGCGAAGAAACAGGGGAGAAGAATACGAGGAGCAAGAAAAAAAAAGCAAAATACAAAAACGAGGAGAACACAAGGGGCGAAAATCAGAGGAGGATCAACAGTATGCCACTACGTGGAGTAAGAGAAGTGTGAAAAACCCGAGGCGAAGAAACAGGGGAGAAGAATACGAGGAGCAAGAAAAAAAAAGCAAAATACAAAAACGAGGAGAACACAAGGGGCGAAAATCAGAGGAGGATCAAAAGTGTGGCACTACGTGGAGTAAGAGAAGTGTGAAAAACCCGAGGCGAAGAAACAGGGGAGAAGAATACGAGGAGCAAGAAAAAAAAAGCAAAATACAAAAACGAGGAAAACACAAGGGGCGAAAATCAGAGGAGGATCAACAGTATGCCACTACGTGGAGTAAGAGAAGTGTGAAAAACCCGAGGCGAAGAAACAGGGGAGAAGAATACGAGGAGCAAGAAAAAAAAAGCAAAATACAAAAACGAGGAGAACACAAGGGGCGAAAATCAGAGGAGGATCAACAGTATGCCACTACGTGGAGTAAGAGAAGTGTGAAAAACCCGAGGCGAAGAAACAGGGGAGAAGAATACGAGGAGAAAGAAAAAAAAAGCAAAATACAAAATCGAGGAGAACACAAGGGGCGAAAATCAGAGGAGGATCAACAGTATGCCACTACGTGGAGTAAGAGAAGTGTGAAAAACCCGAGGCGAAGAAACAGGGGAGAAGAATACGAGGAGCAAGAAAAAAACAGCAAAATACAAAAACGAGGAGAACACAAGGGGCGAAAATCAGAGGAGGATCAACAGTATGCCACTACGTGGAGTAAGAGAAGTGTGAAAAACCCGAGGCGAAGAAACAGGGGAGAAGAATACGAGGAGCAAGAAAAAAAAAGCAAAATACAAAAACGAGGAGAACACAAGGGGCGAAAATCAGAGGAGGATCAACAGTATGCCACTACGTGGAGTAAGAGAAGTGTGAAAATGCTGATGCGAAGAAACAGGGGAGAAGAATACAAGGAGCAAAAAAAAAAAGCAAAATACAAAAACGAGGAGAACACAAGGGGCGAAAATCAGAGGAGGATCAACAGTATGCCACTACGTGGAGTAAGAGAAGTGTGAAAAACCCGAGGCGAAGAAACAGGGGAGAAGAATACGAGGAGCAAGAAAAAAAAAGCAAAATACAAAAACGAGGAGAACACAAGGGGCGAAAATCAGAGGAGGATCAACAGTATGCCACTACGTGGAGTAAGAGAAGTGTGAAAAACCCGAGGCGAAGAAACAGGGGAGAAGAATACGAGGAGCAAGAAAAAAAAAGCAAAATACAAAAACGAGGAGAACACAAGGGGCGAAAATCAGAGGAGGATCAACAGTATGCCACTACGTGGAGTAAGAGAAGTGTGAAAAACCCGAGGCGAAGAAACAGGGGAGAAGAATACGAGGAGCAAGAAAAAAAAAGCAAAATACAAAAACGAGGAGAACACAAGGGGCGAAAATCAGAGGAGGATCAACAGTATGCCACTACGTGGAGTAAGAGAAGTGTGAAAAACCCGAGGCGAAGAAACAGGGGAGAAGAATACGAGGAGCAAGAAAAAAAAAGCAAAATACAAAAACGAGGAGAACACAAGGGGCGAAAATCAGAGGAGGATCAAAAGTGTGGCACTACGTGGAGTAAGAGAAGTGTGAAAAACCCGAGGCGAAGAAACAGGGGAGAAGAATACGAGGAGCAAGAAAAAAAAAGCAAAATACAAAAACGAGGAAAACACAAGGGGCGAAAATCAGAGGAGGATCAACAGTATGCCACTACGTGGAGTAAGAGAAGTGTGAAAAACCCGAGGCGAAGAAACAGGGGAGAAGAATACGAGGAGCAAGAAAAAAAAAGCAAAATACAAAAACGAGGAGAACACAAGGGGCGAAAATCAGAGGAGGATCAACAGTATGCCACTACGTGGAGTAAGAGAAGTGTGAAAAACCCGAGGCGAAGAAACAGGGGAGAAGAATACGAGGAGCAAGAAAAAAAAAGCAAAATACAAAATCGAGGAGAACACAAGGGGCGAAAATCAGAGGAGGATCAACAGTATGCCACTACGTGGAGTAAGAGAAGTGTGAAAAACCCGAGGCGAAGAAACAGGGGAGAAGAATACGAGGAGCAAGAAAAAAACAGCAAAATACAAAAACGAGGAGAACACAAGGGGCGAAAATCAGAGGAGGATCAACAGTATGCCACTACGTGGAGTAAGAGAAGTGTGAAAAACCCGAGGCGAAGAAACAGGGGAGAAGAATACGAGGAGCAAGAAAAAAAAAGCAAAATACAAAAACGAGGAGAACACAAGGGGCGAAAATCAGAGGAGGATCAACAGTATGCCACTACGTGGAGTAAGAGAAGTGTGAAAAACCCGAGGCGAAGAAACAGGGGAGAAGAATACGAGGAGCAAGAAAAAAAAAGCAAAATACAAAAACGAGGAGAACACAAGGGGCGAAAATCAGAGCAGGATCAACAGTATGCCACTACGTGGAGTAAGAGAAGTGTGAAAATGCTGATGCGAAGAAACAGGGGAGAAGAATACGAGGAGCAAGAAAAAAAAAGCAAAATACAAAAACGAGGAGAACACAAGGGGCGAAAATCAGAGGAGGATCAACAGTATGCCACTACGTGGAGTAAGAGAAGTGTGAAAATGCTGATGCGAAGAAACAGGGGAGAAGAATACGAGGAGCAAGAAAAAAAAAGCAAAATACAAAAACGAGGAGAACACAAGGGGCGAAAATCAGAGGAGGATCAACAGTATGCCACTACGTGGAGTAAGAGAAGTGTGAAAAACCCGAGGCGAAGAAACAGGGGAGAAGAATACGAGGAGCAAGAAAAAAAAAGCAAAATACAAAAACGAGGAGAACACAAGGGGCGAAAATCAGAGGAGGATCAACGGTATGCCACTACGTGGAGTAAGAGAAGTGTGAAAAACCCGAGGCGAAGAAACAGGGGAGAAGAATACGAGGAGCAAGAAAAAAAAAGCAAAATACAAAAACGAGGAGAACACAAGGGGCGAAAATCAGAGGAGGATCAACAGTATGCCACTACGTGGAGTAAGAGAAGTGTGAAAAACCCGAGGCGAAGAAACAGGGGAGAAGAATACGAGGAGCAAGAAAAAAAAAGCAAAATACAAAAACGAGGAGAACACAAGGGGCGAAAATCAGAGGAGGATCAACAGTATGCCACTACGTGGAGTAAGAGAAGTGTGAAAAACGCGAGGCGAAGAAACAGGGGAGAAGCATACGAGGAGCAAGAAAAAAAAAGCAAAATACAAAAACGAGGAGAACACAAGGGGCGAAAATCAGAGGAGGATCAACAGTATGCCACTACGTGGAGTAAGAGAAGTGTGAAAATGCTGATGCGAAGAAACAGGGGAGAAGAATACGAGGAGCAAGAAAAAAAAAGCAAAATACAAAAACGAGGAGAACACAAGGGGCGAAAATCAGAGGAGGATCAACAGTATGCCACTACGTGGAGTAAGAGAAGTGTGAAAAACCCGAGGCGAAGAAACAGGGGAGAAGAATACGAGGAGCAAGAAAAAAAAAGCAAAATACAAAAACGAGGAGAACACAAGGGGCGAAAATCAGAGGAGGATCAACGGTATGCCACTACGTGGAGTAAGAGAAGTGTGAAAAACCCGAGGCGAAGAAACAGGGGAGAAGAATACGAGGAGCAAGAAAAAAAAAGCAAAATACAAAAACGAGGAGAACACAAGGGGCGAAAATCAGAGGAGGATCAACAGTATGCCACTACGTGGAGTAAGAGAAGTGTGAAAAACCCGAGGCGAAGAAACAGGGGAGAAGAATACGAGGAGTAAGAAAAAAAAAGCAAAATACAAAAACGAGGAGAACACAAGGGGCGAAAATCAGAGGAGGATCAACAGTATGCCACTACGTGGAGTAAGAGAAGTGTGAAAAACCCGAGGCGAAGAAACAGGGGAGAAGAATACGAGGAGCAAGAAAAAAAAAGCAAAATACAAAAACGAGGAGAACACAAGGGGCGAAAATCAGAGGAGGATCAACAGTATGCCACTACGTGGAGTAAGAGAAGTGTGAAAAACCCGAGGCGAAGAAACAGGGGAGAAGAATACGAGGAGCAAGAAAAAAAAAGCAAAATACAAAAACGAGGAGAACACAAGGGGCGAAAATCAGAGGAGGATCAACAGTATGCCACTACGTGGAGTAAGAGAAGTGTGAAAAACCCGAGGCGAAGAAACAGGGGAGAAGAATACGAGGAGCAAGAAAAAAAAAGCAAAATACAAAAACGAGGAGAACACAAGGGGCGAAAATCAGAGGAGGATCAACAGTATGCCACTACGTGGAGTAAGAGAAGTGTGAAAAACCCGAGGCGAAGAAACAGGGGAGAAGAATACGAGGAGCAAGAAAAAAACAGCAAAATACAAAAACGAGGAGAACACAAGGGGCGAAAATCAGAGGAGGATCAACAGTATGCCACTACGTGGAGTAAGAGAAGTGTGAAAAACCCGAGGCGAAGAAACAGGGGAGAAGAATACGAGGAGCAAGAAAAAAAAAGCAAAATACAAAATCGAGGAGAACACAAGGGGCGAAAATCAGAGGAGGATCAACAGTATGCCACTACGTGGAGTAAGAGAAGTGTGAAAAACCCGAGGCGAAGAAACAGGGGAGAAGAATACGAGGAGCAAGAAAAAAAAAGCAAAATACAAAAACGAGGAGAACACAAGGGGCGAAAATCAGAGGAGGATCAACAGTATGCCACTACGTGGAGTAAGCGAAGTGTGAAAAACCCGAGGCGAAGAAACAGGGGAGAAGAATACGAGGAGCAAGGAAAAAAAAGCAAAATACAAAAACGAGGAGAACACAAGGGGCGAAAATCAGAGGAGGATCAACAGTATGCCACTACGTGGAGTAAGAGAAGTGTGAAAAACCTGAGGAGAAGAAACAGGGGAGAAGAATACGAGGAGCAAGAAAAAAAAAGCAAAATACAAAAACGAGGAGAACACAAGGGGCGAAAATCAGAGGAGGATCAACAGTATGCCACTACGTGGAGTAAGAGAAGTGTGAAAAACCCGAGGCGAAGAAACAGGGGAGAAGAATACGAGGAGCAAGAAAAAAAAAGCAAAATACAAAAACGAGGAGAACACAAGGGGCGAAAATCAGAGGAGGATCAACAGTATGCCACTACGTGGAGTAAGAGAAGTGTGAAAAACCCGAGGCGAAGAAACAGGGGAGAAGAATACGAGGAGCAAGAAAAAAAAAGCAAAATACAAAAACGAGGAGAACACAAGGGGCGAAAATCAGAGGAGGATCAACAGTATGCCACTACGTGGAGTAAGAGAAGTGTGAAAAACCCGAGGCGAAGAAACAGGGGAGAAGAATACGAGGAGCAAGAAAAAAAAAGCAAAATACAAAAACGAGGAGAACACAAGGGGCGAAAATCAGAGGAGGATCAACAGTATGCCACTACGTGGAGTAAGAGAAGTGTGAAAAACCCGAGGCGAAGAAACAGGGGAGAAGAATACGAGGAGCAAGAAAAAAAAAGCAAAATACAAAAACGAGGAGAACACAAGGGGCGAAAATCAGAGGAGGATCAACAGTATGCCACTACGTGGAGTAAGAGAAGTGTGAAAAACCCGAGGCGAAGAAACAGGGGAGAAGAATACGAGGAGCAAGAAAAAAAAAGCAAAATACAAAAACGAGGAGAACACAAGGGGCGAAAATCAGAGGAGGATCAAAAGTGTGGCACTACGTGGAGTAAGAGAAGTGTGAAAATGCTGATGCGAAGAAACAGGGGAGAAGAATACGAGGAGCAAGAAAAAAAAGCAAAATACAAAAACGAGGAGAACACAAGGGGCGAAAATCAGAGGAGGATCAACAGTATGCCACTACGTGGAGTAAGAGAAGTGTGAAAAACCCGAGGCGAAGAGACAGGGGAGAAGAATACGAGGAGCAAGAAAAAAAAAGCAAAATACAAAAACGAGGAGAACACAAGGGGCGAAAATCAGAGGAGGATCAAAAGTGTGGCACTACGTGGAGTAAGAGAAGTGTGAAAAACCCGAGGCGAAGAAACAGGGGAGAAGAATACGAGGAGCAAGAAAAAAAAAGCAAAATACAAAAACGAGGAGAACACAAGGGGCGAAAATCAGAGGAGGATCAACAGTATGCCACTACGTGGAGTAAGAGAAGTGTGAAAAACCCGAGGCGAAGAAACAGGGGAGAAGAATACGAGCAGCAAGAAAAAAAAAGCAAAATACAAAAACGAGGAGAACACAAGGGGCGAAAATCAGAGGAGGATCAACAGTATGCCACTACGTGGAGTAAGAGAAGTGTGAAAAACCCGAGGCGAAGAAACAGGGGAGAAGAATACGAGGAGCAAGAAAAAAAAAGCAAAATACAAAAACGAGGAGAACACAAGGGGCGAAAATCAGAGGAGGATCAACAGTATGCCACTACGTGGAGTAAGAGAAGTGTGAAAAACCCGAGGCGAAGAAACAGGGGAGAAGAATACGAGGAGCAAGAAAAAAAAAGCAAAATACAAAAACGAGGAGAACACAAGGGGCGAAAATCAGAGGAGGATCAACAGTATGCCACTACGTGGAGTAAGAGAAGTGTGAAAAACCCGAGGCGAAGAAACAGGGGAGAAGAATACGAGGAGCAAGAAAAAAAAAGCAAAATACAAAAACGAGGAGAACACAAGGGGCGAAAATCAGAGGAGGATCAACAGTATGCCACTACGTGGAGTAAGAGAAGTGTGAAAAACCCGAGGCGAAGAAACAGGGGAGAAGAATACGAGGAGCAAGAAAAAAAAAGCAAAATACAAAAACGAGGAGAACACAAGGGGCGAAAATCAGAGGAGGATCAACAGTATGCCACTACGTGGAGTAAGAGAAGTGTGAAAAACCCGAGGCGAAGAAACAGGGGAGAAGAATAGGAGGAGCAAGAAAAAAAAAGCAAAATACAAAAACGAGGAGAACACAAGGGGCGAAAATCAGAGGAGGATCAACAGTATGCCACTACGTGGAGTAAGAGAAGTGTGAAAAACCCGAGGTGAAGAAACAGGGGAGAAGAATACGAGGAGCAAGAAAAAAAAAGCAAAATACAAAAACGAGGAGAACACAAGGGGCGAAAATCAGAGGAGGATCAACAGTATGCCACTACGTGGAGTAAGAGAAGTGTGAAAAACCCGAGGCGAAGAAACAGGGGAGAAGAATACGAGGAGCAAGAAAAAAAAAAGCAAAATACAAAAACGAGGAGAACACAAGGGGCGAAAATCAGAGGAGGATCAACAGTATGCCACTACGTGGAGTAAGCGAAGTGTGAAAAACCCGAGGCGATGAAACAGGGGAGAAGAATACGAGGAGCAAGGAAAAAAAAGCAAAATACAAAAACGAGGAGAACACAAGGGGCGAAAATCAGAGGAGGATCAACAGTATGCCACTACGTGGAGTAAGAGAAGTGTGAAAAACCTCAGGCGAAGAAACAGGGGAGAAGAATACGAGGAGCAAGAAAAAAAAAGCAAAATACAAAAACGAGGAGAACACAAGGGGCGAAAATCAGAGGAGGATCAACAGTATGCCACTACGTGGAGTAAGAGAAGTGTGAAAAATCCGAGGCGAAGAAACAGGGGAGAAGAATACGAGGAGCAAGAAAAAAAAAGCAAAATACAAAAACGAGGAGAACACAAGGGGCGAAAATCAGAGGAGGATCAACAGTATGCCACTACGTGGAGTAAGAGAAGTGTGAAAAACCCGAGGCGAAGAAACAGGGGAGAAGAATACGAGGAGCAAGAAAAAAAAAGCAAAATACAAAAACGAGGAGAACACAAGGGGCGAAAATCAGAGGAGGATCAACAGTATGCCACTACGTGGAGTAAGAGAAGTGTGAAAAACCCGAGGCGAAGAAACAGGGGAGAAGAATACGAGGAGCAAGAAAAAAAAAGCAAAATACAAAAACGAGGAGAACACAAGGGGCGAAAATCAGAGGAGGATCATCAGTATGCCACTACGTGGAGTAAGAGAAGTGTGAAAAACCCGAGGCGAAGAAACAGGGGAGAAGAATACGAGGAGCAAGAAAAAAAAAGCAAAATACAAAAACGAGGAGAACACAAGGGGCGAAAATCAGAGGAGGATCAACAGTAGGCCACTACGTGGAGTAAGAGAAGTGTGAAAAACCCAAGGCGAAGAAACAGGGGAGAAGAATACGAGGAGCAAGAAAAAAAAAGCAAAATACAAAAACGAGGAGAACACAAGGGGCGAAAATCAGAGGAGGATCAACAGTATGCCACTACGTGGAGTAAGAGAAGTGTGAAAATGCTGATGCGAAGAAACAGGGGAGAAGAATACGAGGAGCAAGAAAAAAAAAGCAAAATACAAAAACGAGGAGAACACAAGGGGCGAAAATCAGAGGAGGATCAACAGTATGCCACTACGTGCAGTAAGAGAAGTGTGAAAAACCCGAGGCGAAGAGACAGGGGAGAAGAATACGAGGAGCAAGAAAAAAAAAGCAAAATACAAAAACGAGGAGAACACAAGGGGCGAAAAGCAGAGGAGGATCAAAAGTGTGGCACTACGAGGAGTAAGAGAAGTGTGAAAAACCCGAGGCGAAGAAACAGGGGAGAAGAATACGAGGAGCAAGAAAAAAAAAGCAAAATACAAAAACGAGGAGAACACAAGGGGCGAAAATCAGAGGAGGATCAAAAGTGTGGCACTACGTGGAGTAAGAGAAGTGTGAAAAACCCGAGGCGAAGAAACAGGGGAGAAGAATACGAGCAGCAAGAAAAAAAAAGCAAAATACAAAAACGAGGAGAACACAAGGGGCGAAAATCAGAGGAGGATCAACAGTATGCCACTACGTGGAGTAAGAGAAGTGTGAAAAACCCGAGGCGAAGAAACAGGGGAGAAGAATACGAGGAGCAAGAAAAAAAAAGCAAAATACAAAAACGAGGAGAACACAAGGGGCGAAAATCAGAGGAGGATCAACAGTATGCCACTACGTGGAGTAAGAGAAGTGTGAAAAACCCGAGGCGAAGAAACAGGGGAGAAGAATACGAGGAGCAAGAAAAAAAAAGCAAAATACAAAAACGAGGAGAACACAAGGGGCGAAAATCAGAGGAGGATCAACAGTATGCCACTACGTGGAGTAAGAGAAGTGTGAAAAACCCGAGGCGAAGAAACAGGGGAGAAGAATACGAGGAGCAAGAAAAAAAAAGCAAAATACAAAAATGAGGAGAACACAAGGGGCGAAAATCAGAGGAGGATCAACAGTATGCCACTACGTGGAGTAAGAGAAGTGTGAAAAACCCGAGGCGAAGAAACAGGGGAGAAGAATACGAGGAGCAAGAAAAAAAAAGCAAAATACAAAAACGAGGAGAACACAAGGGGCGAAAATCAGAGGAGGATCAACAGTATGCCACTACGTGGAGTAAGAGAAGTGTGAAAATGCTGATGCGAAGAAACAGGGGAGAAGAATACGAGGAGCAAGAAAAAAAAAGCAAAATACAAAAACGAGGAGAACACAAGGGGCGAAAATCAGAGGAGGATCAACAGTATGCCACTACGTGGAGTAAGAGAAGTGTGAAAAACCCGAGGCGAAGAAACAGGGGAGAAGAATACGAGGAGCAAGAAAAAAAAAGCAAAATACAAAAACGAGGAGAACACAAGGGGCGAAAATCAGAGGAGGATCAACAGTATGCCACTACGTGGAGTAAGAGAAGTGTGAAAAACCCGAGGCGAAGAAACAGGGGAGAAGAATACGAGGAGCAAGAAAAAAAAAGCAAAATACAAAAACGAGGAGAACACAAGGGGCGAAAATCAGAGGAGGATCAACAGTATGCCACTACGTGGAGTAAGCGAAGTGTGAAAAACCCGAGGCGAAGAAACAGGGGAGAAGAATACGAGGAGCAAGAAAAAAAAAGCAAAATACAAAAACGAGGAGAACACAAGGGGCGAAAATCAGAGGAGGATCAACAGTATGCCACTACGTGGAGTAAGAGAAGTGTGAAAAACCCGAGGCGAAGAAACAGGGGAGAAGAATACGAGGAGCAAGAAAAAAAAAGCAAAATACAAAAACGAGGAGAACACAAGGGGCGAAAATCAGAGGAGGATCAACAGTATGCCACTACGTGGAGTAAGAGAAGTGTGAAAAACCCGAGGCGAAGAAACAGGGGAGAAGAATACGAGGAGCAAGAAAAAAAAAGCAAAATACAAAAACGAGGAGAACACAAGGGGCGAAAATCAGAGGAGGATCAACAGTATGCCACTACGTGGAGTAAGAGAAGTGTGAAAAACCCGAGGCGAAGAAACAGGGGAGAAGAATACGAGGAGCAAGAAAAAAAAAGCAAAATACAAAAACGAGGAGAACACAAGGGGCGAAAATCAGAGGAGGATCAACAGTATGCCACTATGTGGAGTAAGAGAAGTGTGAAAATGTTGATGCGAAGAAACAGGGGAGAAGAATACGAGGAGCAAGAAAAAAAAAGCAAAATACAAAAACGAGGAGAACACAAGGGGCGAAAATCAGAGGAGGATCAACAGTATGCCACTACGTGGAGTAAGAGAAGTGTGAAAAACCCGAGGCGAAGAGACAGGGGAGAAGAAATCGAGGAGCAAGAAAAAAAAAGCAAAATACAAAAACGAGGAGAACACAAGGGGCGAAAATCAGAGGAGGATCAACAGTATGCCACTACGTGGAGTAAGAGAAGTGTGAAAAACCCGAGGCGAAGAAACAGGGGAGAAGAATACGAGGAGCAAGAAAAAAAAAGCAAAATACAAAAACGAGGAGAACACAAGGGGCGAAAATCAGAGGAGGATCAACAGTATGCCACTATGTGGAGTAAGAGAAGTGTGAAAATGTTGATGCGAAGAAACAGGGGAGAAGAATACGAGGAGCAAGAAAAAAAAAGCAAAATACAAAAACGAGGAGAACACAAGGGGCGAAAATCAGAGGAGGATCAACAGTATGCCACTACGTGGAGTAAGAGAAGTGTGAAAAACCCGAGGCGAAGAGACAGGGGAGAAGAATACGAGGAGCAAGAAAAAAAAAGCAAAATACAAAAACGAGGAGAACACAAGGGGCGAAAATCAGAGGAGGATCAAAAGTGTGGCACTACGTGGAGTAAGAGAAGTGTGAAAAACCCGAGGCGAAGAAACAGGGGAGAAGAATACGAGGAGCAAGAAAAAAAAAGCAAAATACAAAAACGAGGAGAACACAAGGGGCGAAAATCAGAGGAGGATCAAAAGTGTGGCACTACGTGGAGTAAGAGAAGTGTGAAAAACCCGAGGCGAAGAAACAGGGGAGAAGAATACGAGCAGCAAGAAAAAAAAAGCAAAATACAAAAACGAGGAGAACACAAGGGGCGAAAATCAGAGGAGGATCAACAGTATGCCACTACGTGGAGTAAGAGAAGTGTGAAAAACCCGAGGCGAAGAAACAGGGGAGAAGAATACGAGGAGCAAGAAAAAAAAAGCAAAATACAAAAACGAGGAGAACACAAGGGGCGAAAATCAGAGGAGGATCAACAGTATGCCACTACGTGGAGTAAGAGAAGTGTGAAAAACCCGAGGCGAAGAAACAGGGGAGAAGAATACGAGGAGCAAGAAAAAAAAAGCAAAATACAAAAACGAGGAGAACACAAGGGGCGAAAATCAGAGGAGGATCAACAGTATGCCACTACGTGGAGTAAGAGAAGTGTGAAAAACCCGAGGCGAAGAAACAGGGGAGAAGAATACGAGGAGCAAGAAAAAAAAAGCAAAATACAAAAACGAGGAGAACACAAGGGGCGAAAATCAGAGGAGGATCAACAGTATGCCACTACGTGGAGTAAGAGAAGTGTGAAAAACCCGAGGCGAAGAAACAGGGGAGAAGAATACGAGGAGCAAGAAAAAAAAAAGCAAAATACAAAAACGAGGAGAACACAAGGGGCGAAAATCAGAGGAGGATCAACAGTATGCCACTACGTGGAGTAAGAGAAGTGTGAAAAACCCGAGGCGAAGAAACAGGGGAGAAGAATAGGAGGAGCAAGAAAAAAAAAGCAAAATACAAAAACGAGGAGAACACAAGGGGCGAAAATCAGAGGAGGATCAACAGTATGCCACTATGTGGAGTAAGAGAAGTGTGAAAATGTTGATGCGAAGAAACAGGGGAGAAGAATACGAGGAGCAAGAAAAAAAAAGCAAAATACAAAAACGAGGAGAACACAAGGGGCGAAAATCAGAGGAGGATCAACAGTATGCCACTACGTGGAGTAAGAGAAGTGTGAAAAACCCGAGGCGAAGAGACAGGGGAGAAGAATTCGAGGAGCAAGAAAAAAAAAGCAAAATACAAAAACGAGGAGAACACAAGGGGCGAAAATCAGAGGAGGATCAACAGTATGCCACTACGTGGAGTAAGAGAAGTGTGAAAAACCCGAGGCGAAGAAACAGGGGAGAAGAATACGAGGAGCAAGAAAAAAAAAGCAAAATACAAAAACGAGGAGAACACAAGGGGCGAAAATCAGAGGAGGATCAACAGTATGCCACTATGTGGAGTAAGAGAAGTGTGAAAATGCTCATGCGAAGAAACAGGGGAGAAGAATACGAGGAGCAAGAAAAAAAAAGCAAAATACAAAAACGAGGAGAACACAAGGGGCGAAAATCAGAGGAGGATCAACAGTATGCCACTACGTGGAGTAAGAGAAGTGTGAAAAACCCGAGGCGAAGAGACAGGGGAGAAGAATACGAGGAGCAAGAAAAAAAAAGCAAAATACAAAAACGAGGAGAACACAAGGGGCGAAAATCAGAGGAGGATCAAAAGTGTGGCACTACGTGGAGTAAGAGAAGTGTGAAAAACCCGAGGCGAAGAAACAGGGGAGAAGAATACGAGGAGCAAGAAAAAAAAAGCAAAATACAAAAACGAGGAGAACACAAGGGGCGAAAATCAGAGGAGGATCAAAAGTGTGGCACTACGTGGAGTAAGAGAAGTGTGAAAAACCCGAGGCGAAGAAACAGGGGAGAAGAATACGAGCAGCAAGAAAAAAAAAGCAAAATACAAAAACGAGGAGAACACAAGGGGCGAAAATCAGAGGAGGATCAACAGTATGCCACTACGTGGAGTAAGAGAAGTGTGAAAAACCCGAGGCGAAGAAACAGGGGAGAAGAATACGAGGAGCAAGAAAAAAAAAGCAAAATACAAAAACGAGGAGAACACAAGGGGCGAAAATCAGAGGAGGATCAACAGTATGCCACTACGTGGAGTAAGAGAAGTGTGAAAAACCCGAGGCGAAGAAACAGGGGAGAAGAATACGAGGAGCAAGAAAAAAAAAGCAAAATACAAAAACGAGGAGAACACAAGGGGCGAAAATCAGAGGAGGATCAACAGTATGCCACTACGTGGAGTAAGAGAAGTGTGAAAAACCCGAGGCGAAGAAACAGGGGAGAAGAATACGAGGAGCAAGAAAAAAAAAGCAAAATACAAAAACGAGGAGAACACAAGGGGCGAAAATCAGAGGAGGATCAACAGTATGCCACTACGTGGAGTAAGAGAAGTGTGAAAAACCCGAGGCGAAGAAACAGGGGAGAAGAATACGAGGAGCAAGAAAAAAAAAGCAAAATACAAAAACGAGGAGAACACAAGGGGCGAAAATCAGAGGAGGATCAACAGTATGCCACTACGTGGAGTAAGAGAAGTGTGAAAAACCCGAGGCGAAGAAACAGGGGAGAAGAATAGGAGGAGCAAGAAAAAAAAAGCAAAATACAAAAACGAGGAGAACACAAGGGGCGAAAATCAGAGGAGGATCAACAGTATGCCACTACGTGGAGTAAGAGAAGTGTGAAAAACCCGAGGTGAAGAAACAGGGGAGAAGAATACGAGGAGCAAGAAAAAAAAAGCAAAATACAAAAACGAGGAGAACACAAGGGGCGAAAATCAGAGGAGGATCAACAGTATGCCACTACGTGGAGTAAGCGAAGTGTGAAAAACCCGAGGCGAAGAAACAGGGGAGAAGAATACGAGGAGCAAGAAAAAAAAAAGCAAAATACAAAAACGAGGAGAACACAAGGGGCGAAAATCAGAGGAGGATCAACAGTATGCCACTACGTGGAGTAAGCGAAGTGTGAAAAACCCGAGGCGATGAAACAGGGGAGAAGAATACGAGGAGCAAGGAAAAAAAAGCAAAATACAAAAACGAGGAGAACACAAGGGGCGAAAATCAGAGGAGGATCAACAGTATGCCACTACGTGGAGTAAGAGAAGTGTGAAAAACCTGAGGCGAAGAAACAGGGGAGAAGAATACGAGGAGCAAGAAAAAAAAAGCAAAATACAAAAACGAGGAGAACACAAGGGGCGAAAATCAGAGGAGGATCAACAGTATGCCACTACGTGGAGTAAGAGAAGTGTGAAAAACCCGAGGCGAAGAAACAGGGGAGAAGAATACGAGGAGCAAGAAAAAAAAAGCAAAATACAAAAACGAGGAGAACACAAGGGGC
The DNA here is from genome assembly GCF_910594005.1 of Cervus elaphus. NCBI lineage: Eukaryota > Metazoa > Chordata > Mammalia > Artiodactyla > Cervidae > Cervus > Cervus elaphus. The sequence continues at coordinate 215,920 of NW_025316740.1, forward strand.
GAAAATCAGAGGAGGATCAACAGTATGCCACTACGTGGAGTAAGAGAAGTGTGAAAAACCCGAGGCGAAGAAACAGGGGAGAAGAATACGAGGAGCAAGAAAAAAAAAGCAAAATACAAAAACGAGGAGAACACAAGGGGCGAAAATCAGAGGAGGATCAACAGTATGCCACTACGTGGAGTAAGAGAAGTGTGAAAAACCCGAGGCGAAGAAACAGGGGAGAAGAATACGAGGAGCAAGAAAAAAAAAGCAAAATACAAAAACGAGGAGAACACAAGGGGCGAAAATCAGAGGAGGATCATCAGTATGCCACTACGTGGAGTAAGAGAAGTGTGAAAAACCCGAGGCGAAGAAACAGGGGAGAAGAATACGAGGAGCAAGAAAAAAAAAGCAAAATACAAAAACGAGGAGAACACAAGGGGCGAAAATCAGAGGAGGATCAACAGTAGGCCACTACGTGGAGTAAGAGAAGTGTGAAAAACCCGAGGCGAAGAAACAGGGGAGAAGAATACGAGGAGCAAGAAAAAAAAAGCAAAATACAAAAACGAGGAGAACACAAGGGGCGAAAATCAGAGGAGGATCAACAGTATGCCACTACGTGGAGTAAGAGAAGTGTGAAAATGCTGATGCGAAGAAACAGGGGAGAAGAATACGAGGAGCAAGAAAAAAAAAGCAAAATACAAAAACGAGGAGAACACAAGGGGCGAAAATCAGAGGAGGATCAACAGTATGCCACTACGTGGAGTAAGAGAAGTGTGAAAAACCCGAGGCGAAGAGACAGGGGAGAAGAATACGAGGAGCAAGAAAAAAAAAGCAAAATACAAAAACGAGGAGAACACAAGGGGCGAAAATCAGAGGAGGATCAAAAGTGTGGCACTACGTGGAGTAAGAGAAGTGTGAAAAACCCGAGGCGAAGAAACAGGGGAGAAGAATACGAGGAGCAAGAAAAAAAAAGCAAAATACAAAAACGAGGAGAACACAAGGGGCGAAAATCAGAGGAGGATCAAAAGTGTGGCACTACGTGGAGTAAGAGAAGTGTGAAAAACCCGAGGCGAAGAAACAGGGGAGAAGAATACGAGCAGCAAGAAAAAAAAAGCAAAATACAAAAACGAGGAGAACACAAGTGGCGAAAATCAGAGGAGGATCAACAGTATGCCACTACGTGGAGTAAGAGAAGTGTGAAAAACCCGAGGCGAAGAAACAGGGGAGAAGAATACGAGGAGCAAGAAAAAAACAGCAAAATACAAAAACGAGGAGAACACAAGGGGCGAAAATCAGAGGAGGATCAACAGTATGCCACTACGTGGAGTAAGAGAAGTGTGAAAAACCCGAGGCGAAGAAACAGGGGAGAAGAATACGAGGAGCAAGAAAAAAAAAGCAAAATACAAAAATGAGGAGAACACAAGGGGCGAAAATCAGAGGAGGATCAACAGTATGCCACTACGTGGAGTAAGAGAAGTGTGAAAAACCCGAGGCGAAGAAACAGGGGAGAAGAATACGAGGAGCAAGAAAAAAAAAGCAAAATACAAAAACGAGGAGAACACAAGGGGCGAAAATCAGAGGAGGATCAACAGTATGCCACTACGTGGAGTAAGAGAAGTGTGAAAATGCTGATGCGAAGAAACAGGGGAGAAGAATACGAGGAGCAAGAAAAAAAAAGCAAAATACAAAAACGAGGAGAACACAAGGGGCGAAAATCAGAGGAGGATCAACAGTATGCCACTACGTGGAGTAAGAGAAGTGTGAAAAACCCGAGGCGAAGAAACAGGGGAGAAGAATACGAGGAGCAAGAAAAAAAAAGCAAAATACAAAAACGAGGAGAACACAAGGGGCGAAAATCAGAGGAGGATCAACAGTATGCCACTACGTGGAGTAAGAGAAGTGTGAAAAACCCGAGGCGAAGAAACAGGGGAGAAGAATACGAGGAGCAAGAAAAAAAAAGCAAAATACAAAAACGAGGAGAACACAAGGGGCGAAAATCAGAGGAGGATCAACAGTATGCCACTACGTGGAGTAAGCGAAGTGTGAAAAACCCGAGGCGAAGAAACAGGGGAGAAGAATACGAGGAGCAAGAAAAAAAAAGCAAAATACAAAAACGAGGAGAACACAAGGGGCGAAAATCAGAGGAGGATCAACAGTATGCCACTACGTGGAGTAAGAGAAGTGTGAAAAACCCGAGGCGAAGAAACAGGGGAGAAGAATACGAGGAGCAAGAAAAAAAAAGCAAAATACAAAAACGAGGAGAACACAAGGGGCGAAAATCAGAGGAGGATCAACAGTATGCCACTACGTGGAGTAAGAGAAGTGTGAAAAACCCGAGGCGAAGAAACAGGGGAGAAGAATACGAGGAGCAAGAAAAAAAAAGCAAAATACAAAAACGAGGAGAACACAAGGGGCGAAAATCAGAGGAGGATCAACAGTATGCCACTACGTGGAGTAAGAGAAGTGTGAAAAACCCGAGGCGAAGAAACAGGGGAGAAGAATACGAGGAGCAAGAAAAAAAAAGCAAAATACAAAAACGAGGAGAACACAAGGGGCGAAAATCAGAGGAGGATGAACAGTATGCCACTATGTGGAGTAAGAGAAGTGTGAAAATGTTGATGCGAAGAAACAGGGGAGAAGAATACGAGGAGCAAGAAAAAAAAAGCAAAATACAAAAACGAGGAGAACACAAGGGGCGAAAATCAGAGGAGGATCAACAGTATGCCACTACGTGGAGTAAGAGAAGTGTGAAAAACCCGAGGCGAAGAGACAGGGGAGAAGAATTCGAGGAGCAAGAAAAAAAAAGCAAAATACAAAAACGAGGAGAACACAAGGGGCGAAAATCAGAGGAGGATCAACAGTATGCCACTACGTGGAGTAAGAGAAGTGTGAAAAACCCGAGGCGAAGAAACAGGGGAGAAGAATACGAGGAGCAAGAAAAAAAAAGCAAAATACAAAAACGAGGAGAACACAAGGGGCGAAAATCAGAGGAGGATCAACAGTATGCCACTACGTGGAGTAAGAGAAGTGTGAAAAACCCGAGGCGAAGAAACAGGGGAGAAGAATACGAGGAGCAAGAAAAAAAAAAGCAAAATACAAAAACGAGGAGAACACAAGGGGCGAAAATCAGAGGAGGATCAACAGTATGCCACTACGTGGAGTAAGAGAAGTGTGAAAAACCCGAGGCGAAGAAACAGGGGAGAAGAATACGAGGAGCAAGAAAAAAAAAGCAAAATACAAAAACGAGGAGAACACAAGGGGCGAAAATCAGAGGAGGATCAACAGTATGCCACTACGTGGAGTAAGAGAAGTGTGAAAAACCCGAGGCGAAGAAACAGGGGAGAAGAATACGAGGAGCAAGAAAAAACAAGCAAAATACAAAAACGAGGAGAACACAAGGGGCGAAAATCAGAGGAGGATCAACAGTATGCCACTACGTGGAGTAAGAGAAGTGTGAAAAACCCGAGGCGAAGAAACAGGGGAGAAGAATACGAGGAGCAAGAAAAAAAAAGCAAAATACAAAAACGAGGAGAACACAAGGGGCGAAAATCAGAGGAGGATCAACAGTATGCCACTACGTGGAGTAAGAGAAGTGTGAAAAACCCGAGGCGAAGAAACAGGGGAGAAGAATACGAGGAGCAAGAAAAAAAAAGCAAAATACAAAAACGAGGAGAACACAAGGGGCGAAAATCAGAGGAGGATCAACAGTATGCCACTACGTGGAGTAAGAGAAGTGTGAAAAACCCGAGGCGAAGAAACAGGGGAGAAGAATACGAGGAGCAAGAAAAAAAAAGCAAAATACAAAAATGAGGAGAACACAAGGGGCGAAAATCAGAGGAGGATCAACAGTATGCCACTACGTGGAGTAAGAGAAGTGTGAAAAACCCGAGGCGAAGAAACAGGGGAGAAGAATACGAGGAGCAAGAAAAAAAAAGCAAAATACAAAAACGAGGAGAACACAAGGGGCGAAAATCAGAGGAGGATCAACAGTATGCCACTACGTGGAGTAAGAGAAGTGTGAAAAACCCGAGGCGAAGAAACAGGGGAGAAGAATACGAGGAGCAAGAAAAAAAAAGCAAAATACAAAAACGAGGAGAACACAAGGGGCGAAAATCAGAGGAGGATCAACAGTATGCCACTACGTGGAGTAAGAGAAGTGTGAAAAACCCGAGGCGAAGAAACAGGGGAGAAGAATACGAGGAGCAAGAAAAAAAAAGCAAAATACAAAAACGAGGAGAACACAAGGGGCGAAAATCAGAGGAGGATCAACAGTATGCCACTACGTGGAGTAAGAGAAGTGTGAAAAACCCGAGGCGAAGAAACAGGGGAGAAGAATACGAGGAGCAAGAAAAAAAAAGCAAAATACAAAAACGAGGAGAACACAAGGGGCGAAAATCAGAGGAGGATCAACAGTATGCCACTACGTGGAGTAAGAGAAGTGTGAAAAACCCGAGGCGAAGAAACAGGGGAGAAGAATACGAGGAGCAAGAAAAAAAAAGCAAAATACAAAAACGAGGAGAACACAAGGGGCGAAAATCAGAGGAGGATCAACAGTAGGCCACTACGTGGAGTAAGAGAAGTGTGAAAAACCCGAGGCGAAGAAACAGGGGAGAAGAATACGAGGAGCAAGAAAAAAAAAGCAAAATACAAAAACGAGGAGAACACAAGGGGCGAAAATCAGAGGAGGATCAACAGTATGCCACTATGTGGAGTAAGAGAAGTGTGAAAATGTTGATGCGAAGAAACAGGGGAGAAGAATACGAGGAGCAAGAAAAAAAAAAGCAAAATACAAAAACGAGGAGAACACAAGGGGCGAAAATCAGAGGAGGATCAACAGTATGCCACTACGTGGAGTAAGAGAAGTGTGAAAAACCCGAGGCGAAGAGACAGGGGAGAAGCATACGAGGAGCAAGAAAAAAAAAGCAAAATACAAAAACGAGGAGAACACAAGGGGCGAAAATCAGAGGAGGATCAAAAGTGTGGCACTACGTGGAGTAAGAGCAGTGTGAAAAACCCGAGGCGAAGAAACAGGGGAGAAGAATACGAGGAGCAAGAAAAAAAAAGCAAAATACAAAAACGAGGAGAACACAAGGGGCGAAAATCAGAGGAGGATCAAAAGTGTGGCACTACGTGGAGTAAGAGAAGTGTGAAAAACCCGAGGCGAAGAAACAGGGGAGAAGAATACGAGCAGCAAGAAAAAAAAAGCAAAATACAAAAACGAGGAGAACACAAGGGGCGAAAATCAGAGGAGGATCAACAGTATGCCACTACGTGGAGTAAGAGAAGTGTGAAAAACCCGAGGCGAAGAAACAGGGGAGAAGAATACGAGGAGCAAGAAAAAAAAAGCAAAATACAAAAACGAGGAGAACACAAGGGGCGAAAATCAGAGGAGGATCAACAGTATGCCACTACGTGGAGTAAGAGAAGTGTGAAAAACCCGAGGCGAAGAAACAGGGGAGAAGAATACGAGGAGCAAGAAAAAAAAAGCAAAATACAAAAACGAGGAGAACACAAGGGGCGAAAATCAGAGGAGGATCAACAGTATGCCACTACGTGGAGTAAGAGAAGTGTGAAAAACCCGAGGCGAAGAAACAGGGGAGAAGAATACGAGGAGCAAGAAAAAAAAAGCAAAATACAAAAACGAGGAGAACACAAGGGGCGAAAATCAGAGGAGGATCAACAGTATGCCACTACGTGGAGTAAGAGAAGTGTGAAAAACCCGAGGCGAAGAAACAGGGGAGAAGAATACGAGGAGCAAGAAAAAAAAAGCAAAATACAAAAACGAGGAGAACACAAGGGGCGAAAATCAGAGGAGGATCAACAGTATGCCACTACGTGGAGTAAGAGAAGTGTGAAAAACCCGAGGCGAAGAAACAGGGGAGAAGAATACGAGGAGCAAGAAAAAAAAAGCAAAATACAAAAACGAGGAGAACACAAGGGGCGAAAATCAGAGGAGGATCAACAGTATGCCACTACGTGGAGTAAGAGAAGTGTGAAAAACCCGAGGCGAAGAAACAGGGGAGAAGAATACGAGGAGCAAGAAAAAAAAAGCAAAATACAAAAACGAGGAGAACACAAGGGGCGAAAATCAGAGGAGGATCAACAGTATGCCACTACGTGGAGTAAGAGAAGTGTGAAAAACCCGAGGCGAAGAAACAGGGGAGAAGAATACGAGGAGCAAGAAAAAAAAAGCAAAATACAAAAACGAGGAGAACACAAGGGGCGAAAATCAGAGGAGGATCAACAGTATGCCACTACGTGGAGTAAGAGAAGTGTGAAAAACCCGAGGCGAAGAAACAGGGGAGAAGAATACGAGGAGCAAGAAAAAAAAAGCAAAATACAAAATCGAGGAGAACACAAGGGGCGAAAATCAGAGGAGGATCAACAGTATGCCACTACGTGGAGTAAGAGAAGTGTGAAAAACCCGAGGCGAAGAAACAGGGGAGAAGAATACGAGGAGCAAGAAAAAAAAAGCAAAATACAAAAACGAGGAGAACACAAGGGGCGAAAATCAGAGGAGGATCAACAGTATGCCACTACGTGGAGTAAGAGAAGTGTGAAAAACCCGAGGCGAAGAAACAGGGGAGAAGAATACGAGGAGCAAGAAAAAAAAAGCAAAATACAAAAACGAGGAGAACACAAGGGGCGAAAATCAGAGGAGGATCAACAGTATGCCACTACGTGGAGTAAGAGAAGTGTGAAAAACCCGAGGCGAAGAAACAGGGGAGAAGGATACGAGGAGCAAGAAAAAAAAAGCAAAATACAAAAACGAGGAGAACACAAGGGGCGAAAATCAGAGGAGGATCAACAGTATGCCACTACGTGGAGTAAGAGAAGTGTGAAAAACCCGAGGCGAAGAAACAGGGGAGAAGAATACGAGGAGCAAGAAAAAAAAAGCAAAATACAAAAACGAGGAGAACACAAGGGGCGAAAATCAGAGGAGGATCAACAGTATGCCACTACGTGGAGTAAGAGAAGTGTGAAAAACCCGAGGCGAAGAAACAGGGGAGAAGAATACGAGGAGCAAGAAAAAAAAAGCAAAATACAAAAACGAGGAGAACACAAGGGGCGAAAATCAGAGGAGGATCAAAAGTGTGGCTCTACGTGGAGTAAGAGAAGTGTGAAAAACCCGAGGCGAAGAAACAGGGGAGAAGAATACGAGGAGCAAGAAAAAAAAAGCAAAATACAAAAACGAGGAGAACACAAGGGGCGAAAATCAGAGGAGGATCAACAGTATGCCACTACGTGGAGTAAGAGAAGTGTGAAAAACCCGAGGCGAAGAAACAGGGGAGAAGAATACGAGGAGCAAGAAAAAAAAAGCAAAATACAAAAACGAGGAGAACACAAGGGGCGAAAATCAGAGGAGGATCAACAGTATGCCACTACGTGGAGTAAGAGAAGTGTGAAAAACCCGAGGCGAAGAAACAGGGGAGAAGAATACAAGGAGCAAGAAAAAAAAAGCAAAATACAAAAACTAGGAGAACACAAGGGGCGAAAATCAGAGGAGGATCAACAGTATGCCACTACGTGGAGTAAGAGAAGTGTGAAAAACCCGAGGCGAAGAAACAGGGGAGAAGAATACGAGGAGCAAGAAAAAAAAAGCAAAATACAAAAACGAGGAGAACACAAGGGGCGAAAATCAGAGGAGGATCAACAGTATGCCACTACGTGGAGTAAGAGAAGTGTGAAAAACCCGAGGCGAAGAAACAGGGGAGAAGAATACGAGGAGCAAGAAAAAAAAAGCAAAATACAAAAACGAGGAGAACACAAGGGGCGAAAATCAGAGGAGGATCAACAGTATGCCACTACGTGGAGTAAGAGAAGTGTGAAAATGCTGATGCGAAGAAACAGGGGAGAAGAATACGAGGAGCAAGAAAAAAAAAGCAAAATACAAAAACGAGGAGAACACAAGGGGCGAAAATCAGAGGAGGATCAACAGTATGCCACTACGTGGAGTAAGAGAAGTGTGAAAAACCCGAGGCAAAGAAACAGGGGAGAAGAATACGAGGAGCAAGAAAAAAAAAGCAAAATACAAAAACGAGGAGAACACAAGGGGCGAAAATCAGAGGAGGATCAAAAGTGTGGCTCTACGTGGAGTAAGAGAAGTGTGAAAAACCCGAGGCGAAGAAACAGGGGAGAAGAATACGAGGAGCAAGAAAAAAAAAGCAAAATACAAAAACGAGGAGAACACAAGGGGCGAAAATCAGAGGAGGATCAACAGTATGCCACTACGTGGAGTAAGAGAAGTGTGAAAAACCCGAGGCGAAGAAACAGGGGAGAAGAATACAAGGAGCAAGAAAAAAAAAGCAAAATACAAAAACGAGGAGAACACAAGGGGCGAAAATCAGAGGAGGATCAACAGTATGCCACTACGTGGAGTAAGAGAAGTGTGAAAAACCCGAGGCGAAGAAACAGGGGAGAAGAATACAAGGAGCAAAAAAAAAAAGCAAAATACAAAAACGAGGAGAACACAAGGGGCGAAAATCAGAGGAGGATCAACAGTATGCCACTACGTGGAGTAAGAGAAGTGTGAAAAACCCGAGGCGAAGAAACAGGGGAGAAGAATACGAGGAGCAAGAAAAAAAAAGCAAAATACAAAAACGAGGAGAACACAAGGGGCGAAAATCAGAGGAGGATCAACAGTATGCCACTACGTGGAGTAAGAGAAGTGTGAAAAACCCGAGGCGAAGAAACAGGGGAGAAGAATACGAGGAGCAAGAAAAAAAAAGCAAAATACAAAAACGAGGAGAACACAAGGGGCGAAAATCAGAGGAGGATCAACAGTATGCCACTACGTGGAGTAAGAGAAGTGTGAAAAACCCGAGGCGAAGAAACAGGGGAGAAGAATACAAGGAGCAAGAAAAAAAAAGCAAAATACAAAATCGAGGAGAACACAAGGGGCGAAAATCAGAGGAGGATCAACAGTATGCCACTACGTGGAGTAAGAGAAGTGTGAAAAACCCGAGGCGAAGAAACAGGGGAGAAGAATACGAGGAGCAAGAAAAAAAAAGCAAAATACAAAAACGAGGAGAACACAAGGGGCGAAAATCAGAGGAGGATCAACAGTATGCCACTACGTGGAGTAAGAGAAGTGTGAAAAACCCGAGGCGAAGAAACAGGGGAGAAGAATACGAGGAGCAAGAAAAAAAAAGCAAAATACAAAAACGAGGAGAACACAAGGGGCGAAAATCAGAGGAGGATCAACAGTATGCCACTACGTGGAGTAAGAGAAGTGTGAAAAACCCGAGGCGAAGAAACAGGGGAGAAGGATACGAGGAGCAAGAAAAAAAAAGCAAAATACAAAAACGAGGAGAACACAAGGGGCGAAAATCAGAGGAGGATCAACAGTATGCCACTACGTGGAGTAAGAGAAGTGTGAAAAACCCGAGGCGAAGAAACAGGGGAGAAGAATACGAGGAGCAAGAAAAAAAAAGCAAAATACAAAAACGAGGAGAACACAAGGGGCGAAAATCAGAGGAGGATCAACAGTATGCCACTACGTGGAGTAAGAGAAGTGTGAAAAACCCGAGGCGAAGAAACAGGGGAGAAGAATACGAGGAGCAAGAAAAAAAAAGCAAAATACAAAAACGAGGAGAACACAAGGGGCGAAAATCAGAGGAGGATCAAAAGTGTGGCTCTACGTGGAGTAAGAGAAGTGTGAAAAACCCGAGGCGAAGAAACAGGGGAGAAGAATACGAGGAGCAAGAAAAAAAAAGCAAAATACAAAAACGAGGAGAACACAAGGGGCGAAAATCAGAGGAGGATCAACAGTATGCCACTACGTGGAGTAAGAGAAGTGTGAAAAACCCGAGGCGAAGAAACAGGGGAGAAGAATACGAGGAGCAAGAAAAAAAAAGCAAAATACAAAAACGAGGAGAACACAAGGGGCGAAAATCAGAGGAGGATCAACAGTATGCCACTAAGTGGAGTAAGAGAAGTGTGAAAAACCCGAGGCGAAGAAACAGGGGAGAAGAATACAAGGAGCAAGAAAAAAAAAGCAAAATACAAAAACTAGGAGAACACAAGGGGCGAAAATCAGAGGAGGATCAACAGTATGCCACTACGTGGAGTAAGAGAAGTGTGAAAAACCTGAGGCGAAGAAACAGGGGAGAAGAATACGAGGAGCAAGAAAAAAAAAGCAAAATACAAAAACGAGGAGAACACAAGGGGCGAAAATCAGAGGAGGATCAACAGTATGCCACTACGTGGAGTAAGAGAAGTGTGAAAAACCCGAGGCGAAGAAACAGGGGAGAAGAATACGAGGAGCAAGAAAAAAAAAGCAAAATACAAAAACGAGGAGAACACAAGGGGCGAAAATCAGAGGAGGATCAACAGTATGCCACTACGTGGAGTAAGAGAAGTGTGAAAATGCTGATGCGAAGAAACAGGGGAGAAGAATACGAGGAGCAAGAAAAAAAAAGCAAAATACAAAAACGAGGAGAACACAAGGGGCGAAAATCAGAGGAGGATCAACAGTATGCCACTACGTGGAGTAAGAGAAGTGTGAAAAACCCGAGGCGAAGAAACAGGGGAGAAGAATACAAGGAGCAAGAAAAAAAAAGCAAAATACAAAAACTAGGAGAACACAAGGGGCGAAAATCAGAGGAGGATCAACAGTATGCCACTACGTGGAGTAAGAGAAGTGTGAAAAACCTGAGGCGAAGAAACAGGGGAGAAGAATACGAGGAGCAAGAAAAAAAAAGCAAAATACAAAAACGAGGAGAACACAAGGGGCGAAAATCAGAGGAGGATCAACAGTATGCCACTACGTGGAGTAAGAGAAGTGTGAAAAACCCGAGGCGAAGAAACAGGGGAGAAGAATACGAGGAGCAAGAAAAAAAAAGCAAAATACAAAAACGAGGAGAACACAAGGGGCGAAAATCAGAGGAGGATCAACAGTATGCCACTACGTGGAGTAAGAGAAGTGTGAAAATGCTGATGCGAAGAAACAGGGGAGAAGAATACGAGGAGCAAGAAAAAAAAAGCAAAATACAAAAACGAGGAGAACACAAGGGGCGAAAATCAGAGGAGGATCAACAGTATGCCACTACGTGGAGTAAGAGAAGTGTGAAAAACCCGAGGCAAAGAAACAGGGGAGAAGAATACGAGGAGCAAGAAAAAAAAAGCAAAATACAAAAACGAGGAGAACACAAGGGGCGAAAATCAGAGGAGGATCAAAAGTGTGGCTCTACGTGGAGTAAGAGAAGTGTGAAAAACCCGAGGCGAAGAAACAGGGGAGAAGAATACGAGGAGCAAGAAAAAAAAAGCAAAATACAAAAACGAGGAGAACACAAGGGGCGAAAATCAGAGGAGGATCAACAGTATGCCACTACGTGGAGTAAGAGAAGTGTGAAAAACCCGAGGCGAAGAAACAGGGGAGAAGAATACGAGGAGCAAGAAAAAAAAAGCAAAATACAAAAACGAGGAGAACACAAGGGGCGAAAATCAGAGGAGGATCAACAGTATGCCACTACGTGGAGTAAGAGAAGTGTGAAAAACCCGAGGCGAGGAAACAGGGGAGAAGAATACAAGGAGCAAGAAAAAAAAAGCAAAATACAAAAACGAGGAGAACACAAGGGGCGAAAATCAGAGGAGGATCAACAGTATGCCACTACGTGGAGTAAGAGAAGTGTGAAAAACCCGAGGCGAAGAAACAGGGGAGAAGAATACGAGGAGCAAGAAAAAAAAAGCAAAATACAAAAACGAGGAGAACACAAGGGGCGAAAATCAGAGGAGGATCAACAGTATGCCACTACGTGGAGTAAGAGAAGTGTGAAAAACCCGAGGCGAAGAAACAGGGGAGAAGAATACGAGGAGCAAGAAAAAAAAAGCAAAATACAAAAACGAGGAGAACACAAGGGGCGAAAATCAGAGGAGGATCAACAGTATGCCACTACGTGGAGTAAGAGAAGTGTGAAAAACCCGAGGCGAAGAAACAGGGGAGAAGAATACAAGGAGCAAGAAAAAAAAAGCAAAATACAAAATCGAGGAGAACACAAGGGGCGAAAATCAGAGGAGGATCAACAGTATGCCACTACGTGGAGTAAGAGAAGTGTGAAAAACCCGAGGCGAAGAAACAGGGGAGAAGAATACGAGGAGCAAGAAAAAAAAAGCAAAATACAAAAACGAGGAGAACACAAGGGGCGAAAATCAGAGGAGGATCAACAGTATGCCACTACGTGGAGTAAGAGAAGTGTGAAAAACCCGAGGCGAAGAAACAGGGGAGAAGAATACGAGGAGCAAGAAAAAAAAAGCAAAATACAAAAACGAGGAGAACACAAGGGGCGAAAATCAGAGGAGGATCAACAGTATGCCACTACGTGGAGTAAGAGAAGTGTGAAAAACCCGAGGCGAAGAAACAGGGGAGAAGGATACGAGGAGCAAGAAAAAAAAAGCAAAATACAAAAACGAGGAGAACACAAGGGGCGAAAATCAGAGGAGGATCAAAAGTGTGGCACTACGTGGAGTAAGAGAAGTGTGAAAAACCCGAGGCGAAGAAACAGGGGAGAAGAATACGAGGAGCAAGAAAAAAAAAGCAAAATACAAAAACGAGGAGAACACAAGGGGCGAAAATCAGAGGAGGATCAACAGTATGCCACTACGTGGAGTAAGAGAAGTGTGAAAAACCCGAGGCGAAGAAACAGGGGAGAAGAATACGAGGAGCAAGAAAAAAAAAGCAAAATACAAAAACGAGGAGAACACAAGGGGCGAAAATCAGAGGAGGATCAAAAGTGTGGCTCTACGTGGAGTAAGAGAAGTGTGAAAAACCCGAGGCGAAGAAACAGGGGAGAAGAATACGAGGAGCAAGAAAAAAAAAGCAAAATACAAAAACGAGGAGAACACAAGGGGCGAAAATCAGAGGAGGATCAACAGTATGCCACTACGTGGAGTAAGAGAAGTGTGAAAAACCCGAGGCGAAGAAACAGGGGAGAAGAATACGAGGAGCAAGAAAAAAAAAGCAAAATACAAAAACGAGGAGAACACAAGGGGCGAAAATCAGAGGAGGATCAACAGTATGCCACTACGTGGAGTAAGAGAAGTGTGAAAAACCCGAGGCGAAGAAACAGGGGAGAAGAATACAAGGAGCAAGAAAAAAAAAGCAAAATACAAAAACTAGGAGAACACAAGGGGCGAAAATCAGAGGAGGATCAACAGTATGCCACTACGTGGAGTAAGAGAAGTGTGAAAAACCTGAGGCGAAGAAACAGGGGAGAAGAATACGAGGAGCAAGAAAAAAAAAGCAAAATACAAAAACGAGGAGAACACAAGGGGCGAAAATCAGAGGAGGATCAACAGTATGCCACTACGTGGAGTAAGAGAAGTGTGAAAAACCCGAGGCGAAGAAACAGGGGAGAAGAATACGAGGAGCAAGAAAAAAAAAGCAAAATACAAAAACGAGGAGAACACAAGGGGCGAAAATCAGAGGAGGATCAACAGTATGCCACTACGTGGAGTAAGAGAAGTGTGAAAATGCTGATGCGAAGAAACAGGGGAGAAGAATACGAGGAGCAAGAAAAAAAAAGCAAAATACAAAAACGAGGAGAACACAAGGGGCGAAAATCAGAGGAGGATCAACAGTATGCCACTACGTGGAGTAAGAGAAGTGTGAAAAACCCGAGGCAAAGAAACAGGGGAGAAGAATACGAGGAGCAAGAAAAAAAAAGCAAAATACAAAAACGAGGAGAACACAAGGGGCGAAAATCAGAGGAGGATCAAAAGTGTGGCTCTACGTGGAGTAAGAGAAGTGTGAAAAACCCGAGGCGAAGAAACAGGGGAGAAGAATACGAGGAGCAAGAAAAAAAAAGCAAAATACAAAAACGAGGAGAACACAAGGGGCGAAAATCAGAGGAGGATCAACAGTATGCCACTACGTGGAGTAAGAGAAGTGTGAAAAACCCGAGGCGAAGAAACAGGGGAGAAGAATACGAGGAGCAAGAAAAAAAAAGCAAAATACAAAAACGAGGAGAACACAAGGGGCGAAAATCAGAGGAGGATCAACAGTATGCCACTACGTGGAGTAAGAGAAGCGTGAAAAACCCGAGGCGAAGAAACAGGGGAGAAGAATACAAGGAGCAAGAAAAAAAAAGCAAAATACAAAAACGAGGAGAACACAAGGGGCGAAAATCAGAGGAGGATCAACAGTATGCCACTACGTGGAGTAAGAGAAGTGTGAAAAACCTGAGGCGAAGAAACAGGGGAGAAGAATACGAGGAGCAAGAAAAAAAAAGCAAAATACAAAAACGAGGAGAACACAAGGGGCGAAAATCAGAGGAGGATCAACAGTATGCCACTACGTGGAGTAAGAGAAGTGTGAAAAACCCGAGGCGAAGAAACAGGGGAGAAGAATACGAGGAGCAAGAAAAAAAAAGCAAAATACAAAAACGAGGAGAACACAAGGGGCGAAAATCAGAGGAGGATCAACAGTATGCCACTACGTGGAGTAAGAGAAGTGTGAAAATGCTGATGCGAAGAAACAGGGGAGAAGAATACGAGGAGCAAGAAAAAAAAAGCAAAATACAAAAACGAGGAGAACACAAGGGGCGAAAATCAGAGGAGGATCAACAGTATGCCACTACGTGGAGTAAGAGAAGTGTGAAAAACCCGAGGCGAAGAAACAGGGGAGAAGAATACGAGGAGCAAGAAAAAAAAAGCAAAATACAAAAACGAGGAGAACACAAGGGGCGAAAATCAGAGGAGGATCAACAGTATGCCACTACGTGGAGTAAGAGAAGTGTGAAAAACCCGAGGCGAAGAAACAGGGGAGAAGAATACGAGGAGCAAGAAAAAAAAAGCAAAATACAAAAACGAGGAGAACACAAGGGGCGAAAATCAGAGGAGGATCAAAAGTGTGGCACTACGTGGAGTAAGAGAAGTGTGAAAAACCCGAGGCGAAGAAACAGGGGAGAAGAATACGAGGAGCAAGAAAAAAAAAGCAAAATACAAAAACGAGGAAAACACAAGGGGCGAAAATCAGAGGAGGATCAACAGTATGCCACTACGTGGAGTAAGAGAAGTGTGAAAAACCCGAGGCGAAGAAACAGGGGAGAAGAATACGAGGAGCAAGAAAAAAAAAGCAAAATACAAAAACGAGGAGAACACAAGGGGCGAAAATCAGAGGAGGATCAACAGTATGCCACTACGTGGAGTAAGAGAAGTGTGAAAAACCCGAGGCGAAGAAACAGGGGAGAAGAATACGAGGAGCAAGAAAAAAAAAGCAAAATACAAAATCGAGGAGAACACAAGGGGCGAAAATCAGAGGAGGATCAACAGTATGCCACTACGTGGAGTAAGAGAAGTGTGAAAAACCCGAGGCGAAGAAACAGGGGAGAAGAATACGAGGAGCAAGAAAAAAAAAGCAAAATACAAAAACGAGGAGAACACAAGGGGCGAAAATCAGAGGAGGATCAACAGTATGCCACTACGTGGAGTAAGAGAAGTGTGAAAAACCCGAGGCGAAGAAACAGGGGAGAAGAATACGAGGAGCAAGAAAAAAAAAGCAAAATACAAAAACGAGGAGAACACAAGGGGCGAAAATCAGAGGAGGATCAAAAGTGTGGCACTACGTGGAGTAAGAGAAGTGTGAAAAACCCGAGGCGAAGAAACAGGGGAGAAGAATACGAGGAGCAAGAAAAAAAAAGCAAAATACAAAAACGAGGAAAACACAAGGGGCGAAAATCAGAGGAGGATCAACAGTATGCCACTACGTGGAGTAAGAGAAGTGTGAAAAACCCGAGGCGAAGAAACAGGGGAGAAGAATACGAGGAGCAAGAAAAAAAAAGCAAAATACAAAAACGAGGAGAACACAAGGGGCGAAAATCAGAGGAGGATCAACAGTATGCCACTACGTGGAGAAAGAGAAGTGTGAAAAACCCGAGGCGAAGAAACAGGGGAGAAGAATACGAGGAGCAAGAAAAAAAAAGCAAAATACAAAATCGAGGAGAACACAAGGGGCGAAAATCAGAGGAGGATCAACAGTATGCCACTACGTGGAGTAAGAGAAGTGTGAAAAACCCGAGGCGAAGAAACAGGGGAGAAGAATACGAGGAGCAAGAAAAAAAAAGCAAAATACAAAAACGAGGAGAACACAAGGGGCGAAAATCAGAGGAGGATCAACAGTATGCCACTACGTGGAGTAAGAGAAGTGTGAAAAACCCGAGGCGAAGAAACAGGGGAGAAGAATACGAGGAGCAAGAAAAAAAAAGCAAAATACAAAAACGAGGAGAACACAAGGGGCGAAAATCAGAGGAGGATCAAAAGTGTGGCACTACGTGGAGTAAGAGAAGTGTGAAAAACCCGAGGCGAAGAAACAGGGGAGAAGAATACGAGGAGCAAGAAAAAAAAAGCAAAATACAAAAACGAGGAAAACACAAGGGGCGAAAATCAGAGGAGGATCAACAGTATGCCACTACGTGGAGTAAGAGAAGTGTGAAAAACCCGAGGCGAAGAAACAGGGGAGAAGAATACGAGGAGCAAGAAAAAAAAAGCAAAATACAAAAACGAGGAGAACACAAGGGGCGAAAATCAGAGGAGGATCAACAGTATGCCACTACGTGGAGTAAGAGAAGTGTGAAAAACCCGAGGCGAAGAAACAGGGGAGAAGAATACGAGGAGCAAGAAAAAAAAAGCAAAATACAAAAACGAGGAGAACACAAGGGGCGAAAATCAGAGGAGGATCAACAGTATGCCACTACGTGGAGTAAGAGAAGTGTGAAAAACCCGAGGCGAAGAAACAGGGGAGAAGAATACGAGGAGCAAGAAAAAAAAAGCAAAATACAAAAACGAGGAGAACACAAGGGGCGAAAATCAGAGGAGGATCAACAGTATGCCACTACGTGGAGTAAGAGAAGTGTGAAAATGCTGATGCGAAGAAACAGGGGAGAAGAATACGAGGAGCAAGAAAAAAAAAGCAAAATACAAAAACGAGGAGAACACAAGGGGCGAAAATCAGAGGAGGATCAACAGTATGCCACTACGTGGAGTAAGAGAAGTGTGAAAAACCCGAGGCGAAGAAACAGGGGAGAAGAATACGAGGAGCAAGAAAAAAAAAGCAAAATACAAAAACGAGGAGAACACAAGGGGCGAAAATCAGAGGAGGATCAACAGTATGCCACTACGTGGAGTAAGAGAAGTGTGAAAAACCCGAGGCGAAGAAACAGGGGAGAAGAATACGAGGAGCAAGAAAAAAAAAGCAAAAGACAGAAACGAGGAGAACACAAGGGGCGAAAATCAGAGGAGGATCAACAGTATGCCACTACGTGGAGTAAGAGAAGTGTGAAAATGCTCATGCGAAGAAACAGGGGAGAAGAATACGAGGAGCAAGGAAAAAAAAGCAAAATACAAAAACGAGGAGAACACAAGGGGCGAAAATCAGAGGAGGATCAACAGTATGCCACTACGTGGAGTAAGAGAAGTGTGAAAAACCCGAGGCAAAGAAACAGGGGAGAAGAATACGAGCAGCAAGAAAAAAACAGCAAAATACAAAAACGAGGAGAACACAAGGGGCGAAAATCAGAGGAGGATCAACAGTATGCCACTACGTGGAGTAAGAGAAGTGTGAAAAACCCGAGGCGAAGAAACAGGGGAGAAGAATACGAGGAGCAAGAAAAAAAAAGCAAAATACAAAAACGAGGAGAACACAAGGGGCGAAAATCAGAGGAGGATCAACAGTATGCCACTACGTGGAGTAAGAGAAGTGTGAAAATGCTGATGCGAAGAAACAGGGGAGAAGAATACGAGGAGCAAGAAAAAAAAAGCAAAATACAAAAACGAGGAGAACACAAGGGGCGAAAATCAGAGGAGGATCAACAGTATGCCACTACGTGGAGTAAGAGAAGTGTGAAAAACCCGAGGCGAAGAAACAGGGGAGAAGAATACAAGGAGCAAGAAAAAAAAAGCAAAATACAAAATCGAGGAGAACACAAGGGGCGAAAATCAGAGGAGGATCAACAGTATGCCACTACGTGGAGTAAGAGAAGTGTGAAAAACCCGAGGCGAAGAAACAGGGGAGAAGAATACGAGGAGCAAGAAAAAAAAAGCAAAATACAAAAACGAGGAGAACACAAGGGGCGAAAATCAGAGGAGGATCAACAGTATGCCACTACGTGGAGTAAGAGAAGTGTGAAAATGCTGATGCGAAGAAACAGGGGAGAAGAATACGAGGAGCAAGAAAAAAAAAGCAAAATACAAAAACGAGGAGAACACAAGGGGCGAAAATCAGAGGAGGATCAACAGTATGCCACTACGTGGAGTAAGAGAAGTGTGAAAAACCCGAGGCGAAGAAACAGGGGAGAAGAATAGGAGGAGCAAGAAAAAAAAAGCAAAATACAAAAACGAGGAGAACACAAGGGGCGAAAATCAGAGGAGGATCAACAGTATGCCACTACGTGGAGTAAGAGAAGTGTGAAAAACCCGAGGCGAAGAAACAGGGGAGAAGAATACGAGGAGCAAGAAAAAAAAGCAAAATACAGAAACGAGGAGAACACAAGGGGCGAAAATCAGAGGAGGATCAACAGTATGCCACTACGTGGAGTAAGAGAAGTGTGAAAATGCTCATGCGAAGAAACAGGGGAGAAGAATACGAGGAGCAAGGAAAAAAAAGCAAAATACAAAAACGAGGAGAACACAAGGGGCGAAAATCAGAGGAGGATCAACAGTATGCCACTACGTGGAGTAAGAGAAGTGTGAAAAACCCGAGGCGAAGAAACAGGGGAGAAGAATACGAGGAGCAAGAAAAAAAAAGCAAAATACAAAATCGAGGAGAACACAAGGGGCGAAAATCAGAGGAGGATCAACAGTATGCCACTACGTGGAGTAAGAGAAGTGTGAAAAACCCGAGGCGAAGAAACAGGGGAGAAGAATACGAGGAGCAAGAAAAAAAAAGCAAAATACAAAAACGAGGAGAACACAAGGGGCGAAAATCAGAGGAGGATCAACAGTATGCCACTACGTGGAGTAAGAGAAGTGTGAAAAACCCGAGGCGAAGAAACAGGGGAGAAGAATACGAGGAGCAAGAAAAAAAAAGCAAAATACAAAAACGAGGAGAACACAAGGGGCGAAAATCAGAGGAGGATCAACAGTATGCCACTACGTGGAGTAAGAGAAGTGTGAAAAACCCGAGGCGAAGAAACAGGGGAGAAGAATACGAGGAGCAAGAAAAAAAAAGCAAAATACAAAAACGAGGAGAACACAAGGGGCGAAAATCAGAGGAGGATCAACAGTATGCCACTACGTGGAGTAAGAGAAGTGTGAAAAACCCGAGGCGAAGAAACAGGGGAGAAGAATACGAGCAGCAAGAAAAAAACAGCAAAATACAAAAACGAGGAGAACACAAGGGGCGAAAATCAGAGGAGGATCAACAGTATGCCACTACGTGGAGTAAGAGAAGTGTGAAAAACCCGAGGCGAAGAAACAGGGGAGAAGAATACGAGGAGCAAGAAAAAAAAAGCAAAATACAAAAACGAGGAGAACACAAGGGGCGAAAATCAGAGGAGGATCAACAGTATGCCACTACGTGGAGTAAGAGAAGTGTGAAAATGCTGATGCGAAGAAACAGGGGAGAAGAATACGAGGAGCAAGAAAAAAAAAGCAAAATACAAAAACGAGGAGAACACAAGGGGCGAAAATCAGAGGAGGATCAACAGTATGCCACTACGTGGAGTAAGAGAAGTGTGAAAAACCCGAGGCGAAGAAACAGGGGAGAAGAATACAAGGAGCAAGAAAAAAAAAGCAAAATACAAAATCGAGGAGAACACAAGGGGCGAAAATCAGAGGAGGATCAGCAGTATGCCACTACGTGGAGTAAGAGAAGTGTGAAAAACCCGAGGTGAAGAAACAGGGGAGAAGAATACGAGGAGCAAGAAAAAAAAAGCAAAATACAAAAACGAGGAGAACACAAGGGGCGAAAATCAGAGGAGGATCAACAGTATGCCACTACGTGGAGTAAGAGAAGTGTGAAAAACCCGAGGCGAAGAAACAGGGGAGAAGAATACGAGGAGCAAGAAAAAAAAAGCAAAATACAAAAACGAGGAGAACACAAGGGGCGAAAATCAGAGGAGGATCAACAGTATGCCACTACGTGGAGTAAGAGAAGTGTGAAAAACCCGAGGCGAAGAAACAGGGGAGAAGAATACGAGGAGCAAGAAAAAAAAAGCAAAATACAAAAACGAGGAGAACACAAGGGGCGAAAATCAGAGGAGGATCAACAGTATGCCACTACGTGGAGTAAGAGAAGTGTGAAAAACCCGAGGCGAAGAAACAGGGGAGAAGAATACGAGGAGCAAGAAAAAAAAAGCAAAATACAAAAACGAGGAGAACACAAGGGGCGAAAATCAGAGGAGGATCAAAAGTGTGGCACTACGTGGAGTAAGAGAAGTGTGAAAAACCCGAGGCGAAGAAACAGGGGAGAAGAATACGAGGAGCAAGAAAAAAAAAGCAAAATACAAAAACGAGGAAAACACAAGGGGCGAAAATCAGAGGAGGATCAACAGTATGCCACTACGTGGAGTAAGAGAAGTGTGAAAAACCCGAGGCGAAGAAACAGGGGAGAAGAATACGAGGAGCAAGAAAAAAAAAGCAAAATACAAAAACGAGGAGAACACAAGGGGCGAAAATCAGAGGAGGATCAACAGTATGCCACTACGTGGAGTAAGAGAAGTGTGAAAAACCCGAGGCGAAGAAACAGGGGAGAAGAATACGAGGAGCAAGAAAAAAAAAGCAAAATACAAAATCGAGGAGAACACAAGGGGCGAAAATCAGAGGAGGATCAACAGTATGCCACTACGTGGAGTAAGAGAAGTGTGAAAAACCCGAGGCGAAGAAACAGGGGAGAAGAATACGAGGAGCAAGAAAAAAAAAGCAAAATACAAAAACGAGGAGAACACAAGGGGCGAAAATCAGAGGAGGATCAACAGTATGCCACTACGTGGAGTAAGAGAAGTGTGAAAAACCCGAGGCGAAGAAACAGGGGAGAAGAATACGAGGAGCAAGAAAAAAAAAGCAAAATACAAAAACGAGGAGAACACAAGGGGCGAAAATCAGAGGAGGATCAAAAGTGTGGCACTACGTGGAGTAAGAGAAGTGTGAAAAACCCGAGGCGAAGAAACAGGGGAGAAGAATACGAGGAGCAAGAAAAAAAAAGCAAAATACAAAAACGAGGAAAACACAAGGGGCGAAAATCAGAGGAGGATCAACAGTATGCCACTACGTGGAGTAAGAGAAGTGTGAAAAACCCGAGGCGAAGAAACAGGGGAGAAGAATACGAGGAGCAAGAAAAAAAAAGCAAAATACAAAAACGAGGAGAACACAAGGGGCGAAAATCAGAGGAGGATCAACAGTATGCCACTACGTGGAGTAAGAGAAGTGTGAAAAACCCGAGGCGAAGAAACAGGGGAGAAGAATACGAGGAGCAAGAAAAAAAAAAGCAAAATACAAAAACGAGGAGAACACAAGGGGCGAAAATCAGAGGAGGATCAACAGTATGCCACTACGTGGAGTAAGAGAAGTGTGAAAAACCCGAGGCGAAGAAACAGGGGAGAAGAATACGAGGAGCAAGAAAAAAAAAGCAAAATACAAAAACGAGGAAAACACAAGGGGCGAAAATCAGAGGAGGATCAACAGTATGCCACTACGTGGAGTAAGAGAAGTGTGAAAAACCCGAGGCGAAGAAACAGGGGAGAAGAATACGAGGAGCAAGAAAAAAAAAGCAAAATACAAAAACGAGGAGAACACAAGGGGCGAAAATCAGAGGAGGATCAACAGTATGCCACTACGTGGAGTAAGAGAAGTGTGAAAAACCCGAGGCGAAGAAACAGGGGAGAAGAATACGAGGAGCAAGAAAAAAAAAGCAAAATACAAAATCGAGGAGAACACAAGGGGCGAAAATCAGAGGAGGATCAACAGTATGCCACTACGTGGAGTAAGAGAAGTGTGAAAAACCCGAGGCGAAGAAACAGGGGAGAAGAATACGAGGAGCAAGAAAAAAAAAGCAAAATACAAAAACGAGGAGAACACAAGGGGCGAAAATCAGAGGAGGATCAACAGTATGCCACTACGTGGAGTAAGAGAAGTGTGAAAAACCCGAGGCGAAGAAACAGGGGAGAAGAATACGAGGAGCAAGAAAAAAAAAGCAAAATACAAAAACGAGGAGAACACAAGGGGCGAAAATCAGAGGAGGATCAAAAGTGTGGCACTACGTGGAGTAAGAGAAGTGTGAAAAACCCGAGGCGAAGAAACAGGGGAGAAGAATACGAGGAGCAAGAAAAAAAAAGCAAAATACAAAAACGAGGAAAACACAAGGGGCGAAAATCAGAGGAGGATCAACAGTATGCCACTACGTGGAGTAAGAGAAGTGTGAAAAACCCGAGGCGAAGAAACAGGGGAGAAGAATACGAGGAGCAAGAAAAAAAAAGCAAAATACAAAAACGAGGAGAACACAAGGGGCGAAAATCAGAGGAGGATCAACAGTATGCCACTACGTGGAGTAAGAGAAGTGTGAAAAACCCGAGGCGAAGAAACAGGGGAGAAGAATACGAGGAGCAAGAAAAAAAAAGCAAAATACAAAAACGAGGAGAACACAAGGGGCGAAAATCAGAGGAGGATCAACAGTATGCCACTACGTGGAGTAAGAGAAGTGTGAAAAACCCGAGGCGAAGAAACAGGGGAGAAGAATACGAGGAGCAAGAAAAAAAAAGCAAAATACAAAAACGAGGAGAACACAAGGGGCGAAAATCAGAGGAGGATCAACAGTATGCCACTACGTGGAGTAAGAGAAGTGTGAAAATGCTGATGCGAAGAAACAGGGGAGAAGAATACGAGGAGCAAGAAAAAAAAGCAAAATACAAAAACGAGGAGAACACAAGGGGCGAAAATCAGAGGAGGATCAACAGTATGCCACTACGTGGAGTAAGAGAAGTGTGAAAAACCCGAGGCGAAGAAACAGGGGAGAAGAATACGAGGAGCAAGAAAAAAAAAGCAAAATACAAAAACGAGGAGAACACAAGGGGCGAAAATCAGAGGAGGATCAACAGTATGCCACTACGTGGAGTAAGAGAAGTGTGAAAAACCCGAGGCGAAGAAACAGGGGAGAAGAATACGAGGAGCAAGAAAAAAAAAGCAAAATACAGAAACGAGGAGAACACAAGGGGCGAAAATCAGAGGAGGATCAACAGTATGCCACTACGTGGAGTAAGAGAAGTGTGAAAATGCTCATGCGAAGAAACAGGGGAGAAGAATACGAGGAGCAAGGAAAAAAAAGCAAAATACAAAAACGAGGAGAACACAAGGGGCGAAAATCAGAGGAGGATCAACAGTATGCCACTACGTGGAGTAAGAGAAGTGTGAAAAACCCGAGGCAAAGAAACAGGGGAGAAGAATACGAGCAGCAAGAAAAAAACAGCAAAATACAAAAACGAGGAGAACACAAGGGGCGAAAATCAGAGGAGGATCAACAGTATGCCACTACGTGGAGTAAGAGAAGTGTGAAAAACCCGAGGCGAAGAAACAGGGGAGAAGAATACGAGGAGCAAGAAAAAAAAAGCAAAATACAAAAACGAGGAGAACACAAGGGGCGAAAATCAGAGGAGGATCAACAGTATGCCACTACGTGGAGTAAGAGAAGTGTGAAAATGCTGATGCGAAGAAACAGGGGAGAAGAATACGAGGAGCAAGAAAAAAAAAGCAAAATACAAAAACGAGGAGAACACAAGGGGCGAAAATCAGAGGAGGATCAACAGTATGCCACTACGTGGAGTAAGAGAAGTGTGAAAAACCCGAGGCGAAGAAACAGGGGAGAAGAATACAAGGAGCAAGAAAAAAAAAGCAAAATACAAAATCGAGGAGAACACAAGGGGCGAAAATCAGAGGAGGATCAACAGTATGCCACTACGTGGAGTAAGAGAAGTGTGAAAAACCCGAGGCGAAGAAACAGGGGAGAAGAATACGAGGAGCAAGAAAAAAAAAGCAAAATACAAAAACGAGGAGAACACAAGGGGCGAAAATCAGAGGAGGATCAACAGTATGCCACTACGTGGAGTAAGAGAAGTGTGAAAATGCTGATGCGAAGAAACAGGGGAGAAGAATACGAGGAGCAAGAAAAAAAAAGCAAAATACAAAAACGAGGAGAACACAAGGGGCGAAAATCAGAGGAGGATCAACAGTATGCCACTACGTGGAGTAAGAGAAGTGTGAAAAACCCGAGGCGAAGAAACAGGGGAGAAGAATACGAGGAGCAAGAAAAAAAAAGCAAAATACAAAAACGAGGAGAACACAAGGGGCGAAAAACAGAGGAGGATCAACAGTATGCCACTACGTGGAGTAAGAGAAGTGTGAAAAACCCGAGGCGAAGAAACAGGGGAGAAGAATACGAGGAGCAAGAAAAAAAAGCAAAATACAGAAACGAGGAGAACACAAGGGGCGAAAATCAGAGGAGGATCAACAGTATGCCACTACGTGGAGTAAGAGAAGTGTGAAAAAGCTCATGCGAAGAAACAGGGGAGAAGAATACGAGGAGCAAGGAAAAAAAAGCAAAATACAAAAACGAGGAGAACACAAGGGGCGAAAATCAGAGGAGGATCAACAGTATGCCACTACGTGGAGTAAGAGAAGTGTGAAAAACCCGAGGCGAAGAAACAGGGGAGAAGAATACGAGGAGCAAGAAAAAAAAAGCAAAATACAAAATCGAGGAGAACACAAGGGGCGAAAATCAGAGGAGGATCAACAGTATGCCACTACGTGGAGTAAGAGAAGTGTGAAAAACCCGAGGCGAAGAAACAGGGGAGAAGAATACGAGGAGCAAGAAAAAAAAAGCAAAATACAAAAACGAGGAGAACACAAGGGGCGAAAATCAGAGGAGGATCAACAGTATGCCACTACGTGGAGTAAGAGAAGTGTGAAAAACCCGAGGCGAAGAAACAGGGGAGAAGAATACGAGGAGCAAGAAAAAAAAAGCAAAATACAAAAACGAGGAGAACACAAGGGGCGAAAATCAGAGGAGGATCAAAAGTGTGGCACTACGTGGAGTAAGAGAAGTGTGAAAAACCCGAGGCGAAGAAACAGGGGAGAAGAATACGAGGAGCAAGAAAAAAAAAGCAAAATACAAAAACGAGGAAAACACAAGGGGCGAAAATCAGAGGAGGATCAACAGTATGCCACTACGTGGAGTAAGAGAAGTGTGAAAAACCCGAGGCGAAGAAACAGGGGAGAAGAATACGAGGAGCAAGAAAAAAAAAGCAAAATACAAAAACGAGGAGAACACAAGGGGCGAAAATCAGAGGAGGATCAACAGTATGCCACTACGTGGAGTAAGAGAAGTGTGAAAAACCCGAGGCGAAGAAACAGGGGAGAAGAATACGAGGAGCAAGAAAAAAAAAGCAAAATACAAAAACGAGGAGAACACAAGGGGCGAAAATCAGAGGAGGATCAACCGTATGCCACTACGTGGAGTAAGAGAAGTGTGAAAAACCCGAGGCGAAGAAACAGGGGAGAAGAATACGAGGAGCAAGAAAAAAACAGCAAAATACAAAAACGAGGAGAACACAAGGGGCGAAAATCAGAGGAGGATCAACAGTATGCCACTACGTGGAGTAAGAGAAGTGTGAAAAACCCGAGGCGAAGAAACAGGGGAGAAGAATACGAGGAGCAAGAAAAAAAAAGCAAAATACAAAAACGAGGAGAACACAAGGGGCGAAAATCAGAGGAGGATCAACAGTATGCCACTACGTGGAGTAAGAGAAGTGTGAAAAACCCGAGGCGAAGAAACAGGGGAGAAGAATACGAGGAGCAAGAAAAAAAAAGCAAAATACAAAATCGAGGAGAACACAAGGGGCGAAAATCAGAGGAGGATCAACAGTATGCCACTACGTGGAGTAAGAGAAGTGTGAAAAACCCGAGGCGAAGAAACAGGGGAGAAGAATACGAGGAGCAAGAAAAAAAAAGCAAAATACAAAAACGAGGAGAACACAAGGGGCGAAAATCAGAGGAGGATCAACAGTATGCCACTACGTGGAGTAAGAGAAGTGTGAAAAACCCGAGGCGAAGAAACAGGGGAGAAGAATACGAGGAGCAAGAAAAAAAAAGCAAAATACAAAATCGAGGAGAACACAAGGGGCGAAAATCAGAGGAGGATCAACAGTATGCCACTACGTGGAGTAAGAGAAGTGTGAAAAACCCGAGGCGAAGAAACAGGGGAGAAGAATACGAGGAGCAAGAAAAAAAAAGCAAAATACAAAAACGAGGAGAACACAAGGGGCGAAAATCAGAGGAGGATCAACAGTATGCCACTACGTGGAGTAAGAGAAGTGTGAAAAACCCGAGGCGAAGAAACAGGGGAGAAGAATACGAGGAGCAAGAAAAAAAAAGCAAAATACAAAAACGAGGAGAACACAAGGGGCGAAAATCAGAGGAGGATCAAAAGTGTGGCACTACGTGGAGTAAGAGAAGTGTGAAAAACCCGAGGCGAAGAAACAGGGGAGAAGAATACGAGGAGCAAGAAAAAAAAAGCAAAATACAAAAACGAGGAAAACACAAGGGGCGAAAATCAGAGGAGGATCAACAGTATGCCACTACGTGGAGTAAGAGAAGTGTGAAAAACCCGAGGCGAAGAAACAGGGGAGAAGAATACGAGGAGCAAGAAAAAAAAAGCAAAATACAAAAACGAGGAGAACACAAGGGGCGAAAATCAGAGGAGGATCAACAGTATGCCACTACGTGGAGTAAGAGAAGTGTGAAAAACCCGAGGCGAAGAAACAGGGGAGAAGAATACGAGGAGCAAGAAAAAAAAAGCAAAATACAAAAACGAGGAGAACACAAGGGGCGAAAATCAGAGGAGGATCAACCGTATGCCACTACGTGGAGTAAGAGAAGTGTGAAAAACCCGAGGCGAAGAAACAGGGGAGAAGAATACGAGGAGCAAGAAAAAAACAGCAAAATACAAAAACGAGGAGAACACAAGGGGCGAAAATCAGAGGAGGATCAACAGTATGCCACTACGTGGAGTAAGAGAAGTGTGAAAAACCCGAGGCGAAGAAACAGGGGAGAAGAATACGAGGAGCAAGAAAAAAAAAGCAAAATACAAAAACGAGGAGAACACAAGGGGCGAAAATCAGAGGAGGATCAACAGTATGCCACTACGTGGAGTAAGAGAAGTGTGAAAATGCTGATGCGAAGAAACAGGGGAGAAGAATACGAGGAGCAAGAAAAAAAAAGCAAAATACAAAAACGAGGAGAACACAAGGGGCGAAAATCAGAGGAGGATCAACAGTATGCCACTACGTGGAGTAAGAGAAGTGTGAAAAACCCGAGGCGAAGAAACAGGGGAGAAGAATACGAGGAGCAAGAAAAAAAAAGCAAAATACAAAAACGAGGAGAACACAAGGGGCGAAAATCAGAGGAGGATCAAAAGTGTGGCACTACGTGGAGTAAGAGAAGTGTGAAAAACCTGAGGCGAAGAAACAGGGGAGAAGAATACGAGGAGCAAGAAAAAAAAAGCAAAATACAAAAACGAGGAGAACACAAGGGGCGAAAATCAGAGGAGGATCAAAAGTGTGGCACTACGTGGAGTAAGAGAAGTGTGAAAAACCCGAGGCGAAGAAACAGGGGAGAAGAATACGAGCAGCAAGAAAAAAAAAGCAAAATACAAAAACGAGGAGAACACAAGGGGCGAAAATCAGAGGAGGATCAACAGTATGCCACTACGTGGAGTAAGAGAAGTGTGAAAAACCCGAGGCGAAGAAACAGGGGAGAAGAATACGAGGAGCAAGAAAAAAAAAGCAAAATACAAAAACGAGGAGAACACAAGGGGCGAAAATCAGAGGAGGATCAAAAGTGTGGCACTACGTGGAGTAAGAGAAGTGTGAAAAACCCGAGGTGAAGAAACAGGGGAGAAGAATACGAGCATCAAGAAAAAAAAAGCAAAATACAAAAACGAGGAGAACACAAGGGGCGAAAATCAGAGGAGGATCAACAGTATGCCACTACGTGGAGTAAGAGAAGTGTGAAAAACCCGAGGCGAAGAAACAGGGGAGAAGAATACGAGGAGCAAGAAAAAAAAAGCAAAATACAAAAACGAGGAGAACACAAGGGGCGAAAATCAGAGGAGGATCAACAGTATGCCACTACGTGGAGTAAGAGAAGTGTGAAAAACCCGAGGCGAAGAAACAGGGGAGAAGAATACGAGGAGCAAGAAAAAAACAGCAAAATACAAAAACGAGGAGAACACAAGGGGCGAAAATCAGAGGAGGATCAACAGTATGCCACTACGTGGAGTAAGAGAAGTGTGAAAATGCTGATGCGAAGAAACAGGGGAGAAGAATACGAGGAGCAAGAAAAAAAAAGCAAAATACAAAAACGAGGAGAACACAAGGGGCGAAAATCAGAGGAGGATCAACAGTATGCCACTACGTGGAGTAAGAGAAGTGTGAAAAACCCGAGGCGAAGAAACAGGGGAGAAGAATACGAGGAGCAAGAAAAAAAAAGCAAAATACAAAAACGAGGAGAACACAAGGGGCGAAAATCAGAGGAGGATCAAAAGTGTGGCACTACGTGGAGTAAGAGAAGTGTGAAAAACCTGAGGTGAAGAAACAGGGGAGAAGAATACGAGGAGCAAGAAAAAGAAAGCAAAATACAAAAACGAGGAGAACACAAGGGGCGAAAATCAGAGGAGGATCAAAAGTGTGGCACTACGTGGAGTAAGAGAAGTGTGAAAAACCCGAGGCGAAGAAACAGGGGAGAAGAATACGAGCAGCAAGAAAAAAAAAGCAAAATACAAAAACGAGGAGAACACAAGGGGCGAAAATCAGAGGAGGATCAACAGTATGCCACTACGTGGAGTAAGAGAAGTGTGAAAAACCCGAGGCGAAGAAACAGGGGAGAAGAATACGAGGAGCAAGAAAAAAAAAGCAAAATACAAAAACGAGGAGAACACAAGGGGCGAAAATCAGAGGAGGATCAACAGTATGCCACTACGTGGAGTAAGAGAAGTGTGAAAAACCCGAGGCGAAGAAACAGGGGAGAAGAATACGAGGAGCAAGAAAAAAAAAGCAAAATACAAAAACGAGGAGAACACAAGGGGCGAAAATCAGAGGAGGATCAACAGTATGCCACTACGTGGAGTAAGAGAAGTGTGAAAATGCTGATGCGAAGAAACAGGGGAGAAGAATACGAGGAGCAAGAAAAAAAAAGCAAAATACAAAAACGAGGAGAACACAAGGGGCGAAAATCAGAGGAGGATCAACAGTATGCCACTACGTGGAGTAAGAGAAGTGTGAAAAACCCGAGGCGAAGAAACAGGGGAGAAGAATACGAGGAGCAAGAAAAAAAAAGCAAAATACAAAAACGAGGAGAACACAAGGGGCGAAAATCAGAGGAGGATCAACAGTATGCCACTACGTGGAGTAAGAGAAGTGTGAAAAACCCGAGGCGAAGAAACAGGGGAGAAGAATACGAGGAGCAAGAAAAAAACAGCAAAATACAAAAACGAGGAGAACACAAGGGGCGAAAATCAGAGGAGGATCAACAGTATGCCACTACGTGGAGTAAGAGAAGTGTGAAAAACCCGAGGCGAAGAAACAGGGGAGAAGAATACGAGCAGCAAGAAAAAAACAGCAAAATACAAAAACGAGGAGAACACAAGGGGCGAAAATCAGAGGAGGATCAACAGTATGCCACTACGTGGAGTAAGAGAAGTGTGAAAAACCCGAGGCGAAGAAACAGGGGAGAAGAATACGAGGAGCAAGAAAAAAAAAGCAAAATACAAAAACGAGGAGAACACAAGGGGCGAAAATCAGAGGAGGATCAACAGTATGCCACTACGTGGAGTAAGAGAAGTGTGAAAATGCTGATGCGAAGAAACAGGGGAGAAGAATACGAGGAGCAAGAAAAAAAAAGCAAAATACAAAAACGAGGAGAACACAAGGGGCGAAAATCAGAGGAGGATCAACAGTATGCCACTACGTGGAGTAAGAGAAGTGTGAAAAACCCGAGGCGAAGAAACAGGGGAGAAGAATACAAGGAGCAAGAAAAAAAAAGCAAAATACAAAATCGAGGAGAACACAAGGGGCGAAAATCAGAGGAGGATCAACAGTATGCCACTACGTGGAGTAAGAGAAGTGTGAAAAACCCGAGGCGAAGAAACAGGGGAGAAGAATACGAGGAGCAAGAAAAAAAAAGCAAAATACAAAAACGAGGAGAACACAAGGGGCGAAAATCAGAGGAGGATCAACAGTATGCCACTACGTGGAGTAAGAGAAGTGTGAAAAACCCGAGGCGAAGAAACAGGGGAGAAGAATACGAGGAGTAAGAAAAAAACAGCAAAATACAAAAACGAGGAGAACACAAGGGGCGAAAATCAGAGGAGGATCAACAGTATGCCACTACGTGGAGTAAGAGAAGTGTGAAAAACCCGAGGCGAAGAAACAGGGGAGAAGAATACGAGGAGCAAGAAAAAAAAAGCAAAATACAAAAACGAGGAGAACACAAGGGGCGAAAATCAGAGGAGGATCAACAGTATGCCACTACGTGGAGTAAGAGAAGTGTGAAAATGCGGATGCGAAGAAACAGGGGAGAAGAATACGAGGAGCAAGAGAAAAAAAGCAAAATACAAAAACGAGGAGAACACAAGGGGCGAAAATCAGAGGAGGATCAACAGTATGCCACTACGTGGAGTAAGAGAAGTGTGAAAAACCCGAGGCGAAGAAACAGGGGAGAAGAATACGAGGAGCAAGAAAAAAAAAGCAAAATACAAAAACGAGGAGAACACAAGGGGCGAAAATCAGAGGAGGATCAAAAGTGTGGCACTACGTGGAGTAAGAGAAGTGTGAAAAACCTGAGGCGAAGAAACAGGGGAGAAGAATACGAGGAGCAAGAAAAAAAAAGCAAAATACAAAAACGAG
Source organism: Cervus elaphus (assembly GCF_910594005.1). Lineage (NCBI taxonomy): Eukaryota > Metazoa > Chordata > Mammalia > Artiodactyla > Cervidae > Cervus > Cervus elaphus. The sequence goes on from NW_025316740.1 coordinate 246,783, forward strand.
GAGAACACAAGGGGCGAAAATCAGAGGAGGATCAACAGTATGCCACTACGTGGAGTAAGAGAAGTGTGAAAAACCCGAGGCGAAGAAACAGGGGAGAAGAATACGAGGAGCAAGAAAAAAAAAGCAAAATACAAAAACGAGGAGAACACAAGGGGCGAAAATCAGAGGAGGATCAACAGTATGCCACTACGTGGAGTAAGAGAAGTGTGAAAAACCCGAGGCGAAGAAACAGGGGAGAAGAATACGAGGAGCAAGAAAAAAAAAGCAAAATGCAAAAACGAGGAGAACACAAGGGGCGAAAATCAGAGGAGGATCAACAGTATGCCACTACGTGGAGTAAGAGAAGTGTGAAAATGCTGATGCGAAGAAACAGGGGAGAAGAATACGAGGAGCAAGAAAAAAAAAGCAAAATACAAAAATGAGGAGAACACAAGGGGCGAAAATCAGAGGAGGATCAACAGTATGCCACTACGTGGAGTAAGAGAAGTGTGAAAAACCCGAGGCGAAGAAACAGGGGAGAAGAATACGAGGAGCAAGAAAAAAAAAGCAAAATACAAAAACGAGGAGAACACAAGGGGCGAAAATCAGAGGAGGATCAACAGTATGCCACTACGTGGAGTAAGAGAAGTGTGAAAAACCCGAGGCGAAGAAACAGGGGAGAAGAATACGAGGAGCAAGAAAAAAAAAGCAAAATACAGAAACGAGGAGAACACAAGGGGCGAAAATCAGAGGAGGATCAACAGTATGCCACTACGTGGAGTAAGAGAAGTGTGAAAATGCTCATGCGAAGAAACAGGGGAGAAGAATACGAGGAGCAAGGAAAAAAAAGCAAAATACAAAAACGAGGAGAACACAAGGGGCGAAAATCAGAGGAGGATCAACAGTATGCCACTACGTGGAGTAAGAGAAGTGTGAAAAACCCGAGGCGAAGAAACAGGGGAGAAGAATACGAGGAGCAAGAAAAAAAAAGCAAAATACAAAATCGAGGAGAACACAAGGGGCGAAAATCAGAGGAGGATCAACAGTATGCCACTACGTGGAGTAAGAGAAGTGTGAAAAACCCGAGGCGAAGAAACAGGGGAGAAGAATACGAGGAGCAAGAAAAAAAAAGCAAAATACAAAAACGAGGAGAACACAAGGGGCGAAAATCAGAGGAGGATCAACAGTATGCCACTACGTGGAGTAAGAGAAGTTTGAAAATGCTGATGCGAAGAAACAGGGGAGAAGAATACGAGGAGCAAGAAAAAAAAAGCAAAATACAAAAACGAGGAGAACACAAGGGGCGAAAATCAGAGGAGGATCAACAGTATGCCACTACGTGGAGTAAGAGAAGTGTGAAAAACCCGAGGCGAAGAAACAGGGGAGAAGAATACGAGGAGCAAGAAAAAAAAAGCAAAATACAAAAACGAGGAGAACACAAGGGGCGAAAATCAGAGGAGGATCAACAGTATGCCACTACGTGGAGTAAGAGAAGTGTGAAAAACCCGAGGCGAAGAAACAGGGGAGAAGAATACGAGGAGCAAGAAAAAAAAAGCAAAATACAAAAACGAGGAGAACACAAGGGGCGAAAATCAGAGGAGGATCAACAGTATGCCACTACGTGGAGTAAGAGAAGTGTGAAAAACCCGAGGCGAAGAAACAGGGGAGAAGAATACGAGGAGCAAGAAAAAAAAAGCAAAATACAAAAACGAGGAGAACACAAGGGGCGAAAATCAGAGGAGGATCAAAAGTGTGGCACTACGTGGAGTAAGAGAAGTGTGAAAAACCCGAGGCGAAGAAACAGGGGAGAAGAATACGAGGAGCAAGAAAAAAAAAGCAAAATACAAAAACGAGGAAAACACAAGGGGCGAAAATCAGAGGAGGATCAACAGTATGCCACTACGTGGAGTAAGAGAAGTGTGAAAAACCCGAGGCGAAGAAACAGGGGAGAAGAATACGAGGAGCAAGAAAAAAAAAGCAAAATACAAAAACGAGGAGAACACAAGGGGCGAAAATCAGAGGAGGATCAACAGTATGCCACTACGTGGAGTAAGAGAAGTGTGAAAAACCCGAGGCGAAGAAACAGGGGAGAAGAATACGAGGAGCAAGAAAAAAAAAGCAAAATACAAAAACGAGGAGAACACAAGGGGCGAAAATCAGAGGAGGATCAACAGTATGCCACTACGTGGAGTAAGAGAAGTGTGAAAAACCCGAGGCGAAGAAACAGGGGAGAAGAATACGAGGAGTAAGAAAAAAACAGCAAAATACAAAAACGAGGAGAACACAAGGGGCGAAAATCAGAGGAGGATCAACAGTATGCCACTACGTGGAGTAAGAGAAGTGTGAAAAACCCGAGGCGAAGAAACAGGGGAGAAGAATACGAGGAGCAAGAAAAAAAAAGCAAAATACAAAAACGAGGAGAACACAAGGGGCGAAAATCAGAGGAGGATCAACAGTATGCCACTACGTGGAGTAAGAGAAGTGTGAAAAACCCGAGGCGAAGAAACAGGGGAGAAGAATACGAGGAGTAAGAAAAAAACAGCAAAATACAAAAACGAGGAGAACACAAGGGGCGAAAATCAGAGGAGGATCAACAGTATGCCACTACGTGGAGTAAGAGAAGTGTGAAAAACCCGAGGCGAAGAAACAGGGGAGAAGAATACGAGGAGCAAGAAAAAAAAAGCAAAATACAAAAACGAGGAGAACACAAGGGGCGAAAATCAGAGGAGGATCAAAAGTGTGGCACTACGTGGAGTAAGAGAAGTGTGAAAAACCCGAGGCGAAGAAACAGGGGAGAAGAATACGAGGAGCAAGAAAAAAAAAGCAAAATACAAAAACGAGGAAAACACAAGGGGAGAAAATCAGAGGAGGATCAACAGTATGCCACTACGTGGAGTAAGAGAAGTGTGAAAAACCCGAGGCGAAGAAACAGGGGAGAAGAATACGAGGAGCAAGAAAAAAAAAGCAAAATACAAAAACGAGGAGAACACAAGGGGCGAAAATCAGAGGAGGATCAACAGTATGCCACTACGTGGAGTAAGAGAAGTGTGAAAAACCCGAGGCGAAGAAACAGGGGAGAAGAATACGAGGAGCAAGAAAAAAAAAGCAAAATACAAAAACGAGGAGAACACAAGGGGCGAAAATCAGAGGAGGATCAACAGTATGCCACTACGTGGAGTAAGAGAAGTGTGAAAAACCCGAGGCGAAGAAACAGGGGAGAAGAATACGAGGAGTAAGAAAAAAACAGCAAAATACAAAAACGAGGAGAACACAAGGGGCGAAAATCAGAGGAGGATCAACAGTATGCCACTACGTGGAGTAAGAGAAGTGTGAAAAACCCGAGGCGAAGAAACAGGGGAGAAGAATACGAGGAGCAAGAAAAAAAAAGCAAAATACAAAAACGAGGAGAACACAAGGGGCGAAAATCAGAGGAGGATCAACAGTATGCCACTACGTGGAGTAAGAGAAGTGTGAAAATGCTGATGCGAAGAAACAGGGGAGAAGAATACGAGGAGCAAGAAAAAAAAAGCAAAATACAAAAACGAGGAGAACACAAGGGGCGAAAATCAGAGGAGGATCAACAGTATGCCACTACGTGGAGTAAGAGAAGTGTGAAAAACCCGAGGCGAAGAAACAGGGGAGAAGAATACGAGGAGCAAGAAAAAAAAAGCAAAATACAAAAACGAGGAGAACACAAGGGGCGAAAATCAGAGGAGGATCAAAAGTGTGGCACTACGTGGAGTAAGAGAAGTGTGAAAAACCTGAGGCGAAGAAACAGGGGAGAAGAATACGAGGAGCAAGAAAAAAAAAGCAAAATACAAAAACGAGGAGAACACAAGGGGCGAAAATCAGAGGAGGATCAACAGTATGCCACTACGTGGAGTAAGAGAAGTGTGAAAAACCCGAGGCGAAGAAACAGGGGAGAAGAATACGAGGAGCAAGAAAAAAAAAGCAAAATACAAAAACGAGGAGAACACAAGGGGCGAAAATCAGAGGAGGATCAACAGTATGCCACTACGTGGAGCAAGAGAAGTGTGAAAAACCCGAGGCGAAGAAACAGGGGAGAAGAATACGAGGAGCAAGAAAAAAAAAGCAAAATGCAAAAACGAGGAGAACACAAGGGGCGAAAATCAGAGGAGGATCAACAGTATGCCACTACGTGGAGTAAGAGAAGTGTGAAAATGCTGATGCGAAGAAACAGGGGAGAAGAATACGAGGAGCAAGAAAAAAAAAGCAAAATACAAAAATGAGGAGAACACAAGGGGCGAAAATCAGAGGAGGATCAACAGTATGCCACTACGTGGAGTAAGAGAAGTGTGAAAAACCCGAGGCGAAGAAACAGGGGAGAAGAATACGAGGAGCAAGAAAAAAAAAGCAAAATACAAAAACGAGGAGAACACAAGGGGCGAAAATCAGAGGAGGATCAACAGTATGCCACTCCGTGGAGTAAGAGAAGTGTGAAAAACCCGAGGCGAAGAAACAGGGGAGAAGAATACGAGGAGCAAGAAAAAAAAAGCAAAACACAGAAACGAGGAGAACACAAGGGGCGAAAATCAGAGGAGGATCAACAGTATGCCACTACGTGGAGTAAGAGAAGTGTGAAAATGCTCATGCGAAGAAACAGGGGAGAAGAATACGAGGAGCAAGGAAAAAAAAGCAAAATACAAAAACGAGGAGAACACAAGGGGCGAAAATCAGAGGAGGATCAACAGTATGCCACTACGTGGAGTAAGAGAAGTGTGAAAAACCCGAGGCGAAGAAACAGGGGAGAAGAATACGAGGAGCAAGAAAAAAAAAGCAAAATACAAAATTGAGGAGAACACAAGGGGCGAAAATCAGAGGAGGATCAACAGTATGCCACTACGTGGAGTAAGAGAAGTGTGAAAAACCCGAGGCGAAGAAACAGGGGAGAAGAATACGAGGAGCAAGAAAAAAAAAGCAAAATACAAAAACGAGGAGAACACAAGGGGCGAAAATCAGAGGAGGATCAACAGTATGCCACTACGTGGAGTAAGAGAAGTTTGAAAATGCTGATGCGAAGAAACAGGGGAGAAGAATACGAGGAGCAAGAAAAAAACAGCAAAATACAAAAACGAGGAGAACACAAGGGGCGAAAATCAGAGGAGGATCAACAGTATGCCACTACGTGGAGTAAGAGAAGTGTGAAAAACCCGAGGCGAAGAAACAGGGGAGAAGAATACGAGGAGCAAGAAAAAAAAAGCAAAATACAAAAACGAGGAGAACACAAGGGGCGAAAATCAGAGGAGGATCAACAGTATGCCACTACGTGGAGTAAGAGAAGTGTGAAAAACCCGAGGCGAAGAAACAGGGGAGAAGAATACGAGGAGCAAGAAAAAAAAAGCAAAATACAAAAACGAGGAGAAAACAAGGGGCGAAAATCAGAGGAGGATCAACAGTATGCCACTACGTGGAGTAAGAGAAGTGTGAAAAACCCGAGGCGAAGAAACAGGGGAGAAGAATACGAGCAGCAAGAAAAAAACAGCAAAATACAAAAACGAGGAGAACACAAGGGGCGAAAATCAGAGGAGGATCAACAGTATGCCACTACGTGGAGTAAGAGAAGTGTGAAAAACCCGAGGCGAAGAAACAGGGGAGAAGAATACGAGGAGCAAGAAAAAAAAAGCAAAATACAAAAACGAGGAGAACACAAGGGGCGAAAATCAGAGGAGGATCAACAGTATGCCACTACGTGGAGTAAGAGAAGTGTGAAAAACCCGAGGCGAAGAAACAGGGGAGAAGAATACGAGGAGCAAGAAAAAAAAAGCAAAATACAAAAACGAGGAGAACACAAGGGGCGAAAATCAGAGGAGGATCAACAGTATGCCACTACGTGGAGTAAGAGAAGTGTGAAAAACCCGAGGCGAAGAAACAGGGGAGAAGAATACGAGGAGCAAGAAAAAAAAAGCAAAATACAAAAACGAGGAGAACACAAGGGGAGAAAATCAGAGGAGGATCAAAAGTGTGGCACTACGTGGAGTAAGAGAAGTGTGAAAAACGCGAGGCGAAGAAACAGGGGAGAAGAATACGAGGAGCAAGAAAAAAAAAGCAAAATACAAAAACGAGGAAAACACAAGGGGCGAAAATCAGAGGAGGATCAACAGTATGCCACTACGTGGAGTAAGAGAAGTGTGAAAAACCCGAGGCGAAGAAACAGGGGAGAAGAATACGAGGAGCAAGAAAAAAAAAGCAAAATACAAAAACGAGGAGAACACAAGGGGCGAAAATCAGAGGAGGATCAACAGTATGCCACTACGTGGAGTAAGAGAAGTGTGAAAAACCCGAGGCGAAGAAACAGGGGAGAAGAATACGAGGAGCAAGAAAAAAAAAGCAAAATACAAAAACGAGGAGAACACAAGGGGCGAAAATCAGAGGAGGATCAACAGTATGCCACTACGTGGAGTAAGAGAAGTGTGAAAAACCCGAGGCGAAGAAACAGGGGAGAAGAATACGAGGAGTAAGAAAAAAACAGCAAAATACAAAAACGAGGAGAACACAAGGGGCGAAAATCAGAGGAGGATCAACAGTATGCCACTACGTGGAGTAAGAGAAGGGTGAAAAACCCGAGGTGAAGAAACAGGGGAGAAGAATACGAGGAGCAAGAAAAAAAAAGCAAAATACAAAAACGAGGAGAACACAAGGGGCGAAAATCAGAGGAGGATCAAAAGTGTGGCACTACGTGGAGTAAGAGAAATGTGAAAAACCCGAGGCGAAGAAACAGGGGAGAAGAATATGAGGAGCAAGAAAAAAAAAGCAAAATACAAAAACGAGGAAAACACAAGGGGCGAAAATCAGAGGAGGATCAACAGTATGCCACTACGTGGAGTAAGAGAAGTGTGAAAAACCCGAGGCGAAGAAACAGGGGAGAAGAATACGAGGAGCAAGAAAAAAAAAGCAAAATACAAAAACGAGGAGAACACAAGGGGCGAAAATCAGAGGAGGATCAACAGTATGCCACTACGTGGAGTAAGAGAAGTGTGAAAAACCCGAGGCGAAGAAACAGGGGAGAAGAATACGAGGAGCAAGAAAAAAAAAGCAAAATACAAAAACGAGGAGAACACAAGGGGCGAAAATCAGAGGAGGATCAACAGTATGCCACTACGTGGAGTAAGAGAAGTGTGAAAATGCTGATGCGAAGAAACAGGGGAGAAGAATACGAGGAGCAAGAAAAAAAAAGCAAAATACAAAAACGAGGAGAACACAAGGGGCGAAAATCAGAGGAGGATCAACAGTATGCCACTACGTGGAGTAAGAGAAGTGTGAAAAACCCGAGGCGAAGAAACAGGGGAGAAGAATACGAGGAGCAAGAAAAAAAAAGCAAAATACAAAAACGAGGAGAACACAAGGGGCGAAAATCAGAGGAGGATCAAAAGTGTGGCACTACGTGGAGTAAGAGAAGTGTGAAAAACCTGAGGCGAAGAAACAGGGGAGAAGAATACGAGGAGCAAGAAAAAAAAAGCAAAATACAAAAACGAGGAGAACACAAGGGGCGAAAATCAGAGGAGGATCAACAGTATGCCACTACGTGGAGTAAGAGAAGTGTGAAAAACCCGAGGCGAAGAAACAGGGGAGAAGAATACGAGGAGCAAGAAAAAAAAAGCAAAATACAAAAACGAGGAGAACACAAGGGGCGAAAATCAGAGGAGGATCAACAGTATGCCACTACGTGGAGTAAGAGAAGTGTGAGAAACCCGAGGCGAAGAAACAGGGGAGAAGAATACGAGGAGCAAGAAAAAAAAAGCAAAATGCAAAAACGAGGAGAACACAAGGGGCGAAAATCAGAGGAGGATCAACAGTATGCCACTACGTGGAGTAAGAGAAGTGTGAAAATGCTGATGCGAAGAAACAGGGGAGAAGAATACGAGGAGCAAGAAAAAAAAAGCAAAATACAAAAATGAGGAGAACACAAGGGGCGAAAATCAGAGGAGGATCAACAGTATGCCACTACGTGGAGTAAGAGAAGTGTGAAAAACCCGAGGCGAAGAAACAGGGGAGAAGAATACGAGGAGCAAGAAAAAAAAAGCAAAATGCAAAAACGAGGAGAACACAAGGGGCGAAAATCAGAGGAGGATCAACAGTATGCCACTACGTGGAGTAAGAGAAGTGTGAAAAACCCGAGGCGAAGAAACAGGGGAGAAGAATACGAGGAGCAAGAAAAAAAAAGCAAAATACAGAAACGAGGAGAACACAAGGGGCGAAAATCAGAGGAGGATCAACAGTATGCCACTACGTGGAGTAAGAGAAGTGTGAAAATGCTCATGCGAAGAAACAGGGGAGAAGAATACGCGGAGCAAGGAAAAAAAAGCAAAATACAAAAACGAGGAGAACACAAGGGGCGAAAATCAGAGGAGGATCAACAGTATGCCACTACGTGGAGTAAGAGAAGTGTGAAAAACCCGAGGCGAAGAAACAGGGGAGAAGAATACGAGGAGCAAGAAAAAAAAAGCAAAATACAAAATCGAGGAGAACACAAGGGGCGAAAATCAGAGGAGGATCAACAGTATGCCACTACGTGGAGTAAGAGAAGTGTGAAAAACCCGAGGCGAAGAAACAGGGGAGAAGAATACGAGGAGCAAGAAAAAAAAAGCAAAATACAAAAACGAGGAGAACACAAGGGGCGAAAATCAGAGGAGGATCAACAGTATGCCACTACGTGGAGTAAGAGAAGTTTGAAAATGCTGATGCGAAGAAACAGGGGAGAAGAATACGAGGAGCAAGAAAAAAAAAGCAAAATACAAAAACGAGGAGAACACAAGGGGCGAAAATCAGAGGAGGATCAACAGTATGCCACTACGTGGAGTAAGAGAAGTGTGAAAAACCCGAGGCGAAGAAACAGGGGAGAAGAATACGAGGAGCAAGAAAAAAAAAGCAAAATACAAAAACGAGGAGAACACAAGGGGCGAAAATCAGAGGAGGATCAACAGTATGCCACTACGTGGAGTAAGAGAAGTGTGAAAAACCCGAGGCGAAGAAACAGGGGAGAAGAATACGAGGAGCAAGAAAAAAAAAGGAAAATACAAAAACGAGGAGAACACAAGGGGCGAAAATCAGAGGAGGATCAACAGTATGCCACTACGTGGAGTAAGAGAAGTGTGAAAAACCCGAGGCGAAGAAACAGGGGAGAAGAATACGAGGAGCAAGAAAAAAAAAGCAAAATACAAAAACGAGGAGAACACAAGGGGCGAAAATCAGAGGAGGATCAAAAGTGTGGCACTACGTGGAGTAAGAGAAGTGTGAAAAACCCGAGGCGAAGAAACAGGGGAGAAGAATACGAGGAGCAAGAAAAAAAAAGCAAAATACAAAAACGAGGAAAACACAAGGGGCGAAAATCAGAGGAGGACCAAAAGTATGCCACTACGTGGAGTAAGAGAAGTGTGAAAAACCCGAGGCGAAGAAACAGGGGAGAAGAATACGAGGAGCAAGAAAAAAAAAGCAAAATACAAAAACGAGGAGAACACAAGGGGCGAAAATCAGAGGAGGATCAACAGTATGCCACTACGTGGAGTAAGAGAAGTGTGAAAAACCCGAGGCGAAGAAACAGGGGAGAAGAATACGAGGAGCAAGAAAAAAAAAGCAAAATACAAAAACGAGGAGAACACAAGGGGCGAAAATCAGAGGAGGATCAACAGTATGCCACTACGTGGAGTAAGAGAAGTGTGAAAAACCCGAGGCGAAGAAACAGGGGAGAAGAATACGAGGAGTAAGAAAAAAACAGCAAAATACAAAAACGAGGAGAACACAAGGGGCGAAAATCAGAGGAGGATCAACAGTATGCCACTACGTGGAGTAAGAGAAGTGTGAAAAACCCGAGGCGAAGAAACAGGGGAGAAGAATACGAGGAGCAAGAAAAAAAAAGCAAAATACAAAAACGAGGAGAACACAAGGGGCGAAAATCAGAGGAGGATCAACAGTATGCCACTACGTGGAGTAAGAGAAGTGTGAAAAACCCGAGGCGAAGAAACAGGGGAGAAGAATACGAGGAGCAAGAAAAAAAAAGCAAAATGCAAAAACGAGGAGAACACAAGGGGCGAAAATCAGAGGAGGATCAACAGTATGCCACTACGTGGAGTAAGAGAAGTGTGAAAATGCTGATGCGAAGAAACAGGGGAGAAGAATACGAGGAGCAAGAAAAAAAAAGCAAAATACAAAAATGAGGAGAACACAAGGGGCGAAAATCAGAGGAGGATCAACAGTATGCCACTACGTGGAGTAAGAGAAGTGTGAAAAACCCGAGGCGAAGAAACAGGGGAGAAGAATACGAGGAGCAAGAAAAAAAAAGCAAAATACAAAAACGAGGAGAACACAAGGGGCGAAAATCAGAGGAGGATCAACAGTATGCCACTACGTGGAGTAAGAGAAGTGTGAAAAACCCGAGGCGAAGAAACAGGGGAGAAGAATACGAGGAGCAAGAAAAAAAAAGCAAAATACAGAAACGAGGAGAACACAAGGGGCGAAAATCAGAGGAGGATCAACAGTATGCCACTACGTGGAGTAAGAGAAGTGTGAAAATGCTCATGCGAAGAAACAGGGGAGAAGAATACGAGGAGCAAGGAAAAAAAAGCAAAATACAAAAACGAGGAGAACACAAGGGGCGAAAATCAGAGGAGGATCAACAGTATGCCACTACGTGGAGTAAGAGAAGTGTGAAAAACCCGAGGCGAAGAAACAGGGGAGAAGAATACGAGGAGCAAGAAAAAAAAAGCAAAATACAACATCGAGGAGAACACAAGGGGCGAAAATCAGAGGAGGATCAACAGTATGCCACTACGTGGAGTAAGAGAAGTGTGAAAAACCCGAGGCGAAGAAACAGGGGAGAAGAATACGAGGAGCAAGAAAAAAAAAGCAAAATACAAAAACGAGGAGAACACAAGGGGCGAAAATCAGAGGAGGATCAACAGTATGCCACTACGTGGAGTAAGAGAAGTTTGAAAATGCTGATGCGAAGAAACAGGGGAGAAGAATACGAGGAGCAAGAAAAAAAAAGCAAAATACAAAAACGAGGAGAACACAAGGGGCGAAAATCAGAGGAGGATCAACAGTATGCCACTACGTGGAGTAAGAGAAGTGTGAAAAACCCGAGGCGAAGAAACAGGGGAGAAGAATACGAGGAGCAAGAAAAAAAAAGCAAAATACAAAAACGAGGAGAACACAAGGGGCGAAAATCAGAGGAGGATCAACAGTATGCCACTACGTGGAGTAAGAGAAGTGTGAAAAACCCGAGGCGAAGAAACAGGGGAGAAGAATACGAGGAGCAAGAAAAAAAAAGCAAAATACAAAAACGAGGAGAACACAAGGGGCGAAAATCAGAGGAGGATCAACAGTATGCCACTACGTGGAGTAAGAGAAGTGTGAAAAACCCGAGGCGAAGAAACAGGGGAGAAGAATACGAGGAGCAAGAAAAAAAAAGCAAAATACAAAAACGAGGAGAACACAAGGGGCGAAAATCAGAGGAGGATCAAAAGTGTGGCACTACGTGGAGTAAGAGAAGTGTGAAAAACCCGAGGCGAAGAAACAGGGGAGAAGAATACGAGGAGCAAGAAAAAAAAAGCAAAATACAAAAACGAGGAAAACACAAGGGGCGAAAATCAGAGGAGGATCAACAGTATGCCACTACGTGGAGTAAGAGAAGTGTGAAAAACCCGAGGCGAAGAAACAGGGGAGAAGAATACGAGGAGCAAGAAAAAAAAAGCAAAATACAAAAACGAGGAGAACACAAGGGGCGAAAATCAGAGGAGGATCAACAGTATGCCACTACGTGGAGTAAGAGAAGTGTGAAAAACCCGAGGCGAAGAAACAGGGGAGAAGAATACGAGGAGCAAGAAAAAAAAAGCAAAATACAAAAACGAGGAGAACACAAGGGGCGAAAATCAGAGGAGGATCAACAGTATGCCACTACGTGGAGTAAGAGAAGTGTGAAAAACCCGAGGCGAAGAAACAGGGGAGAAGAATACGAGGAGTAAGAAAAAAACAGCAAAATACAAAAACGAGGAGAACACAAGGGGCGAAAATCAGAGGAGGATCAACAGTATGCCACTACGTGGAGTAAGAGAAGTGTGAAAAACCCGAGGCGAAGAAACAGGGGAGAAGAATACGAGGAGCAAGAAAAAAAAAGCAAAATACAAAAACGAGGAGAACACAAGGGGCGAAAATCAGAGGAGGATCAACAGTATGCCACTACGTGGAGTAAGAGAAGTGTGAAAAACCCGAGGCGAAGAAACAGGGGAGAAGAATACGAGGAGTAAGAAAAAAACAGCAAAATACAAAAACGAGGAGAACACAAGGGGCGAAAATCAGAGGAGGATCAACAGTATGCCACTACGTGGAGTAAGAGAAGTGTGAAAAACCCGACGCGAAGAAACAGGGGAGAAGAATACGAGGAGCAAGAAAAAAAAAGCAAAATACAAAAACGAGGAGAACACAAGGGGCGAAAATCAGAGGAGGATCAAAAGTGTGGCACTACGTGGAGTAAGAGAAGTGTGAAAAACCCGAGGCGAAGAAACAGGGGAGAAGAATACGAGGAGCAAGAAAAAAAAAGCAAAATACAAAAACGAGGAAAACACAAGGGGCGAAAATCAGAGGAGGATCAACAGTATGCCACTACGTGGAGTAAGAGAAGTGTGAAAAACCCGAGGCGAAGAAACAGGGGAGAAGAATACGAGGAGCAAGAAAAAAAAAGCAAAATACAAAAACGAGGAGAACACAAGGGGCGAAAATCAGAGGAGGATCAACAGTATGCCACTACGTGGAGTAAGAGAAGTGTGAAAAACCCGAGGCGAAGAAACAGGGGAGAAGAATACGAGGAGCAAGAAAAAAAAAGCAAAATACAAAAACGAGGAGAACACAAGGGGCGAAAATCAGAGGAGGATCAACAGTATGCCACTACGTGGAGTAAGAGAAGTGTGAAAAACCCGAGGCGAAGAAACAGGGGAGAAGAATACGAGGAGTAAGAAAAAAACAGCAAAATACAAAAACGAGGAGAACACAAGGGGCGAAAATCAGAGGAGGATCAACAGTATGCCACTACGTGGAGTAAGAGAAGTGTGAAAAACCCGAGGCGAAGAAACAGGGGAGAAGAATACGAGGAGCAAGAAAAAAAAAGCAAAATACAAAAACGAGGAGAACACAAGGGGCGAAAATCAGAGGAGGATCAACAGTATGCCACTACGTGGAGTAAGAGAAGTGTGAAAATGCTGATGCGAAGAAACAGGGGAGAAGAATACGAGGAGCAAGAAAAAAAAAGCAAAATACAAAAACGAGGAGAACACAAGGGGCGAAAATCAGAGGAGGATCAACAGTATGCCACTACGTGGAGTAAGAGAAGTGTGAAAAACCCGAGGCGAAGAAACAGGGGAGAAGAATACGAGGAGCAAGAAAAAAAAAGCAAAATACAAAAACGAGGAGAACACAAGGGGCGAAAATCAGAGGAGGATCAACAGTATGCCACTACGTGGAGTAAGAGAAGTGTGAAAAACCCGAGGCGAAGAAACAGGGGAGAAGAATACGAGGAGCAAGAAAAAAAAAGCAAAATACAAAAACGAGGAGAACACAAGGGGCGAAAATCAGAGGAGGATCAACAGTATGCCACTACGTGGAGTAAGAGAAGTGTGAAAAACCCGAGGCGAAGAAACAGGGGAGAAGAATACGAGGAGCAAGAAAAAAAAAGCAAAATACAAAAACGAGGAGAACACAAGGGGCGAAAATCAGAGGAGGATCAACAGTATGCCACTACGTGGAGTAAGAGAAGTGTGAAAAACCCGAGGCGAAGAAACAGGGGAGAAGAATACGAGGAGCAAGAAAAAAAAAGCAAAATACAAAAACGAGGAGAACACAAGGGGCGAAAATCAGAGGAGGATCAAAAGTCTGGCACTACGTGGAGTAAGAGAAGTGTGAAAAACGCGAGGCGAAGAAACAGGGGAGAAGAATACGAGGAGCAAGAAAAAAAAAGCAAAATACAAAAACGAGGAAAACACAAGGGGCGAAAATCAGAGGAGGATCAACAGTATGCCACTACGTGGAGTAAGAGAAGTGTGAAAAACCCGAGGCGAAGAAACAGGGGAGAAGAATACGAGGAGCAAGAAAAAAAAAGCAAAATACAAAAACGAGGAGAACACAAGGGGCGAAAATCAGAGGAGGATCAACAGTATGCCACTACGTGGAGTAAGAGAAGTGTGAAAAACCCGAGGCGAAGAAACAGGGGAGAAGAATACGAGGAGCAAGAAAAAAAAAGCAAAATACAAAAACGAGGAGAACACAAGGGGCGAAAATCAGAGGAGGATCAACAGTATGCCACTACGTGGAGTAAGAGAAGTGTGAAAAACCCGAGGCGAAGAAACAGGGGAGAATAATACGAGGAGTAAGAAAAAAACAGCAAAATACAAAAACGAGGAGAACACAAGGGGCGAAAATCAGAGGAGGATCAACAGTATGCCACTACGTGGAGTAAGAGAAGGGTGAAAAACCCGAGGTGAAGAAACAGGGGAGAAGAATACGAGGAGCAAGAAAAAAAAAGCAAAATACAAAAACGAGGAGAACACAAGGGGCGAAAATCAGAGGAGGATCAAAAGTGTGGCACTACGTGGAGTAAGAGAAATGTGAAAAACCCGAGGCGAAGAAACAGGGGAGAAGAATACGAGGAGCAAGAAAAAAAAAGCAAAATACAAAAACGAGGAAAACACAAGGGGCGAAAATCAGAGGAGGATCAACAGTATGCCACTACGTGGAGTAAGAGAAGTGTGAAAAACCCGAGGCGAAGAAACAGGGGAGAAGAATACGAGGAGCAAGAAAAAAAAAGCAAAATACAAAAACGAGGAGAACACAAGGGGCGAAAATCAGAGGAGGATCAACAGTATGCCACTACGTGGAGTAAGAGAAGTGTGAAAAACCCGAGGCGAAGAAACAGGGGAGAAGAATACGAGGAGCAAGAAAAAAAAAGCAAAATACAAAAACGAGGAGAACACAAGGGGCGAAAATCAGAGGAGGATCAACAGTATGCCACTACGTGGAGTAAGAGAAGTGTGAAAAACCCGAGGCGAAGAAACAGGGGAGAAGAATACGAGGAGTAAGAAAAAAACAGCAAAATACAAAAACGAGGAGAACACAAGGGGCGAAAATCAGAGGAGGATCAACAGTATGCCACTACGTGGAGTAAGAGAAGTGTGAAAAACCCGAGGCGAAGAAACAGGGGAGAAGAATACGAGGAGCAAGAAAAAAAAAGCAAAATACAAAAACGAGGAGAACACAAGGGGCGAAAATCAGAGGAGGATCAACAGTATGCCACTACGTGGAGTAAGAGAAGTGTGAAAATGCTGATGCGAAGAAACAGGGGAGAAGAATACGAGGAGCAAGAAAAAAAAAGCAAAATACAAAAACGAGGAGAACACAAGGGGCGAAAATCAGAGGAGGATCAACAGTATGCCACTACGTGGAGTAAGAGAAGTGTGAAAAACCCGAGGCGAAGAAACAGGGGAGAAGAATACGAGGAGCAAGAAAAAAAAAGCAAAATACAAAAACGAGGAGAACACAAGGGGCGAAAATCAGAGGAGGATCAAAAGTGTGGCACTACGTGGAGTAAGAGAAGTGTGAAAAACCTGAGGCGAAGAAACAGGGGAGAAGAATACGAGGAGCAAGAAAAAAAAAGCAAAATACAAAAACGAGGAGAACACAAGGGGCGAAAATCAGAGGAGGATCAACAGTATGCCACTACGTGGAGTAAGAGAAGTGTGAAAAACCCGAGGCGAAGAAACAGGGGAGAAGAATACGAGGAGCAAGAAAAAAAAAGCAAAATACAAAAACGAGGAGAACACAAGGGGCGAAAATCAGAGGAGGATCAACAGTATGCCACTACGTGGAGTAAGAGAAGTGTGAAAAACCCGAGGCGAAGAAACAGGGGAGAAGAATACGAGGAGCAAGAAAAAAAAAGCAAAATGCAAAAACGAGGAGAACACAAGGGGCGAAAATCAGAGGAGGATCAACAGTATGCCACTACGTGGAGTAAGAGAAGTGTGAAAATGCTGATGCGAAGAAACAGGGGAGAAGAATACGAGGAGCAAGAAAAAAAAAGCAAAATACAAAAATGAGGAGAACACAAGGGGCGAAAATCAGAGGAGGATCAACAGTATGCCACTACGTGGAGTAAGAGAAGTGTGAAAAACCCGAGGCGAAGAAACAGGGGAGAAGAATACGAGGAGCAAGAAAAAAAAAGCAAAATACAAAAACGAGGAGAACACAAGGGGCGAAAATCAGAGGAGGATCAACAGTATGCCACTACGTGGAGTAAGAGAAGTGTGAAAAACCCGAGGCGAAGAAACAGGGGAGAAGAATACGCGGAGCAAGAAAAAAAAAGCAAAATACAGAAACGAGGAGAACACAAGGGGCGAAAATCAGAGGAGGATCAACAGTATGCCACTACGTGGAGTAAGAGAAGTGTGAAAATGCTCATGCGAAGAAACAGGGGAGAAGAATACGAGGAGCAAGGAAAAAAAAGCAAAATACAAAAACGAGGAGAACACAAGGGGCGAAAATCAGAGGAGGATCAACAGTATGCCACTACGTGGAGTAAGAGAAGTGTGAAAAACCCGAGGCGAAGAAACAGGGGAGAAGAATACGAGGAGCAAGAAAAAAAAAGCAAAATACAAAATCGAGGAGAACACAAGGGGCGAAAATCAGAGGAGGATCAACAGTATGCCACTACGTGGAGTAAGAGAAGTGTGAAAAACCCGAGGCGAAGAAACAGGGGAGAAGAATACGAGGAGCAAGAAAAAAAAAGCAAAATACAAAAACGAGGAGAACACAAGGGGCGAAAATCAGAGGAGGATCAACAGTATGCCACTACGTGGAGTAAGAGAAGTTTGAAAATGCTGATGCGAAGAAACAGGGGAGAAGAATACGAGGAGCAAGAAAAAAAAAGCAAAATACAAAAACGAGGAGAACACAAGGGGCGAAAATCAGAGGAGGATCAACAGTATGCCACTACGTGGAGTAAGAGAAGTGTGAAAAACCCGAGGCGAAGAAACAGGGGAGAAGAATACGAGGAGCAAGAAAAAAAAAGCAAAATACAAAAACGAGGAGAACACAAGGGGCGAAAATCAGAGGAGGATCAACAGTATGCCACTACGTGGAGTAAGAGAAGTGTGAAAAACCCGAGGCGAAGAAACAGGGGAGAAGAATACGAGGAGCAAGAAAAAAAAAGCAAAAATACAAAAACGAGGAGAACACAAGGGGCGAAAATCAGAGGAGGATCAACAGTATGCCACTACGTGGAGTAAGAGAAGTGTGAAAAACCCGAGGCGAAGAAACAGGGGAGAAGAATACGAGGAGCAAGAAAAAAAAAGCAAAATACAAAAACGAGGAGAACACAAGGGGCGAAAATCAGAGGAGGATCAAAAGTGTGGCACTACGTGGAGTAAGAGAAGTGTGAAAAACCCGAGGCGAAGAAACAGGGGAGAAGAATACGAGGAGCAAGAAAAAAAAAGCAAAATACAAAAACGAGGAAAACACAAGGGGCGAAAATCAGAGGAGGATCAACAGTATGCCACTACGTGGAGTAAGAGAAGTGTGAAAAACCCGAGGCGAAGAAACAGGGGAGAAGAATACGAGGAGCAAGAAAAAAAAAGCAAAATACAAAAACGAGGAGAACACAAGGGGCGAAAATCAGAGGAGGATCAACAGTATGCCACTACGTGGAGTAAGAGAAGTGTGAAAAACCCGAGGCGAAGAAACAGGGGAGAAGAATACGAGGAGTAAGAAAAAAACAGCAAAATACAAAAACGAGGAGAACACAAGGGGCGAAAATCAGAGGAGGATCAACAGTATGCCACTACGTGGAGTAAGAGAAGTGTGAAAAACCCGAGGCGAAGAAACAGGGGAGAAGAATACGAGGAGCAAGAAAAAAAAAGCAAAATACAAAAACGAGGAGAACACAAGGGGCGAAAATCAGAGGAGGATCAAAAGTGTGGCACTACGTGGAGTAAGAGAAGTGTGAAAAACCCGAGGCGAAGAAACAGGGGAGAAGAATACGAGGAGCAAGAAAAAAAAAGCAAAATACAAAAACGAGGAAAACACAAGGGGCGAAAATCAGAGGAGGATCAACAGTATGCCACTACGTGGAGTAAGAGAAGTGTGAAAAACCCGAGGCGAAGAAACAGGGGAGAAGAATACGAGGAGCAAGAAAAAAAAAGCAAAATACAAAAACGAGGAGAACACAAGGGGCGAAAATCAGAGGAGGATCAACAGTATGCCACTACGTGGAGTAAGAGAAGTGTGAAAAACCCGAGGCGAAGAAACAGGGGAGAAGAATACGAGGAGCAAGAAAAAAAAAGCAAAATACAAAAACGAGGAGAACACAAGGGGCGAAAATCAGAGGAGGATCAACAGTATGCCACTACGTGGAGTAAGAGAAGTGTGAAAAACCCGAGGCGAAGAAACAGGGGAGAAGAATACGAGGAGTAAGAAAAAAACAGCAAAATACAAAAACGAGGAGAACACAAGGGGCGAAAATCAGAGGAGGATCAACAGTATGCCACTACGTGGAGTAAGAGAAGTGTGAAAAACCCGAGGCGAAGAAACAGGGGAGAAGAATACGAGGAGCAAGAAAAAAAAAGCAAAATACAAAAACGAGGAGAACACAAGGGGCGAAAATCAGAGGAGGATCAACAGTATGCCACTACGTGGAGTAAGAGAAGTGTGAAAATGCTGATGCGAAGAAACAGGGGAGAAGAATACGAGGAGCAAGAAAAAAAAAGCAAAATACAAAAATGAGGAGAACACAAGGGGCGAAAATCAGAGGAGGATCAACAGTATGCCACTACGTGGAGTAAGAGAAGTGTGAAAAACCCGAGGCGAAGAAACAGGGGAGAAGAATACGAGGAGCAAGAAAAAAAAAGCAAAATACAAAAACGAGGAGAACACAAGGGGCGAAAATCAGAGGAGGATCAACAGTATGCCACTACGTGGAGTAAGAGAAGTGTGAAAATGCTGATGCGAAGAAACAGGGGAGAAGAATACGAGGAGCAAGAAAAAAAAAGCAAAATACAAAAACGAGGAGAACACAAGGGGCGAAAATCAGAGGAGGATCAACAGTATGCCACTACGTGGAGTAAGAGAAGTGTGAAAAACCCGAGGCGAAGAAACAGGGGAGAAGAATACGAGGAGCAAGAAAAAAAAAGCAAAATACAAAAACGAGGAGAACACAAGGGGCGAAAATCAGAGGAGGATCAAAAGTGTGGCACTACGTGGAGTAAGAGAAGTGTGAAAAACCTGAGGCGAAGAAACAGGGGAGAAGAATACGAGGAGCAAGAAAAAAAAAGCAAAATACAAAAACGAGGAGAACACAAGGGGCGAAAATCAGAGGAGGATCAACAGTATGCCACTACGTGGAGTAAGAGAAGTGTGAAAAACCCGAGGCGAAGAAACAGGGGAGAAGAATACGAGGAGCAAGAAAAAAAAAGCAAAATACAGAAACGAGGAGAACACAAGGGGCGAAAATCAGAGGAGGATCAACAGTATGCCACTACGTGGAGTAAGAGAAGTGTGAAAAACCCGAGGCGAAGAAACAGGGGAGAAGAATACGAGGAGCAAGAAAAAAAAAGCAAAATGCAAAAACGAGGAGAACACAAGGGGCGAAAATCAGAGGAGGATCAACAGTATGCCACTACGTGGAGTAAGAGAAGTGTGAAAAACCCGAGGCGAAGAAACAGGGGAGAAGAATACGAGGAGCAAGAAAAAAAAAGCAAAATACAAAAACGAGGAGAACACAAGGGGCGAAAATCAGAGGAGGATCAAAAGTGTGGCACTACGTGGAGTAAGAGAAGTGTGAAAAACCCGAGGCGAAGAAACAGGGGAGAAGAATACGAGGAGCAAGAAAAAAAAAGCAAAATACAAAAACGAGGAAAACACAAGGGGCGAAAATCAGAGGAGGATCAACAGTATGCCACTACGTGGAGTAAGAGAAGTGTGAAAAACCCGAGGCGAAGAAACAGGGGAGAAGAATACGAGGAGCAAGAAAAAAAAAGCAAAATACAAAAACGAGGAGAACACAAGGGGCGAAAATCAGAGGAGGATCAACAGTATGCCACTACGTGGAGTAAGAGAAGTGTGAAAAACCCGAGGCGAAGAAACAGGGGAGAAGAATACGAGGAGCAAGAAAAAAAAAGCAAAATACAAAAACGAGGAGAACACAAGGGGCGAAAATCAGAGGAGGATCAACAGTATGCCACTACGTGGAGTAAGAGAAGTGTGAAAAACCCGAGGCGAAGAAACAGGGGAGAAGAATACGAGGAGTAAGAAAAAAACAGCAAAATACAAAAACGAGGAGAACACAAGGGGCGAAAATCAGAGGAGGATCAACAGTATGCCACTACGTGGAGTAAGAGAAGTGTGAAAAACCCGAGGCGAAGAAACAGGGGAGAAGAATACGAGGAGCAAGAAAAAAAAAGCAAAATACAAAAACGAGGAGAACACAAGGGGCGAAAATCAGAGGAGGATCAACAGTATGCCACTACGTGGAGTAAGAGAAGTGTGAAAATGCTGATGCGAAGAAACAGGGGAGAAGAATACGAGGAGCAAGAAAAAAAAAGCAAAATACAAAAACGAGGAGAACACAAGGGGCGAAAATCAGAGGAGGATCAACAGTATGCCACTACGTGGAGTAAGAGAAGTGTGAAAACCCCGAGGCGAAGAAACAGGGGAGAAGAATACGAGGAGCAAGAAAAAAAAAGCAAAATACAAAAACGAGGAGAACACAAGGGGCGAAAATCAGAGGAGGATCAAAAGTGTGGCACTACGTGGAGTAAGAGAAGTGTGAAAAACCTGAGGCGAAGAAACAGGGGAGAAGAATACGAGGAGCAAGAAAAAAAAAGCAAAATACAAAAACGAGGAGAACACAAGGGGCGAAAATCAGAGGAGGATCAACAGTATGCCACTACGTGGAGTAAGAGAAGTGTGAAAAACCCGAGGCGAAGAAACAGGGGAGAAGAATACGAGGAGCAAGAAAAAAAAAGCAAAATACAAAAACGAGGAGAACACAAGGGGCGAAAATCAGAGGAGGATCAACAGTATGCCACTACGTGGAGTAAGAGAAGTGTGAAAAACCCGAGGCGAAGAAACAGGGGAGAAGAATACGAGGAGCAAGAAAAAAAAAGCAAAATGCAAAAACGAGGGAAACACAAGGGGCGAAAATCAGAGGAGGATCAACAGTATGCCACTACGTGGAGTAAGAGAAGTGTGAAAATGCTGATGCGAAGAAACAGGGGAGAAGAATACGAGGAGCAAGAAAAAAAAAGCAAAATACAAAAAATGAGGAGAACACAAGGGGCGAAAATCAGAGGAGGATCAACAGTATGCCACTACGTGGAGTAAGAGAAGTGTGAAAAACCCCGAGGCGAAGAAACAGGGGAGAAGAATACGAGGAGCAAGAAAAAAAAAAGCAAAATACAAAAACGAGGAGAACACAAGGGGCGAAAATCAGAGGAGGATCAACAGTATGCCACTCCGTGGAGTAAGAGAAGTGTGAAAAACCCGAGGCGAAGAAACAGGGGAGAAGAATACGAGGAGCAAGAAAAAAAAAAGCAAAATACAGAAACGAGGAGAACACAAGGGGCGAAAATCAGAGGAGGATCAACAGTATGCCACTACGTGGAGTAAGAGAAGTGTGAAAATGCTCATGCGAAGAAACAGGGGAGAAGAATACGAGGAGCAAGGAAAAAAAAGCAAAATATACAAAAACGAGGAGAACACAAGGGGCGAAAATCAGAGGAGCAGTATGCCACTACGTGGAGTAAGAGAAGTGTGAAAAACCCGAGGCGAAGAAACAGGGGAGAAGAATACGAGGAGCAAGAAAAAAAAAGCAAAATACAAAATCGAGGAGAACACAAGGGGCGAAAATCAGAGGAGGATCAACAGTATGCCACTACGTGGAGTAAGAGAAGTGTGAAAAACCCGAGGCGAAGAAACAGGGGAGAAGAATACGAGGAGCAAGAAAAAAAAAAGCAAAATACAAAAACGAGGAGAACACAAGGGGCGAAAATCAGAGGAGGATCAACAGTATGCCACTACGTGGAGTAAGAGAAGTGTGAAAAACCCGAGGCGAAGAAACAGGGGAGAAGAATACGAGGAGCAAGAAAAAAAAAGCAAAATACAAAAACGAGGAGAACACAAGGGGCGAAAATCAGAGGAGGATCAACAGTATGCCACTACGTGGAGTAAGAGAAGTGTGAAAAACCCGAGGCGAAGAAACAGGGGAGAAGAATACGAGGAGCAAGAAAAAAAAAGCAAAATACAAAAACGAGGAGAACACAAGGGGCGAAAATCAGAGGAGGATCAAAAGTGTGGCACTACGTGGAGTAAGAGAAGTGTGAAAAACCCGAGGCGAAGAAACAGGGGAGAAGAATACGAGGAGCAAGAAAAAAAAAAGCAAAATACAAAAACGAGGAAAACACAAGGGGCGAAAATCAGAGGAGGATCAACAGTATGCCACTACGTGGAGTAAGAGAAGTGTGAAAAACCCGAGGCGAAGAAACAGGGGAGAAGAATACGAGGAGCAAGAAAAAAAAAAGCAAAATACAAAAACGAGGAGAACACAAGGGGCGAAAATCAGAGGAGGATCAACAGTATGCCACTACGTGGAGTAAGAGAAGTGTGAAAAACCCGAGGCGAAGAAACAGGGGAGAAGAATACGAGGAGCAAGAAAAAAAAAGCAAAATACAAAAACGAGGAGAACACAAGGGGCGAAAATCAGAGGAGGATCAACAGTATGCCACTACGTGGAGTAAGAGAAGTGTGAAAAACCCGAGGCGAAGAAACAGGGGAGAAGAATACGAGGAGTAAGAAAAAAACAGCAAAATACAAAAACGAGGAGAACACAAGGGGCGAAAATCAGAGGAGGATCAACAGTATGCCACTACGTGGAGTAAGAGAAGTGTGAAAAACCCGAGGCGAAGAAACAGGGGAGAAGAATACGAGGAGCAAGAAAAAAAAAGCAAAATACAAAAACGAGGAGAAAAAAAGGGGCGAAAATCAGAGGAGGATCAACAGTATGCCACTACGTGGAGTAAGAGAAGTGTGAAAAACCCGAGGCGAAGAAACAGGGGAGAAGAATACGAGGAGTAAGAAAAAAACAGCAAAATACAAAAACGAGGAGAACACAAGGGGCGAAAATCAGAGGAGGATCAACAGTATGCCACTACGTGGAGTAAGAGAAGTGTGAAAAACCCGAGGCGAAGAAACAGGGGAGAAGAATACGAGGAGCAAGAAAAAAAAAGCAAAATACAAAAACGAGGAGAACACAAGGGGCGAAAATCAGAGGAGGATCAAAAGTGTGGCACTACGTGGAGTAAGAGAAGTGTGAAAAACCCGAGGCGAAGAAACAGGGGAGAAGAATACGAGGAGCAAGAAAAAAAAAGCAAAATACAAAAACGAGGAAAACACAAGGGGCGAAAATCAGAGGAGGATCAACAGTATGCCACTACGTGGAGTAAGAGAAGTGTGAAAAACCCGAGGCGAAGAAACAGGGGAGAAGAATACGAGGAGCAAGAAAAAAAAAGCAAAATACAAAAACGAGGAGAACACAAGGGGCGAAAATCAGAGGAGGATCAACAGTATGCCACTACGTGGAGTAAGAGAAGTGTGAAAAACCCGAGGCGAAGAAACAGGGGAGAAGAATACGAGGAGCAAGAAAAAAAAAGCAAAATACAAAAACGAGGAGAACACAAGGGGCGAAAATCAGAGGAGGATCAACAGTATGCCACTACGTGGAGTAAGAGAAGTGTGAAAAACCCGAGGCGAAGAAACAGGGGAGAAGAATACGAGGAGTAAGAAAAAAACAGCAAAATACAAAAACGAGGAGAACACAAGGGGCGAAAATCAGAGGAGGATCAACAGTATGCCACTACGTGGAGTAAGAGAAGTGTGAAAAACCCGAGGCGAAGAAACAGGGGAGAAGAATACGAGGAGCAAGAAAAAAAAAGCAAAATACAAAAACGAGGAGAACACAAGGGGCGAAAATCAGAGGAGGATCAACAGTATGCCACTACGTGGAGTAAGAGAAGTGTGAAAATGCTGATGCGAAGAAACAGGGGAGAAGAATACGAGGAGCAAGAAAAAAAAAGCAAAATACAAAAACGAGGAGAACACAAGGGGCGAAAATCAGAGGAGGATCAACAGTATGCCACTACGTGGAGTAAGAGAAGTGTGAAAAACCCGAGGCGAAGAAACAGGGGAGAAGAATACGAGGAGCAAGAAAAAAAAAGCAAAATACAAAAACGAGGAGAACACAAGGGGCGAAAATCAGAGGAGGATCAAAAGTGTGGCACTACGTGGAGTAAGAGAAGTGTGAAAAACCTGAGGCGAAGAAACAGGGGAGAAGAATACGAGGAGCAAGAAAAAAAAAGCAAAATACAAAAACGAGGAGAACACAAGGGGCGAAAATCAGAGGAGGATCAACAGTATGCCACTACGTGGAGTAAGAGAAGTGTGAAAAACCCGAGGCGAAGAAACAGGGGAGAAGAATACGAGGAGCAAGAAAAAAAAAGCAAAATACAAAAACGAGGAGAACACAAGGGGCGAAAATCAGAGGAGGATCAACAGTATGCCACTACGTGGAGTAAGAGAAGTGTGAAAAACCCGAAGCGAAGAAACAGGGGAGAAGAATACGAGGAGCAAGAAAAAAAAAGCAAAATGCAAAAACGAGGAGAACACAAGGGGCGAAAATCAGAGGAGGATCAACAGTATGCCACTACGTGGAGTAAGAGAAGTGTGAAAAACCCGAGGCGAAGAAACAGGGGAGAAGAATACGAGGAGCAAGAAAAAAAAAGCAAAATACAAAAACGAGGAGAACACAAGGGGCGAAAATCAGAGGAGGATCAAAAGTGTGGCACTACGTGGAGTAAGAGAAGTGTGAAAAACCCGAGGCGAAGAAACAGGGGAGAAGAATACGAGGAGCAAGAAAAAAAAAGCAAAATAAAAAAACGAGGAAAACACAAGGGGCGAAAATCAGAGGAGCACCAACAGTATGCCACTACGTGGAGTAAGAGAAGTGTGAAAAACCCGAGGCGAAGAAACAGGGGAGAAGAATACGAGGAGCAAGAAAAAAAAAGCAAAATACAAAAACGAGGAGAACACAAGGGGCGAAAATCAGAGGAGGATCAACAGTATGCCACTACGTGGAGTAAGAGAAGTGTGAAAAACCCGAGGCGAAGAAACAGGGGAGAAGAATACGAGGAGCAAGAAAAAAAAAGCAAAATACAAAAACGAGGAGAACACAAGGGGCGAAAATCAGAGGAGGATCAACAGTATGCCACTACGTGGAGTAAGAGAAGTGTGAAAAACCCGAGGCGAAGAATCAGGGGAGAAGAATACGAGGAGTAAGAAAAAAACAGCAAAATACAAAAACGAGGAGAACACAAGGGGCGAAAATCAGAGGAGGATCAACAGTATGCCACTACGTGGAGTAAGAGAAGTGTGAAAAACCCGAGGCGAAGAAACAGGGGAGAAGAATACGAGGAGCAAGAAAAAAAAAGCAAAATACAAAAACGAGGAGAACACAAGGGGCGAAAATCAGAGGAGGATCAACAGTATGCCACTACGTGGAGTAAGAGAAGTGTGAAAATGCTGATGCGAAGAAACAGGGGAGAAGAATACGAGGAGCAAGAAAAAAAAAGCAAAATACAAAAACGAGGAGAACACAAGGGGCGAAAATCAGAGGAGGATCAACAGTATGCCACTACGTGGAGTAAGAGAAGTGTGAAAAACCCGAGGCGAAGAAACAGGGGAGAAGAATACGAGGAGCAAGAAAAAAAAAGCAAAATACAAAAACGAGGAGAACACAAGGGGCGAAAATCAGAGGAGGATCAAAAGTGTGGCACTACGTGGAGTAAGAGAAGTGTGAAAAACCTGAGGCGAAGAAACAGGGGAGAAGAATACGAGGAGCAAGAAAAAAAAAGCAAAATACAAAAACGAGGAGAACACAAGGGGCGAAAATCAGAGGAGGATCAACAGTATGCCACTACGTGGAGTAAGAGAAGTGTGAAAAACCCGAGGCGAAGAAACAGGGGAGAAGAATACGAGGAGCAAGAAAAAAAAAGCAAAATACAAAAACGAGGAGAACACAAGGGGCGAAAATCAGAGGAGGATCAACAGTATGCCACTACGTGGAGTAAGAGAAGTGTGAAAAACCCGAGGCGAAGAAACAGGGGAGAAGAATACGAGGAGCAAGAAAAAAAAAGCAAAATACAAAAACGAGGAGAACACAAGGGGCGAAAATCAGAGGAGGATCAACAGTATGCCACTACGTGGAGTAAGAGAAGTGTGAAAATGCTGATGCGAAGAAACAGGGGAGAAGAATACGAGGAGCAAGAAAAAAAAAGCAAAATACAAAAATGAGGAGAACACAAGGGGCGAAAATCAGAGGAGGATCAACAGTATGCCACTACGTGGAGTAAGAGAAGTGTGAAAAACCCGAGGCGAAGAAACAGGGGAGAAGAATACGAGGAGCAAGAAAAAAAAAGCAAAATACAAAAACGAGGAGAACACAAGGGGCGAAAATCAGAGGAGGATCAACAGTATGCCACTCCGTGGAGTAAGAGAAGTGTGAAAAACCCGAGGCGAAGAAACAGGGGAGAAGAATACGAGGAGCAAGAAAAAAAAAGCAAAATACAGAAACGAGGAGAACACAAGGGGCGAAAATCAGAGGAGGATCAACAGTATGCCACTACGTGGAGTAAGAGAAGTGTGAAAATGCTCATGCGAAGAAACAGGGGAGAAGAATACGAGGAGCAAGGAAAAAAAAAGCAAAATACAAAAACGAGGAGAACACAAGGGGCGAAAATCAGAGGAGGATCAACAGTATGCCACTACGTGGAGTAAGAGAAGTGTGAAAAACCCGAGGCGAAGAAACAGGGGAGAAGAATACGAGGAGCAAGAAAAAAAAAGCAAAATACAAAATCGAGGAGAACACAAGGGGCGAAAATCAGAGGAGGATCAACAGTATGCCACTACGTGGAGTAAGAGAAGTGTGAAAAACCCGAGGCGAAGAAACAGGGGAGAAGAATACGAGGAGCAAGAAAAAAAAAGCAAAATACAAAAACGAGGAGAACACAAGGGGCGAAAATCAGAGGAGGATCAACAGTATGCCACTACGTGGAGTAAGAGAAGTTTGAAAATGCTGATGCGAAGAAACAGGGGAGAAGAATACGAGGAGCAAGAAAAAAAAAGCAAAATACAAAAACGAGGAGAACACAAGGGGCGAAAATCAGAGGAGGATCAACAGTATGCCACTACGTGGAGTAAGAGAAGTGTGAAAAACCCGAGGCGAAGAAACAGGGGAGAAGAATACGAGGAGCAAGAAAAAAAAAGCAAAATACAAAAACGAGGAGAACACAAGGGGCGAAAATCAGAGGAGGATCAACAGTATGCCACTACGTGGAGTAAGAGAAGTGTGAAAAACCCGAGGCGAAGAAACAGGGGAGAAGAATACGAGGAGCAAGAAAAAAAAAGCAAAATACAAAAACGAGGAGAACACAAGGGGCGAAAATCAGAGGAGGATCAAAAGTGTGGCACTACGTGGAGTAAGAGAAGTGTGAAAAACCCGAGGCGAAGAAACAGGGGAGAAGAATACGAGGAGCAAGAAAAAAAAAGCAAAATACAAAAACGAGGAAAACACAAGGGGCGAAAATCAGAGGAGGATCAACAGTATGCCACTACGTGGAGTAAGAGAAGTGTGAAAAACCCGAGGCGAAGAAACAGGGGAGAAGAATACGAGGAGCAAGAAAAAAAAAGCAAAATACAAAAACGAGGAGAACACAAGGGGCGAAAATCAGAGGAGGATCAACAGTATGCCACTACGTGGAGTAAGAGAAGTGTGAAAAACCCGAGGCGAAGAAACAGGGGAGAAGAATACGAGGAGCAAGAAAAAAAAAGCAAAATACAAAAACGAGGAGAACACAAGGGGCGAAAATCAGAGGAGGATCAACAGTATGCCACTACGTGGAGTAAGAGAAGTGTGAAAAACCCGAGGCGAAGAAACAGGGGAGAAGAATACGAGGAGCAAGAAAAAAACAGCAAAATACAAAAACGAGGAGAACACAAGGGGCGAAAATCAGAGGAGGATCAACAGTATGCCACTACGTGGAGTAAGAGAAGTGTGAAAAACCCGAGGCGAAGAAACAGGGGAGAAGAATACGAGGAGCAAGAAAAAAAAAGCAAAATACAAAAACGAGGAGAACACAAGGGGCGAAAATCAGAGGAGGATCAACAGTATGCCACTACGTGGAGTAAGAGAAGTGTGAAAATGCTGATGCGAAGAAACAGGGGAGAAGAATACGAGGAGCAAGAAAAAAAAAGCAAAATACAAAAACGAGGAGAACACAAGGGGCGAAAATCAGAGGAGGATCAACAGTATGCCACTACGTGGAGTAAGAGAAGTGTGAAAAACCCGAGGCGAAGAAACAGGGGAGAAGAATACGAGGAGCAAGAAAAAAAAAGCAAAATACAAAAACGAGGAGAACACAAGGGGCGAAAATCAGAGGAGGATCAAAAGTGTGGCACTACGTGGAGTAAGAGAAGTGTGAAAAACCTGAGGCGAAGAAACAGGGGAGAAGAATAGGAGGAGCAAGAAAAAAAAAGCAAAATACAAAAACGAGGAGAACACAAGGGGCGAAAATCAGAGGAGGATCAAAAGTGTGGCACTACGTGGAGTAAGAGAAGTGTGAAAAACCCGAGGCGAAGAAACAGGGGAGAAGAATACGAGCAGCAAGAAAAAAAAAGCAAAATACAAAAACGAGGAGAACACAAGGGGCGAAAATCAGAGGAGGATCAACAGTATGCCACTACGTGGAGTAAGAGAAGTGTGAAAAACCCGAGGCGAAGAAACAGGGGAGAAGAATACGAGGAGCAAGAAAAAAAAAGCAAAATACAAAAACGAGGAGAACACAAGGGGCGAAAATCAGAGGAGGATCAACAGTATGCCACTACGTGGAGTAAGAGAAGTGTGAAAAACCCGAGGCGAAGAAACAGGGGAGAAGAATACGAGGAGCAAGAAAAAAAAAGCAAAATACAAAAACGAGGAGAACACAAGGGGCGAAAATCAGAGGAGGATCAACAGTATGCCACTACGTGGAGTAAGAGAAGTGTGAAAATGCTGATGCGAAGAAACAGGGGAGAAGAATACGAGGAGCAAGAAAAAAAAAGCAAAATACAAAAACGAGGAGAACACAAGGGGCGAAAATCAGAGGAGGATCAACAGTATGCCACTACGTGGAGTAAGAGAAGTGTGAAAAACCCGAGGCGAAGAAACAGGGGAGAAGAATACGAGGAGCAAGAAAAAAAAAGCAAAATACAAAAACGAGGAGAACACAAGGGGCGAAAATCAGAGGAGGATCAACAGTATGCCACTACGTGGAGTAAGAGAAGTGTGAAAAACCCGAGGCGAAGAAACAGGGGAGAAGAATACGAGGAGCAAGAAAAAAAAAGCAAAATACAGAAACGAGGAGAACACAAGGGGCGAAAATCAGAGGAGGATCAACAGTATGCCACTACGTGGAGTAAGAGAAGTGTGAAAATGCTCATGCGAAGAAACAGGGGAGAAGAATACGAGGAGCAAGGAAAAAAAAGCAAAATACAAAAACGAGGAGAACACAAGGGGCGAAAATCAGAGGAGGATCAACAGTATGCCACTACGTGGAGTAAGAGAAGTGTGAAAAACCCGAGGCAAAGAAACAGGGGAGAAGAATACGAGCAGCAAGAAAAAAACAGCAAAATACAAAAACGAGGAGAACACAAGGGGCGAAAATCAGAGGAGGATCAACAGTATGCCACTACGTGGAGTAAGAGAAGTGTGAAAAACCCGAGGCGAAGAAACAGGGGAGAAGAATACGAGGAGCAAGAAAAAAAAAGCAAAATACAAAAACGAGGAGAACACAAGGGGCGAAAATCAGAGGAGGATCAACAGTATGCCACTACGTGGAGTAAGAGAAGTGTGAAAATGCTGATGCGAAGAAACAGGGGAGAAGAATACGAGGAGCAAGAAAAAAAAAGCAAAATACAAAAACGAGGAGAACACAAGGGGCGAAAATCAGAGGAGGATCAACAGTATGCCACTACGTGGAGTAAGAGAAGTGTGAAAAACCCGAGGCGAAGAAACAGGGGAGAAGAATACAAGGAGCAAGAAAAAAAAAGCAAAATACAAAATCGAGGAGAACACAAGGGGCGAAAATCAGAGGAGGATCAACAGTATGCCACTACGTGGAGTAAGAGAAGTGTGAAAAACCCGAGGCGAAGAAACAGGGGAGAAGAATACGAGGAGCAAGAAAAAAAAAGCAAAATACAAAAACGAGGAGAACACAAGGGGCGAAAATCAGAGGAGGATCAACAGTATGCCACTACGTGGAGTAAGAGAAGTGTGAAAAACCCGAGGCAAAGAAACAGGGGAGAAGAATACGAGGAGCAAGAAAAAAAAAGCAAAATACAAAAACGAGGAGAACACAAGGGGCGAAAATCAGAGGAGGATCAACAGTATGCCACTACGTGGAGTAAGAGAAGTGTGAAAAACCCGAGGCGAAGAAACAGGGGAGAAGAATACGAGGAGCAAGAAAAAAAAAGCAAAATACAAAAACGAGGAGAACACAAGGGGCGAAAATCAGAGGAGGATCAACAGTATGCCACTACGTGGAGTAAGAGAAGTGTGAAAAACCCGAGGCGAAGAAACAGGGGAGAAGAATACGAGGAGCAAGAAAAAAAAAGCAAAATACAAAAACGAGGAGAACACAAGGGGCGAAAATCAGAGGAGGATCAAAAGTGTGGCACTACGTGGAGTAAGAGAAGTGTGAAAAACCCGAGGCGAAGAAACAGGGGAGAAGAATACGAGGAGCAAGAAAAAAACAGCAAAATACAAAAACGAGGAAAACACAAGGGGCGAAAATCAGAGGAGGATCAACAGTATGCCACTACGTGGAGTAAGAGAAGTGTGAAAAACCCGAGGCGAAGAAACAGGGGAGAAGAATACGAGGAGCAAGAAAAAAAAAGCAAAATACAAAAACGAGGAGAACACAAGGGGCGAAAATCAGAGGAGGATCAACAGTATGCCACTACGTGGAGTAAGAGAAGTGTGAAAAACCCGAGGCGAAGAAACAGGGGAGAAGAATACGAGGAGCAAGAAAAAAACAGCAAAATACAAAAACGAGGAGAACACAAGGGGCGAAAATCAGAGGAGGATCAACAGTATGCCACTACGTGGAGTAAGAGAAGTGTGAAAAACCCGAGGCGAAGAAACAGGGGAGAAGAATACGAGGAGCAAGAAAAAAAAAGCAAAATACAAAAACGAGGAGAACACAAGGGGCGAAAATCAGAGGAGGATCAACAGTATGCCACTACGTGGAGTAAGAGAAGTGTGAAAATGCTGATGCGAAGAAACAGGGGAGAAGAATACGAGGAGCAAGAAAAAAAAAGCAAAATACAAAAACGAGGAGAACACAAGGGGCGAAAATCAGAGGAGGATCAACAGTATGCCACTACGTGGAGTAAGAGAAGTGTGAAAAACCCGAGGCGAAGAAACAGGGGAGAAGAATACGAGGAGCAAGGAAAAAAAAAGCAAAATACAAAAACGAGGAGAACACAAGGGGCGAAAATCAGAGGAGGATCAACAGTATGCCACTACGTGGAGTAAGAGAAGTGTGAAAAACCTGAGGCGAAGAAACAGGGGAGAAGAATACGAGGAGCAAGAAAAAAAAAGCAAAATACAAAAACGAGGAGAACACAAGGGGCGAAAATCAGAGGAGGATCAAAAGTGTGGCACTACGTGGAGTAAGAGAAGTGTGAAAAACCCGATGCGAAGAAACAGGGGAGAAGAATACGAGCAGCAAGAAAAAAAAAGCAAAATACAAAAACGAGGAGAACACAAGGGGCGAAAATCAGAGGAGGATCAACAGTATGCCACTACGTGGAGTAAGAGAAGTGTGAAAAACCCGAGGCGAAGAAACAGGGGAGAAGAATACGAGGAGCAAGAAAAAAAAAGCAAAATACAAAAACGAGGAGAACACAAGGGGCGAAAATCAGAGGAGGATCAACAGTATGCCACTACGTGGAGTAAGAGAAGTGTGAAAAACCCGAGGCGAAGAAACAGGGGAGAAGAATACGAGGAGCAAGAAAAAAAAAGCAAAATACAAAAACGAGGAGAACACAAGGGGCGAAAATCAGAGGAGGATCAACAGTATGCCACTACGTGGAGTAAGAGAAGTGTGAAAATGCTGATGCGAAGAAACAGGGGAGAAGAATACGAGGAGCAAGAAAAAAAAAGCAAAATACAAAAACGAGGAGAACACAAGGGGCGAAAATCAGAGGAGGATCAACAGTATGCCACTACGTGGAGTAAGAGAAGTGTGAAAAACCCGAGGCGAAGAAACAGGGGAGAAGAATACGAGGAGCAAGAAAAAAAAAGCAAAATACAAAAACGAGGAGAACACAAGGGGCGAAAATCAGAGGAGGATCAACAGTATGCCACTACGTGGAGTAAGAGAAGTGTGAAAAACCCGAGGCGAAGAAACAGGGGAGAAGAATACGAGGAGCAAGAAAAAAAAAGCAAAATACAGAAACGAGGAGAACACAAGGGGCGAAAATCAGAGGAGGATCAACAGTATGCCACTACGTGGAGTAAGAGAAGTGTGAAAATGCTCATGCGAAGAAACAGGGGAGAAGAATACGAGGAGCAAGGAAAAAAAAGCAAAATACAAAAACGAGGAGAACACAAGGGGCGAAAATCAGAGGAGGATCAACAGTATGCCACTACGTGGAGTAAGAGAAGTGTGAAAAACCCGAGGCGAAGAAACAGGGGAGAAGAATACGAGGAGCAAGAAAAAAAAAGCAAAATACAAAAACGAGGAGAACACAAGGGGCGAAAATCAGAGGAGGATCAACAGTATGCCACTACGTGGAGTAAGAGAAGTGTGAAAAACCCGAGGCGAATAAACAGGGGAGAAGAATACAAGGAGCAAGAAAAAAAAAGCAAAATACAAAATCGAGGAGAACACAAGGGGCGAAAATCAGAGGAGGATCAACAGTATGCCACTACGTGGAGTAAGAGAAGTGTGAAAAACCCGAGGCGAAGAAACAGGGGAGAAGAATACGAGGAGCAAGAAAAAAAAAGCAAAATACAAAAACGAGGAGAACACAAGGGGCGAAAATCAGAGGAGGATCAACAGTATGCCACTACGTGGAGTAAGAGAAGTGTGAAAAACCCGAGGCGAAGAAACAGGGGAGAAGAATACGAGGAGCAAGAAAAAAAAAGCAAAATACAAAAACGAGGAGAACACAAGGGGCGAAAATCAGAGGAGGATCAACAGTATGCCACTACGTGGAGTAAGAGAAGTGTGAAAAACCCGAGGCGAAGAAACAGGGGAGAAGAATACGAGGAGCAAGAAAAAAAAAGCAAAATACAAAAACGAGGAGAACACAAGGGGCGAAAATCAGAGGAGGATCAAAAGTGTGGCACTACGTGGAGTAAGAGAAGTGTGAAAAACCCGAGGCGAAGAAACAGGGGAGAAGAATACGAGGAGCAAGAAAAAAAAAGCAAAATACAAAAACGAGGAAAACACAAGGGGCGAAAATCAGAGGAGGATCAACAGTATGCCACTACGTGGAGTAAGAGAAGTGTGAAAAACCCGAGGCGAAGAAACAGGGGAGAAGAATACGAGGAGCAAGAAAAAAAAAGCAAAATACAAAAACGAGGAGAACACAAGGGGCGAAAATCAGAGGAGGATCAACAGTATGCCACTACGTGGAGTAAGAGAAGTGTGAAAAACCCGAGGCGAAGAAACAGGGGAGAAGAATACGAGGAGCAAGAAAAAAACAGCAAAATACAAAAACGAGGAGAACACAAGGGGCGAAAATCAGAGGAGGATCAACAGTATGCCACTACGTGGAGTAAGAGAAGTGTGAAAAACCCGAGGCGAAGAAACAGGGGAGAAGAATACGAGGAGCAAGAAAAAAAAAGCAAAATACAAAAACGAGGAGAACACAAGGGGCGAAAATCAGAGGAGGATCAACAGTATGCCACTACGTGGAGTAAGAGAAGTGTGAAAAACCCGAGGCGAAGAAACAGGGGAGAAGAATACGAGGAGCAAGAAAAAAAAAGCAAAATACAAAAACGAGGAGAACACAAGGGGCGAAAATCAGAGGAGGATCAACAGTATGCCACTACGTGGAGTAAGAGAAGTGTGAAAAACCCGAGGCGAAGAAACAGGGGAGAAGAATACGAGGAGCAAGAAAAAAAAAGCAAAATACAAAAACGAGGAGAACACAAGGGGCGAAAATCAGAGGAGGATCAACAGTATGCCACTACGTGGAGTAAGAGAAGTGTGAAAAACCCGAGGCGAAGAAACAGGGGAGAAGAATACGAGGAGCAAGAAAAAAAAAGCAAAATACAAAAACGAGGAGAACACAAGGGGCGAAAATCAGAGGAGGATCAACAGTATGCCACTACGTGGAGTAAGAGAAGTGTGAAAAACCCGAGGCGAAGAAACAGGGGAGAAGAATACGAGCAGCAAGAAAAAAACAGCAAAATACAAAAACGAGGAGAACACAAGGGGCGAAAATCAGAGGAGGATCAACAGTATGCCACTACGTGGAGTAAGAGAAGTGTGAAAAACCCGAGGCGAAGAAACAGGGGAGAAGAATACGAGGAGCAAGAAAAAAAAAGCAAAATACAAAAACGAGGAGAACACAAGGGGCGAAAATCAGAGGAGGATCAACAGTATGCCACTACGTGGAGTAAGAGAAGTGTGAAAAACCCGAGGCGAAGAAACAGGGGAGAAGAATACGAGGAGCAAGAAAAAAAAAGCAAAATACAAAAACGAGGAGAACACAAGGGGCGAAAATCAGAGGAGGATCAACAGTATGCCACTACGTGGAGTAAGAGAAGTGTGAAAAACCCGAGGCGAAGAAACAGGGGAGAAGAATACGAGGAGCAAGGAAAAAAAAGCAAAATACAAAAACGAGGAGAACACAAGGGGCGAAAATCAGAGGAGGATCAACAGTATGCCACTACGTGGAGGAAGAGAAGTGTGAAAATGCTGATGCGAAGAAACAGGGGAGAAGAATACGAGGAGCAAGAAAAAAAAAGCAAAATACAAAAACGAGGAGAACACAAGGGGCGAAAATCAGAGGAGGATCAACAGTATGCCACTACGTGGAGTAAGAGAAGTGTGAAAAACCCGAGGCGAAGAAACAGGGGAGAAGAATACAAGGAGCAAGAAAAAAAAAGCAAAATACAAAATCGAGGAGAACACAAGGGGCGAAAATCAGAGGAGGATCAACAGTATGCCACTACGTGGAGTAAGAGAAGTGTGAAAAACCCGAGGCGAAGAAACAGGGGAGAAGAATACGAGCAGCAAGAAAAAAAAAGCAAAATACAAAAACGAGGAGAACACAAGGGGCGAAAATCAGAGGAGGATCAACAGTATGCCACTACGTGGAGTAAGAGAAGTGTGAAAAACCCGAGGCGAAGAAACAGGGGAGAAGAATACGAGGAGCAAGAAAAAAAAAGCAAAATACAAAAACGAGGAGAACACAAGGGGCGAAAATCAGAGGAGGATCAACAGTATGCCACTACGTGGAGTAAGAGAAGTGTGAAAAACCCGAGGCGAAGAAACAGGGGAGAAGAATACGAGGAGTAAGAAAAAAACAGCAAAATACAAAAACGAGGAGAACACAAGGGGCGAAAATCAGAGGAGGATCAACAGTATGCCACTACGTGGAGTAAGAGAAGTGTGAAAAACCCGAGGCGAAGAAACAGGGGAGAAGAATACGAGGAGCAAGAAAAAAAAAGCAAAATACAAAAACGAGGAGAACACAAGGGGCGAAAATCAGAGGAGGATCAACAGTATGCCACTACGTGGAGTAAGAGAAGTGTGAAAATGCTGATGCGAAGAAACAGGGGAGAAGAATACGAGGAGCAAGAAAAAAAAAGCAAAATACAAAAACGAGGAGAACACAAGGGGCGAAAATCAGAGGAGGATCAACAGTATGCCACTACGTGGAGTAAGAGAAGTGTGAAAAACCCGAGGCGAAGAAACAGGGGAGAAGAATACGAGGAGCAAGAAAAAAAAAGCAAAATACAAAAACGAGGAGAACACAAGGGGCGAAAATCAGAGGAGGATCAAAAGTGTGGCACTACGTGGAGTAAGAGAAGTGTGAAAAACCCGAGGCGAAGAAACAGGGGAGAAGAATACGAGGAGCAAGAAAAAAAAAGCAAAATACAAAAACGAGGAGAACACAAGGGGCGAAAATCAGAGGAGGATCAACAGTATGCCACTACGTGGAGTAAGAGAAGTGTGAAAAACCCGAGGCGAAGAAACAGGGGAGAAGAATACGAGGAGCAAGAAAAAAAAAGCAAAATACAAAAACGAGGAGAACACAAGGGGCGAAAATCAGAGGAGGATCAACAGTATGCCACTACGTGGAGTAAGAGAAGTGTGAAAAACCCGAGGCGAAGAAACAGGGGAGAAGAATACGAGGAGCAAGAAAAAAAAAGCAAAATGCAAAAACGAGGAGAACACAAGGGGCGAAAATCAGAGGAGGATCAACAGTATGCCACTACGTGGAGTAAGAGAAGTGTGAAAATGCTGATGCGAAGAAACAGGGGAGAAGAATACGAGGAGCAAGAAAAAAAAAGCAAAATACAAAAATGAGGAGAACACAAGGGGCGAAAATCAGAGGAGGATCAACAGTATGCCACTACGTGGAGTAAGAGAAGTGTGAAAAACCCGAGGCGAAGAAACCGGGGAGAAGAATACGAGGAGCAAGAAAAAAAAAGCAAAATACAAAAACGAGGAGAACACAAGGGGCGAAAATCAGAGGAGGATCAACAGTATGCCACTCCGTGGAGTAAGAGAAGTGTGAAAAACCCGAGGCGAAGAAACAGGGGAGAAGAATACGAGGAGCAAGAAAAAAAAAGCAAAATACAGAAACGAGGAGAACACAAGGGGCGAAAATCAGAGGAGGATCAACAGTATGCCACTACGTGGAGTAAGAGAAGTGTGAAAATGCTCATGCGAAGAAACAGGGGAGAAGAATACGAGGAGCAAGGAAAAAAAAGCAAAATACAAAAACGAGGAGAACACAAGGGGCGAAAATCAGAGGAGGATCAACAGTATGCCACTACGTGGAGTAAGAGAAGTGTGAAAAACCCGAGGCGAAGAAACAGGGGAGAAGAATACGAGGAGCAAGAAAAAAAAAGCAAAATACAAAATCGAGGAGAACACAAGGGGCGAAAATCAGAGGAGGATCAACAGTATGCCACTACGTGGAGTAAGAGAAGTGTGAAAAACCCGAGGCGAAGAAACAGGGGAGAAGAATACGAGGAGCAAGAAAAAAAAAGCAAAATACAAAAACGAGGAGAACACAAGGGGCGAAAATCAGAGGAGGATCAACAGTATGCCACTACGTGGAGTAAGAGAAGTTTGAAAATGCTGATGCGAAGAAACAGGGGAGAAGAATACGAGGAGCAAGAAAAAAAAAGCAAAATACAAAAACGAGGAGAACACAAGGGGCGAAAATCAGAGGAGGATCAACAGTATGCCACTACGTGGAGTAAGAGAAGTGTGAAAAACCCGAGGCGAAGAAACAGGGGAGAAGAATACGAGGAGCAAGAAAAAAAAAGCAAAATACAAAAACGAGGAGAACACAAGGGGCGAAAATCAGAGGAGGATCAACAGTATGCCACTACGTGGAGTAAGAGAAGTGTGAAAAACCCGAGGCGAAGAAACAGGGGAGAAGAATACGAGGAGCAAGAAAAAAAAAGCAAAATACAAAAACGAGGAGAACACAAGGGGCGAAAATCAGAGGAGGATCAAAAGTGTGGCACTACGTGGAGTAAGAGAAGTGTGAAAAACCCGAGGCGAAGAAACAGGGGAGAAGAATACGAGGAGCAAGAAAAAAAAAGCAAAATACAAAAACGAGGAAAACACAAGGGGCGAAAATCAGAGGAGGATCAACAGTATGCCACTACGTGGAGTAAGAGAAGTGTGAAAAACCCGAGGCGAAGAAACAGGGGAGAAGAATACGAGGAGCAAGAAAAAAAAAGCAAAATACAAAAACGAGGAGAACACAAGGGGCGAAAATCAGAGGAGGATCAACAGTATGCCACTACGTGGAGTAAGAGAAGTGTGAAAAACCCGAGGCGAAGAAACAGGGGAGAAGAATACGAGGAGCAAGAAAAAAAAAGCAAAATACAAAAACGAGGAGAACACAAGGGGCGAAAATCAGAGGAGGATCAACAGTATGCCACTACGTGGAGTAAGAGAAGTGTGAAAAACCCGAGGCGAAGAAACAGGGGAGAAGAATACGAGGAGCAAGAAAAAAACAGCAAAATACAAAAACGAGGAGAACACAAGGGGCGAAAATCAGAGGAGGATCAACAGTATGCCACTACGTGGAGTAAGAGAAGTGTGAAAAACCCGAGGCGAAGAAACAGGGGAGAAGAATACGAGGAGCAAGAAAAAAAAAGCAAAATACAAAAACGAGGAGAACACAAGGGGCGAAAATCAGAGGAGGATCAACAGTATGCCACTACGTGGAGTAAGAGAAGTGTGAAAATGCTGATGCGAAGAAACAGGGGAGAAGAATACGAGGAGCAAGAAAAAAAAAGCAAAATACAAAAACGAGGAGAACACAAGGGGCGAAAATCAGAGGAGGATCAACAGTATGCCACTACGTGGAGTAAGAGAAGTGTGAAAAACCCGAGGCGAAGAAACAGGGGAGAAGAATACGAGGAGCAAGAAAAAAAAAGCAAAATACAAAAACGAGGAGAACACAAGGGGCGAAAATCAGAGGAGGATCAAAAGTGTGGCACTACGTGGAGTAAGAGAAGTGTGAAAAACCTGAGGCGAAGAAACAGGGGAGAAGAATAGGAGGAGCAAGAAAAAAAAAGCAAAATACAAAAACGAGGAGAACACAAGGGGCGAAAATCAGAGGAGGATCAAAAGTGTGGCACTACGTGGAGTAAGAGAAGTGTGAAAAACCCGAGGCGAAGAAACAGGGGAGAAGAATACGAGCAGCAAGAAAAAAAAAGCAAAATACAAAAACGAGGAGAACACAAGGGGCGAAAATCAGAGGAGGATCAACAGTATGCCACTCCGTGGAGTAAGAGAAGTGTGAAAAACCCGAGGCGAAGAAACAGGGGAGAAGAATACGAGGAGCAAGAAAAAAAAAGCAAAATACAAAAACGAGGAGAACACAAGGGGCGAAAATCAGAGGAGGATCAACAGTATGCCACTACGTGGAGTAAGAGAAGTGTGAAAAACCCGAGGCGAAGAAACAGGGGAGAAGAATACGAGGAGCAAGAAAAAAAAAGCAAAATACAAAAACGAGGAGAACACAAGGGGCGAAAATCAGAGGAGGATCAACAGTATGCCACTACGTGGAGTAAGAGAAGTGTGAAAATGCTGATGCGAAGAAACAGGGGAGAAGAATACGAGGAGCAAGAAAAAAAAAGCAAAATACAAAAACGAGGAGAACACAAGGGGCGAAAATCAGAGGAGGATCAACAGTATGCCACTACGTGGAGTAAGAGAAGTGTGAAAAACCCGAGGCGAAGAAACAGGGGAGAAGAATACGAGGAGCAAGAAAAAAAAAGCAAAATACAAAAACGAGGAGAACACAAGGGGCGAAAATCAGAGGAGGATCAACAGTATGCCACTACGTGGAGTAAGAGAAGTGTGAAAAACCCGAGGCGAAGAAACAGGGGAGAAGAATACGAGGAGCAAGAAAAAAAAAGCAAAATACAGAAACGAGGAGAACACAAGGGGCGAAAATC
Source organism: Cervus elaphus (assembly GCF_910594005.1). NCBI lineage: Eukaryota > Metazoa > Chordata > Mammalia > Artiodactyla > Cervidae > Cervus > Cervus elaphus. Next base: position 286,573 of record NW_025316740.1, read on the forward strand.
AGAGGAGGATCAACAGTATGCCACTACGTGGAGTAAGAGAAGTGTGAAAATGCTCATGCGAAGAAACAGGGGAGAAGAATACGAGGAGCAAGGAAAAAAAAGCAAAATACAAAAACGAGGAGAACACAAGGGGCGAAAATCAGAGGAGGATCAACAGTATGCCACTACGTGGAGTAAGAGAAGTGTGAAAAACCCGAGGCAAAGAAACAGGGGAGAAGAATACGAGCAGCAAGAAAAAAACAGCAAAATACAAAAACGAGGAGAACACAAGGGGCGAAAATCAGAGGAGGATCAACAGTATGCCACTACGTGGAGTAAGAGAAGTGTGAAAAACCCGAGGCGAAGAAACAGGGGAGAAGAATACGAGGAGCAAGAAAAAAAAAGCAAAATACAAAAACGAGGAGAACACAAGGGGCGAAAATCAGAGGAGGATCAACAGTATGCCACTACGTGGAGTAAGAGAAGTGTGAAAATGCTGATGCGAAGAAACAGGGGAGAAGAATACGAGGAGCAAGAAAAAAAAAGCAAAATACAAAAACGAGGAGAACACAAGGGGCGAAAATCAGAGGAGGATCATCAGTATGCCACTACGTGGAGTAAGAGAAGTGTGAAAAACCCGAGGCGAAGAAACAGGGGAGAAGAATACAAGGAGCAAGAAAAAAAAAGCAAAATACAAAATCGAGGAGAACACAAGGGGCGAAAATCAGAGGAGGATCAACAGTATGCCACTACGTGGAGTAAGAGAAGTGTGAAAAACCCGAGGCGAAGAAACAGGGGAGAAGAATACGAGGAGCAAGAAAAAAAAAGCAAAATACAAAAACGAGGAGAACACAAGGGGCGAAAATCAGAGGAGGATCAACAGTATGCCACTACGTGGAGTAAGAGAAGTGTGAAAAACCCGAGGCAAAGAAACAGGGGAGAAGAATACGAGGAGCAAGAAAAAAAAAGCAAAATACAAAAACGAGGAGAACACAAGGGGCGAAAATCAGAGGAGGATCAACAGTATGCCACTACGTGGAGTAAGAGAAGTGTGAAAAACCCGAGGCGAAGAAACAGGGGAGAAGAATACGAGGAGCAAGAAAAAAAAAGCAAAATACAAAAACGAGGAGAACACAAGGGGCGAAAATCAGAGGAGGATCAACAGTATGCCACTACGTGGAGTAAGAGAAGTGTGAAAAACCCGAGGCGAAGAAACAGGGGAGAAGAATACGAGGAGCAAGAAAAAAAAAGCAAAATACAAAAACGAGGAGAACACAAGGGGCGAAAATCAGAGGAGGATCAAAAGTGTGGCACTACGTGGAGTAAGAGAAGTGTGAAAAACCCGAGGCGAAGAAACAGGGGAGAAGAATACGAGGAGCAAGAAAAAAAAAGCAAAATACAAAAACGAGGAAAACACAAGGGGCGAAAATCAGAGGAGGATCAACAGTATGCCACTACGTGGAGTAAGAGAAGTGTGAAAAACCCGAGGCGAAGAAACAGGGGAGAAGAATACGAGGAGCAAGAAAAAAAAAGCAAAATACAAAAACGAGGAGAACACAAGGGGCGAAAATCAGAGGAGGATCAACAGTATGCCACTACGTGGAGTAAGAGAAGTGTGAAAAACCCGAGGCGAAGAAACAGGGGAGAAGAATACGAGGAGCAAGAAAAAAACAGCAAAATACAAAAACGAGGAGAACACAAGGGGCGAAAATCAGAGGAGGATCAACAGTATGCCACTACGTGGAGTAAGAGAAGTGTGAAAAACCCGAGGCGAAGAAACAGGGGAGAAGAATACGAGGAGCAAGAAAAAAAAAGCAAAATACAAAAACGAGGAGAACACAAGGGGCGAAAATCAGAGGAGGATCAACAGTATGCCACTACGTGGAGTAAGAGAAGTGTGAAAATGCTGATGCGAAGAAACAGGGGAGAAGAATACGAGGAGCAAGAAAAAAAAAGCAAAATACAAAAACGAGGAGAACACAAGGGGCGAAAATCAGAGGAGGATCAACAGTATGCCACTACGTGGAGTAAGAGAAGTGTGAAAAACCCGAGGCGAAGAAACAGGGGAGAAGAATACGAGGAGCAAGAAAAAAAAAGCAAAATACAAAAACGAGGAGAACACAAGGGGCGAAAATCAGAGGAGGATCAACAGTATGCCACTACGTGGAGTAAGAGAAGTGTGAAAAACCCGAGGCGAAGAAACAGGGGAGAAGAATACGAGGAGCAAGAAAAAAAAAGCAAAATACAAAAACGAGGAGAACACAAGGGGCGAAAATCAGAGGAGGATCAAAAGTGTGGCACTACGTGGAGTAAGAGAAGTGTGAAAAACCCGAGGCGAAGAAACAGGGGAGAAGAATACGAGGAGCAAGAAAAAAAAAGCAAAATACAAAAACGAGGAGAACACAAGGGGCGTAAATCAGAGGAGGATCAACAGTATGCCACTACGTGGAGTAAGAGAAGTGTGAAAAACCCGAGGCGAAGAAACAGGGGAGAAGAATACGAGGAGCAAGAAAAAAAAAGCAAAATACAAAAACGAGGAGAACACAAGGGGCGAAAATCAGAGGAGGATCAACAGTATGCCACTACGTGGAGTAAGAGAAGTGTGAAAATGCTGATGCGAAGAAACAGGGGAGAAGAATACGAGGAGCAAGAAAAAAAAAGCAAAATACAAAAACGAGGAGAACACAAGGGGCGAAAATCAGAGGAGGATCAACAGTATGCCACTACGTGGAGTAAGAGAAGTGTGAAAAACCCGAGGCGAAGAAACAGGGGAGAAGAATACGAGGAGCAAGAAAAAAAAAGCAAAATACAAAAACGAGGAGAACACAAGGGGCGAAAATCAGAGGAGGATCAAAAGTGTGGCACTACGTGGAGTAAGAGAAGTGTGAAAAACCCGAGGCGAAGAAACAGGGGAGAAGAATACGAGGAGCAAGAAAAAAAAAGCAAAATACAAAAACGAGGAGAAAACAAGGGGCGAAAATCAGAGGAGGATCAACAGTATGCCACTACGTGGAGTAAGAGAAGTGTGAAAAACCCGAGGCGAAGAAACAGGGGAGAAGAATACGAGGAGCAAGAAAAAAAAAGCAAAATACAAAAACGAGGAGAACACAAGGGGCGAAAATCAGAGGAGGATCAACAGTATGCCACTACGTGGAGTAAGAGAAGTGTGAAAAACCCGAGGCGAAGAAACAGGGGAGAAGAATACGAGGAGCAAGAAAAAAAAAGCAAAATACAAAAACGAGGAGAACACAAGGGGCGAAAATCAGAGGAGGATCAACAGTATGCCACTACGTGGAGTAAGAGAAGTGTGAAAAACCCGAGGCGAAGAAACAGGGGAGAAGAATACGAGGAGCAAGAAAAAAAAAGCAAAATACAAAAACGAGGATAACACAAGGGGCGAAAATCAGAAGAGGATCAACAGTATGCCATTACGTGGAGTAAGAGAAGTGTGAAAAACCCGAGGCGAAGAAACCGGGGAGAAGAATACGAGGAGCAAGAAAAAAAAAGCAAAATACAAAAACGAGGAGAACACAAGGGGCGAAAATCAGAGGAGGATCAACAGTATGCCACTACGTGGAGTAAGAGAAGTGTGAAAAACCCGAGGCGAAGAAACAGGGGAGAAGAATACGAGGAGCAAGAAAAAAAAAGCAAAATACAAAAACGAGGAGAACACAAGGGGCGAAAATCAGAGGAGGATCAACAGTATGCCACTACGTGGAGTAAGAGAAGTGTGAAAAACCCGAGGCGAAGAAACAGGGGAGAAGAATACGAGGAGCAAGAAAAAAAAAGCAAAATACAAAAACGAGGATAACACAAGGGGCGAAAATCAGAAGAGGATCAACAGTATGCCATTACGTGGAGTAAGAGAAGTGTGAAAAACCCGAGGCGAAGAAACCGGGGAGAAGAATACGAGGAGCAAGAAAAAAAAAGCAAAATACAAAAACGAGGAGAACACAAGGGGCGAAAATCAGAGGAGGATCAACAGTATGCCACTACGTGGAGTAAGAGAAGTGTGAAAAACCCGAGGCGAAGAAACAGGGGAGAAGAATACGAGGAGCAAGAAAAAAAAAGCAAAATACAAAAACGAGGAGAACACAAGGGGCGAAAATCAGAGGAGGATCAAAAGTGTGGCACTACGTGGAGTAAGAGAAGTGTGAAAAACCCGAGGCGAAGAAACAGGGGAGAAGAATACGAGGAGCAAGAAAAAAAAAGCAAAATACAAAAACGAGGAGAACACAAGGGGCGAAAATCAGAGGAGGATCAACAGTATGCCACTACGTGGAGTAAGAGAAGTGTGAAAAACCCGAGGCGAAGAAACAGGGGAGAAGAATACGAGGAGCAAGAAAAAAAAAGCAAAATACAAAAACGAGGAGAAAACAAGGGGCGAAAATCAGAGGAGGATCAACAGTATGCCACTACGTGGAGTAAGAGAAGTGTGAAAAACCCGAGGCGAAGAAACAGGGGAGAAGAATACGAGGAGCAAGAAAAAAAAAGCAAAATACAAAAACGAGGAGAACACAAGGGGCGAAAATCAGAGGAGGATCAACAGTATGCCACTACGTGGAGTAAGAGAAGTGTGAAAAACCCGAGGCGAAGAAACAGGGGAGAAGAATACGAGCAGCAAGAAAAAAACAGCAAAATACAAAAACGAGGAGAACACAAGGGGCGAAAATCAGAGGAGGATCAACAGTATGCCACTACGTGGAGTAAGAGAAGTGTGAAAAACCCGAGGCGAAGAAACAGGGGAGAAGAATACGAGGAGCAAGAAAAAAAAAGCAAAATACAAAAACGAGGAGAACACAAGGGGCGAAAATCAGAGGAGGATCAACAGTATGCCACTACGTGGAGTAAGAGAAGTGTGAAAAACCCGAGGCGAAGAAACAGGGGAGAAGAATACGAGGAGCAAGAAAAAACAAGCAAAATACAAAAACGAGGAGAACACAAGGGGCGAAAATCAGAGGAGGATCAACAGTATGCCACTACGTGGAGTAAGAGAAGTGTGAAAAACCCGAGGTGAAGAAACAGGGGAGAAGAATACGAGGAGCAAGAAAAAAAAAGCAAAATACAAAAACGAGGAGAACACAAGGGGCGAAAATCAGAGGAGGATCAACAGTATGCCACTACGTGGAGTAAGAGAAGTGTGAAAAACCCGAGGCGAAGAAACAGGGGAGAAGAATACGAGGAGCAAGAAAAAAAAAGCAAAATACAAAAACGAGGAGAACACAAGGGGCGAAAATCAGAGGAGGATCAACAGTATGCCACTACGTGGAGTAAGAGAAGTGTGAAAATGCTGATGCGAAGAAACAGGGGAGAAGAATACGAGGAGCAAGAAAAAAAAAGCAAAATACAAAAACGAGGAGAACACAAGGGGCGAAAATCAGAGGAGGATCAACAGTATGCCACTACGTGGAGTAAGAGAAGTGTGAAAAACCCGAGGCGAAGAAACAGGGGAGAAGAATACGAGGAGCAAGAAAAAAAAAGCAAAATACAAAAACGAGGAGAACACAAGGGGCGAAAATCAGAGGAGGATCAAAAGTGTGGCACTACGTGGAGTAAGAGAAGTGTGAAAAACCCGAGGCGAAGAAACAGGGGAGAAGAATACGAGGAGCAAGAAAAAAAAAGCAAAATACAAAAACGAGGAGAACACAAGGGGCGAAAATCAGAGGAGGATCAACAGTATGCCACTACGTGGAGTAAGAGAAGTGTGAAAATGCTGATGCGAAGAAACAGGGGAGAAGAATACGAGGAGCAAGAAAAAAAAAGCAAAATACAAAAACGAGGAGAACACAAGGGGCGAAAATCAGAGGAGGATCAACAGTATGCCACTACGTGGAGTAAGAGAATTGTGAAAAACCCGAGGCGAAGAAACAGGGGAGAAGAATACGAGGAGCAAGAAAAAAAAAGCAAAATACAAAAACGAGGAGAACACAAGGGGCGAAAATCAGAGGAGGATCAAAAGTGTGGCACTACGTGGAGTAAGAGAAGTGTGAAAAACCCGAGGCGAAGAAACAGGGGAGAAGAATACGAGGAGCAAGAAAAAAAAAGCAAAATACAAAAACGAGGAGAACACAAGGGGCGAAAATCAGAGGAGGATCAACAGTATGCCACTACGTGGAGTAAGAGAAGTGTGAAAATGCTGATGCGAAGAAACAGGGGAGAAGAATACGAGGAGCAAGAAAAAAAAAGCAAAATACAAAAACGAGGAGAACACAAGGGGCGAAAATCAGAGGAGGATCAACAGTATGCCACTACGTGGAGTAAGAGAAGTGTGAAAAACCCGAGGCGAAGAAACAGGGGAGAAGAATACGAGGAGCAAGAAAAAACAAGCAAAATACAAAAACGAGGAGAACACAAGGGGCGAAAATCAGAGGAGGATCAACAGTATGCCACTACGTGGAGTAAGAGAAGTGTGAAAAACCCGAGGCGAAGAAACAGGGGAGAAGAATACGAGGAGCAAGAAAGAAAAAGCAAAATACAAAAACGAGGAGAACACAAGGGGCGAAAATCAGAGGAGGATCAACAGTATGCCACTACATGGAGTAAGAGAAGTGTGAAAAACCCGAGGCGAAGAAACAGGGGAGAAGAATACGAGGAGCAAGAAAAAAAAAGCAAAATACAAAAACGAGGAGAAAACAAGGGGCGAAAATCAGAGGAGGATCAACAGTATGCCACTACGTGGAGTAAGAGAAGTGTGAAAAACCCGAGGCGAAGAAACAGGGGAGAAGAATACGAGGAGCAAGAAAAAAAAAGCAAAATACAAAAACGAGGAGAACACAAGGGGCGAAAATCAGAGGAGGATCAACAGTATGCCACTACGTGGAGTAAGAGAAGTGTGAAAAACCCGAGGCGAAGAAACAGGGGAGAAGAATACGAGGAGCAAGAAAAAAAAAGCAAAATACAAAAACGAGGAGAACACAAGGGGCGAAAATCAGAGGAGGATCAACAGTATGCCACTACGTGGAGTAAGAGAAGTGTGAAAATGCTGATGCGAAGAAACAGGGGAGAAGAATACGAGGAGCAAGAAAAAAAAAGCAAAATACAAAAACGAGGAGAACACAAGGGGCGAAAATCAGAGGAGGATCAACAGTATGCCACTACGTGGAGTAAGAGAAGTGTGAAAAACCCGAGGCGAAGAAACAGGGGAGAAGAATACGAGGAGCAAGAAAAAAAAAGCAAAATACAAAAACGAGGAGAACACAAGGGGCGAAAATCAGAGGAGGATCAACAGTATGCCACTACGTGGAGTAAGAGAAGTGTGAAAAACCCGAGGCGAAGAAACAGGGGAGAAGAATACGAGGAGCAAGAAAAAAAAACCAAAATACAAAAACGAGGAGAACACAAGGGGCGAAAATCAGAGGAGGATCAACAGTATGCCACTACGTGGAGTAAGAGAAGTGGGAAAAACCCGAGGTGAAGAAACAGGGGAGAAGAATACGAGGAGCAAGAAAAAAAAAGCAAAATACAAAAACGAGGAGAACACAAGGGGCGAAAATCAGAGGAGGATCAACAGTATGCCACTACGTGGAGTAAGAGAAGTGTGAAAAACCCGAGGCGAAGAAACAGGGGAGAAGAATACGAGGAGCAAGAAAAAAAAAGCAAAATACAAAAACGAGGAGAACACAAGGGGCGAAAATCAGAGGAGGATCAACAGTATGCCACTACGTGGAGTAAGAGAAGTGTGAAAAACCCGAGGCGAAGAAACAGGGGAGAAGAATACGAGGAGCAAGGAAAAAAAAGCAAAATACAAAAACGAGGAGAACACAAGGGGCGAAAATCAGAGGAGGATCAACAGTATGCCACTACGTGGAGTAAGAGAAGTGTGAAAAACCCGAGGCGAAGAAACAGGGGAGAAGAATACGAGGAGCAAGAAAAAAAAAGCAAAATACAAAAACGAGGAGAACACAAGGGGCGAAAATCAGAGGAGGATCAACAGTATGCCACTACGTGGAGTAAGAGAAGTGTGAAAAACCCGAGGCGAAGAAACAGGGGAGAAGAATACGAGGAGCAAGAAAAAAAAAGCAAAATACAAAAACGAGGAGAACACAAGGGGCGAAAATCAGAGGAGGATCAACAGTATGCCACTACGTGGAGTAAGAGAAGTGTGAAAAACCCGAGGCGAAGAAACAGGGGAGAAGAATACGAGGAGCAAGAAAAAAAAAGCAAAATACAAAAACGAGGAGAACACAAGGGGCGAAAATCAGAGGAGGATCAACAGTATGCCACTACGTGGAGTAAGAGAAGTGTGAAAAACCCGAGGCGAAGAAACAGGGGAGAAGAATACGAGGAGCAAGAAAAAAAAAGCAAAATACAAAAACGAGGAGAACACAAGGGGCGAAAATCAGAGGAGGATCAACAGTATGCCACTACGTGGAGTAAGAGAAGTGTGAAAAACCTGAGGCGAAGAAACAGGGGAGAAGAATACGAGGAGCAAGAAAAAAAAAGCAAAATACAAAAACGAGGAGAACACAAGGGGCGAAAATCAGAGGAGGATCAACAGTATGCCACTACGTGGAGTAAGAGAAGTGTGAAAAACCCGAGGCGAAGAAACAGGGGAGAAGAATACGAGGAGCAAGAAAAAAAAAGCAAAATACAAAAACGAGGAGAACACAAGGGGCGAAAATCAGAGGAGGATCAACAGTATGCCACTACGTGGAGTAAGAGAAGTGTGAAAAACCCGAGGCGAAGAAACAGGGGAGAAGAATACGAGGAGCAAGAAAAAAAAAGCAAAATACAAAAATGAGGAGAACACAAGGGGCGAAAATCAGAGGAGGATCAACAGTATGCCACTACGTGGAATAAGAGAAGTGTGAAAAACCCGAGGCGAAGAAACAGGGGAGAAGAATACGAGGAGCAAGAAAAAAAAAGCAAAATACAAAAACGAGGAGAACACAAGGGGCGAAAATCAGAGGAGGATCAACAGTATGCCACTACGTGGAGTAAGAGAAGTGTGAAAAACCCGAGGCGAAGAAACAGGGGAGAAGAATACGAGGAGCAAGAAAAAAAAAGCAAAATACAAAAACGAGGAGAACACAAGGGGCGAAAATCAGAGGAGGATCAACAGTATGCCACTACGTGGAGTAAGAGAAGTGTGAAAAACCCGAGGCGAAGAAACAGGGGAGAAGAATACGAGGAGCAAGAAAAAAAAAGCAAAATACAAAAACGAGGAGAACACAAGGGGCGAAAATCAGAGGAGGATCAACAGTATGCCACTACGTGGAGTAAGAGAAGTGTGAAAAACCCGAGGCGAAGAAACAGGGGAGAAGAATACGAGGAGCAAGAAAAAACAAGCAAAATACAAAAACGAGGAGAACACAAGGGGCGAAAATCAGAGGAGGATCAACAGTATGCCACTACGTGGAGTAAGAGAAGTGTGAAAAACCCGAGGCGAAGAAACAGGGGAGAAGAATACGAGGAGCAAGAAAAAAAAAGCAAAATACAAAAACGAGGAGAACACAAGGGGCGAAAATCAGAGGAGGATCAACAGTATGCCACTACGTGGAGTAAGAGAAGTGTGAAAAACCCGAGGCAAAGAAACAGGGGAGAAGAATACGAGGAGCAAGAAAAAAAAAGCAAAATACAAAAACGAGGAGAACACAAGGGGCGAAAATCAGAGGAGGATCAACAGTATGCCACTACGTGGAGTAAGAGAAGTGTGAAAAACCCGAGGCGAAGAAACAGGGGAGAAGAATACGAGGAGCAAGAAAAAAAAAGCAAAATACAAAAACGAGGAGAACACAAGGGGCGAAAATCAGAGGAGGATCAACAGTATGCCACTACGTGGAGTAAGAGAAGTGTGAAAAACCCGAGGCGAAGAAACAGGGGAGAAGAATACGAGGAGCAAGAAAAAAAAAGCAAAATACAAAAACGAGGAGAACACAAGGGGCGAAAATCAGAGGAGGATCAACAGTATGCCACTACGTGGAGTAAGAGAAGTGTGAAAAACCCGAGGCGAAGAAACAGGGGAGAAGAATACGAGGAGCAAGAAAAAACAAGCAAAATACAAAAACGAGGAGAACACAAGGGGCGAAAATCAGAGGAGGATCAACAGTATGCCACTACGTGGAGTAAGAGAAGTGTGAAAAACCCGAGGCGAAGAAACAGGGGAGAAGAATACGAGGAGCAAGAAAAAAAAAGCAAAATACAAAAACGAGGAGAACACAAGGGGCGAAAATCAGAGGAGGATCAACAGTATGCCACTACGTGGAGTAAGAGAAGTGTGAAAAACCCGAGGCGAAGAAACAGGGGAGAAGAATACGAGGAGCAAGAAAAAAAAAGCAAAATACAAAAACGAGGAGAACACAAGGGGCGAAAATCAGAGGAGGATCAACAGTATGCCACTACGTGGAGTAAGAGAAGTGTGAAAAACCTGAGGCGAAGAAACAGGGGAGAAGAATAGGAGGAGCAAGAAAAAAAAAGCAAAATACAAAAACGAGGAGAACACAAGGGGCGAAAATCAGAGGAGGATCAACAGTATGCCACTACGTGGAGTAAGAGAAGTGTGAAAAACCCGAGGCGAAGAAACAGGGGAGAAGAATACGAGGAGCAAGAAAAAAAAAGCAAAATACAAAAACGAGGAGAACACAAGGGGCGAAAATCAGAGGAGGATCAACAGTATGCCACTACGTGGAGTAAGAGAAGTGTGAAAAACCCGAGGCGAAGAAACAGGGGAGAAGAATACGAGGAGCAAGAAAAAAAAAGCAAAATACAAAAACGAGGAGAACACAAGGGGCGAAAATCAGAGGAGGATCAACAGTATGCCACTACGTGGAGTAAGAGAAGTGTGAAAAACCCGAGGCGAAGAAACAGGGGAGAAGAATACGAGGAGCAAGAAAAAAAAAGCAAAATACAAAAACGAGGAGAACACAAGGGGCGAAAATCAGAGGAGGATCAACAGTATGCCACTACGTGGAGTAAGAGAAGTGTGAAAAACCCGAGGCGAAGAAACAGGGGAGAAGAATACGAGGAGCAAGAAAAAAAAAGCAAAATACAAAAACGAGGAGAACACAAGGGGCGAAAATCAGAGGAGGATCAACAGTATGCCACTACGTGGAGTAAGAGAAGTGTGAAAAACCCGAGGCGAAGAAACAGGGGAGAAGAATACGAGGAGCAAGAAAAAAAAAGCAAAATACAAAAACGAGGAGAACACAAGGGGCGAAAATCAGAGCAGGATCAACAGTATGCCACTACGTGGAGTAAGAGAAGTGTGAAAAACCCGAGGCGAAGAAACAGGGGAGAAGAATACGAGGAGCAAGAAAAAAAAAGCAAAATACAAAAACGAGGAGAACACAAGGGGCGAAAATCAGAGGAGGATCAACAGTATGCCACTACGTGGAGTAAGAGAAGTGTGAAAAACCCGAGGCGAAGAAACAGGGGAGAAGAATACGAGGAGCAAGGAAAAAAAAGCAAAATACAAAAACGAGGAGAACACAAGGGGCGAAAATCAGAGGAGGATCAACAGTATGCCACTACGTGGAGTAAGAGAAGTGTGAAAAACCCGAGGCGAAGAAACAGGGGAGAAGAATACGAGGAGCAAGAAAAAAAAAGCAAAATACAAAAACGAGGAGAACACAAGGGGCGAAAATCAGAGGAGGATCAACAGTATGCCACTACGTGGAGTAAGAGAAGTGTGAAAAACCCGAGGCGAAGAAACAGGGGAGAAGAATACGAGGAGCAAGAAAAAAAAAGCAAAATACAAAAACGAGGAGAACACAAGGGGCGAAAATCAGAGGAGGATCAACAGTATGCCACTACGTGGAGTAAGAGAAGTGTGAAAAACCCGAGGCGAAGAAACAGGGGAGAAGAATACGAGGAGCAAGAAAAAAAAAGCAAAATACAAAAACGAGGAGAACACAAGGGGCGAAAATCAGAGGAGGATCAACAGTATGCCACTACGTGGAGTAAGAGAAGTGTGAAAAACCCGAGGCGAAGAAACAGGGGAGAAGAATACGAGGAGCAAGAAAAAAAAAGCAAAATACAAAAACGAGGAGAACACAAGGGGCGAAAATCAGAGGAGGATCAACAGTGTGGCACTACGTGGAGTAAGAGAAGTGTGAAAAACCTGAGGAGACGAAACAGGGGAGAAGAATACGAGGAGCAAGAAAAAAAAAGCAAAATACAAAAACGAGGAGAACACAAGGGGCGAAAATCAGAGGAGGATCAAAAGTGTGGCACTACGTGGAGTAAGAGAAGTGTGAAAAACCCGAGGCGAAGAAACAGGGGAGAAGAATACGAGGAGCAAGAAAAAAAAAGCAAAATACACAAACGGGAAGAACACAAGGGGTGAAAATCAGAGGAGGATCAAAAGTGTGGCACTTCGTGGAGTAAGAGAAGTGTGAAAAACCCAAGGCGAAGAAACAGGGGAGAAGAATACGCGGAGCAAGAAAAAAAAAGCAAAAGACAAAAACGAGGAGCAGACAAGGGGGGAAAAT